>NW_017728992.1:204817349-204831379 GCF_001723915.1 Gavialis gangeticus
ATATATATATATATATATATATCATTGTGAATGATATACAAATTAGTAAACTGTGTGTGAGTACTGACAACTGAATTTTGTCTAATTTTTGGTGAGTAGTGTGTATGTGCTTTAATTAGTGGTAGGTATGCATGTGCCTAGGCTGGTTTGCACGTGTATGTGCCTGGGTTGGTAGTGTGTGTATGTGTATGCACCTAATTAATTTGTGTGTTTGTATATGTGCAATTGTGTTACACACTCCTTTCTAACAGTGTAATATTGAGATCCTGAGAGCTGGCCTGACCCCACAGGGCACCATACCCATGATCTTAAACAATGGTACACCAAAGTATTCAATAAATCCTCTCAAGCATCTTTTGAAAAACAGGCAACATGACTTTGATTTCCACTTCACAGGCCAGACATCTGATTACATTTGAGTCTGTCTACTCTAGCTCCTGACTACTGCAACATCTTCCTCTCAGGCCCCTCACACAAATTGTCTTGTTCTGTCCAGATAAAACACATGAACCTTTCTGATCATGCCTGCCATTCTCACAAGAACATAAGAACATGAGAAATGCCATCTACTGGATCAGATCATAGGTCCATCTTGCCCAGTATCCTGTGTCACAGTAGCAGAGAGCAGAGGCTGAAAGGGAGAGTGAACTGGGGATGACCAGGGAGTTTTTTTCCACTGTTTATCTCTCATTTGCAACCTCCAGCATTTAAGGTTTAGGAAGTTCTGATTTAGAGGCTGTCTCCTTACCTTAACTCCCATGCTTAATAGTTACTGATGCCCCTTTTCTCCAAGAATTTGCTCAATCCCTTTTTGAATCTGGCTGAACTGTCAGCTACTACAACATCTGGTAGCAATGAGTTCCACACTTTAGATCCACTCAGGGCATGTCTCCACAAGACACTAACTGTGCAGTTGCCTAACAATACTGAGCAGTAGTGCGTCACAGGACAAACAGTGCTAATATGCTACCGCACAGTATTATTAGGCTGCTGCGCAGTAGCATTTCTAAACAGGCATTCCACAGTGTTACAGCAGAGTAACCCTGGCTACTGCACATTTATGTAGTACTTGTTTATACAAGTAGCAAATTAAACACGCAGTAACTACTGTGCATTTATGAACGTGTAGATGTGCCCACCATGTGAATAAGAAATTTCTTCTGTTAGTTTTAAACTTACTACCTACTCATTTCATTTTGTAAACCCTAGTTTTTGTATTGTGAGCGATAGTAAATCATATATCCCTATTTATTTTCTCATTACCATTTAGTATTTTGTAAACCCTTATGAGGTCCCCCATCAAGTGTCTCTTTTCTCAAGTGAATAAAACCTAGTCTCTTTAGCCTCTCTTCACATAGAAGCCCCTCCATACCACTAGTCATCTGTGTGACCCTTCTCCGGACCTTCTCTAGCTCTTCTATATTCTTTTTGAGGTGGGGGAGCAGAACTAGGCACAGTATTCAAGGTGTGGACACACAATGGGTTTATAAGGGGGCATGATGATACTTTCCATTTTGTTTATGATTCCCTTAATCATTCTCGACCTTATGTTTGCCTTTTCGATGGCTGCTGAGCATGTAGCTGATGTTTTTAGTGAGCTGTCCACAATGACTCCCAGATCTCTTTCCTGTGTAGTGACAGCTGATGTAGAGTCATCATTGCACCCATCTTCTCTTTAGCTCCATGCCCCCAGTACTACTGCATTATGCTCATGCTTGGCATGGCCTAAACAGCCCTACACAAGTCTTCTCCCTATTGATTTTCTCTGCTGACATATCACTCCATTCTCTCAGCCCTAAACCGTTCTGCTTCACCAGTCATTCCAGCCTCATCCTACCATGAGTGGGCTTCTCATTTATTCTTCATACTTTCCTTCACACTGTCTGTATTGATGAAGAGCCCTCCCAGAGTTTGTCCACAATGTCAATGCTCGTCCCACAATCAAGACTCTCCTGAAGTTTTACTTCTGCTAAGCAGCCTATAGGAAATCATTACACTGATGGATAATAATTAAACCCATAGCAACACATTGTGGGAAGGGCCGATCACTTTGGCACATCTACTGATACACTGTACTCCTTTTCGCTAACCTCTGTTCATTTGTCTTGTGAGCTCTTTAAGACAGAGGACCTAAAAAGTGCTTGGAAGGAGTATTGGAAACAAAGAATAATAGCAAGAAATCCTGCGTAGAGACTCTCGCTTCCAACTTATCTTCAGACTTCTTGCCTACACTGCATATAAACTTTCCATTCCCCACCAGCTCTCTCAAAGTCTGCTTTCTTTCACAAACCCCAGAATTTAGGTGACTCAACATATATTCTTGGCACTTTCATCAGAATAACTGCTCTGAATAGATACTCTGAATCAGTAGAAACTCAAAGTGTTTAGCAAACAGTTTAAGCTAATCTCTTGCACACTGACCGCAAGCTACTCTACTTCAGAAATACAGATTCTCAAAAGGGATTGTGCATTTGTATGTCCATAAGCAGAGAAGTATGTTTCTTATTAAATATTTCTGCTAAACACATTTTAAACCTGCTGTTCGCCCGTGCCCACTTCACCTGAAAGGTGTTGATCACTGGGATCAAAAGCAACGTTGCTACTTGCATGAAGAGAACAATATCAGCACTTATGTCATAAGCAGGTCATAGCAGGAAAATAACAGTATATATTTGCACAAGACAAATGCCCATATTATTTAATAAACTTATCTGACTTCAAAAGTGAAGACAGCTTTCCCTTCCTTTTTTTAAGTCAGTTTGGTGTTCTTGATACTGGTCTTTTGGGCATACTATAAAATGTTCCTAAACATTGTAATTCACATGTTTCTGGTTAGACATTTTCTTTGAACTTAGCTTTTAAATTATTTCACCTTCCAATCATATCTATCTATACCCGCATCAATACCCATATACCTGTATATCCACTTGGTACCTTAAAAAGCCTGTTTTTCCCTGCCTGAGGGCCTGATTCTCAACAGGCATTCTCAAAGTGAAAATATGTGAAGTCAATAGTAATGAATATACACCAAAAGGTGAGAACTGTGGAAAAATAATAAGAGAATCAAAGAGATGGGCATCAAAGTTAGTGGCAATAAGAATTAATATGCTGGGAAGAAAAGGAATCTTAACAATGAAATTATTCAGTGCTAATGAAATTGGCCCATAGAGATGAGTCTCGCCAATGCAGAAAGAGTAGACGCATTCGTACATATATTTGCTCTGTACTTGCTAAAATGCCAGATGATGGTGTCAAGTCATATAATGATGGTGAAATCCTTTCATGGCAACAAGTAACTGAGGAGAATGTTAAACAGCAGCTACTAAAGCCAGCCATTTCTTAGTTATCAGATCATAGGTTCATAGATGTTAGGGTCGGAAGGGACCTCAATAGATCATCGAGTCCAACCCCCTGTATAGACAGGAAAGAGTGCTGGGTTCAGATGATCCCAACCAGATGCCCATCCAACCTCCTACTGAAGACCCCCAGGGTAGGGGAGAGCACCACCTCCCTTTGGGAGCCCATTCCAGACCTTGGCCACTCTAACTGTGAAGAAGTTCCTCCTAATGTCCAGTCTACATCTGCTCTCTGCTACCTTATGGCCATTATTTCTTGTGACCCCCAGGGGTGCCTTGGTGAGCAGAACCTCACCAATTCCCTTCTGCACCCCCATGATGAATTTATAGCCAGCCACAAGGTCGCCTCGCAGCCTTCTCTTGCGGAGGCTGAAGAGGTCCAGGTGCCTTAGTCTCTCCTCGTAGGGCTTGGCCTGCAAGCCCTTAACCATATGAGTGGCCTCCTCTGGACCCTTTCCAGGTTATCCACATTCCTTTTGAAGTGTGGCACCCAAAACTGCACACAGTATTCCAACTGCGGTCTGACCAGCGCCCAACAGAGGGGAAGTATCACCTCCTTGGTTCTGTTTGTCATGCATCTGCTGATGCACGATAAAGTGCAGTTAGCTTTTCTGATGACTTCATCACACTGATGACTCATGTTCATCTTGGAGTTCACTAGGACTCCAAGATCCCTTTCCACTTCCGTGCTGCCGAGCAGGTCATTTCCTAGGCAGTAGGTGTGCTGGACATTTTTCCTCCCTAGGTGTAGCACTTTGCATTTCCCCTTGTTAAATTGCATTCTATTATTCTCTGCCCGTTTGTCCAACCCGTCCATGTCTGCCTGTAGTTGTTCCCTGCCCTCCCGTGTGTCCACTTCTCCCCACAGTTTTGTATCATCCACAAACTTGGACAAAGTACACTTCACTCCCTCGTCCAAGTCACTGATGAAGACATTGAAAAGTATCGGTCCAAGGACCAAGCCCTGTGGGACCCCACTGCCCACATCCTTCCAGGTCGATACCAACCTATCCACCACCACTCTCTGGGTATGACCCTCTAGCCAATTTGCCACCCACCAGACTGTGCAATCATCCAAGTCACAGCCTCTTAACTTGTTCACCGGTATGGGGTGGGATACCGCATTGAAGGCCTTCCTGAAGTCTAAGTAAACGATATCAAACCCTACTCCTGTGTCGAGGTGTTTTGTAACCTGGTCGTAAAAAAAGACAAAATTAGTCAGGCATGATCTACCTGCTATGAACCTGTGCTGGTTTCCCCTCAGCATAATTTTTCCTGCTGGGCTCTCACATATATGAGCCTTAATAATCTTTTCAAAGACTTCGCCAAGGATGGAGGTGAGACTGATTGGCCTGTAGTTGCCTGGATCCTCCTTCCTCCCCTTCCTGAAAATAGGGACCACATTGGCCCTTTTTCAGTCCTCTGGGACCTGTCCTATGCACCACGAGTACTCAAATATTCTTGCCAGTGGCTGTGCAATGATAACAGCCAGTGCCTTCAGTACCCTCGGATGGAGCTCATCCGGGCCTGCCGACTTAAACACATCCAGTCCTTCCTAGTGACTCTGCAACATCTCAGGATCAATGCTTGGTAGTGTGGTGCCCAGCTGTTGCCTCTCTACAATGTGAGACTTGTCTTGCCCCTTGTTTAGGAAGACTGAGGCAAATAACTCATTGAGGAGTTCAGCCTTGCCCTCCCTGTCTGTCACAAATTGGTTTTGCCCATTCAGTAGTGGTCCTATTCCACCCTGGGCCTTCCTTTTACTCCCTATACATCTGAAAAACATTTTTTTGTTAACTTGATCAGGTTAACTTGAAGGCAAGAGTATTAAAAGAACTGGATAAGTTCTCTGGACTATTAGTGGTAGTTTTTCAATTTAAAAGTTGGACCACTGGGGAAGCGCCAGCAGACTGGAAGAAAGTAACTACTAAATGGGATTTAATGGGATGACCCAGTTAATTATAGTCCTGTCAGCCAATGGAACAGCTGATGCAAAACTCCATTAATAAAGAATTAATGCTACTTCACATCACCTTATGGAAAATGGATCTTGTCAAGCTAAGGTAATACCCTTTTTCAGTGAGATTTTAAATTTTGTTGGTGCTAGTAATACAGTTAAGAAATATACTTCTGATTTCTGTGAGGCCCCTGAATTAGTGCTATACATTGTTCTGAGTAAGAAACTAGGATCAAACTAGAATATCAAGTCAACATAGGATACGTAAAAAGGATCAAATCCTTGCTAAATGACAGGTTTCAAAACTGACTTGTAAATGGGGAATAATTCCTGAGAGGGTATGTTTCTAATCGGATCCTATACAGATTGATTCTTGACCTGGAAGAAAACATAAAGCCATGAGTGAGAAGTCTGAACAAAGCACAAAGGCTTGGAAATGGCAAGCGATGAACAAGACAGGACATTAATGCAGTTTCATTCGGATCACTTGGTTGGCTGGATTCAAACAAGCAAAGAATATGCATTTTAATACGGCCAAATGTAAAGCTATGCATCCACAAGGAATGTAGAGCATCAGTACAGGATAGAGGACTCTATTTTGTGAAGCAGCAATTCTGGAAACAACTTGGAGAATAATTGACAGAACATGAGCCCCCAGTACAAAGCCATACCTAAAAATGTGATCCTTAAGTGTATAAAGAGGGGATGTTCAAGTTAGGGTTGATTTGGCATTACTGTGACTGTGACCGGGATACTGTGTCCAGTTCTAAAGCCGGCAGTTCAAGAGCAGGTTGATAAATTGGAAAAGTTCAAAAAGAGCTGCAAGAATACTTAAAGTATTGGAAAATATGCCATAAGAATGGGAGACTCCAGGACCTCAACCTACTTAGCTTATTAAAGAGAAGGTTAAAGCTTGACTTTATCACAGTCCACACATATCTCCATTGTTAAAACAAACTTGATGATATAGAGCTCTACAATAGCAGACAAAGGTACAGTAAGATCTAACAGCTCAAATTTGAAGCTGGCCAACTTCAGACTAGACAGAAAGTACAAATGAGTGGGTGCACTTAAGCATGGGAACAATTTACAAAGTCATGATAGATTCCTTCCTTACTAGAGATTTCTTGAAAGCAAATGTGGATTGCTTTTCCTAAAATGTCAAAGAATGATAGGAAAATAGGACCCAGAGGGGCCTCTGAAGGTCATCTAGTCTAACTTCTTTTTGAGCCATAATCATCTCTGTATAAAAGATGTGCTCTAGTTCAGATAGGAGTTAATTCAGGGAAAGCTTATGACCTGTGTTTTACAGAGCATCTTCTCTCCCTTCTCACCGTATAATGTATGAGTCTATGAATGACCCTAGTTAGTAATAAAAGCTTCCAGGTTATTGCAGTACCTTTGTTTCTATTACTAAGTGTTGTGATACCTGTTAGCTGGGTGCGTGCTAACATACTATTGCTGTTAAAAAATAATAACGAGATTGAGGGGGCAATGCAGAGGCCTTCCCAGGACTTATTTGCTTCACACTGCTGTGTGTTTTTCATCCTGTAAATCTGTTATGACTCTAGCTCCCAAGCTTGAGTGAACATTCATCTTTCTTCCTTTACATATATATATATATATATATATATATATATATATGAACAAAGCTGAGCTGTGGTTTGGCAGTAAAGAAATGAGACTCACATTATTGGCTTTGCATTAGGTTTGTTTATAGAAGACAAGGCATATTAATCATAGATATCTATGCCGGGAGAAGCATGCAGCAATGCAAGAAATGTATTCATTTAAGAAAGTGGGTTGTCAAGCAGACTAGGTGGTGGCATGGATTGATGCACTGGCTTCTCAGAACTCTCTCACCAAAAAAAAATGTAAAATGCTAAGTGAGGTTTTGCTTTAGCTCAGTTTTGAAACACCCTTTAAATCTGTCCACTTCTGGGTCCTAGCACAGTTCCTGTGCTGTGTTGCAGGCTGCACTTCTGTTTTTACAAATGCCAGAAAATTCAAACATTGCCCATCTTATTGGCATTATGGAGTCAGTGACATGGCAGCAATTTGAAATAAAAAAACCTAACTAACTTCCTTAAACTTAGAGAAAACACTGTATACAGGGATCTGTGCTGGACCCTTTTGTTCAACGTTTTCACTGATGACCTGGAAATGAGGGTGCACAGCGAAAACTCCAAGTTTGTAGATGATACCAAATTATTCTGGGTATTCAATTCTCAAGCTGATGCAGAGGAGCTGCAGAAAGATCTCACCAAGTTAAGTGAGTGAGCAAAAAAATGGGAACTGAACTCCAATGTTGACAAGTACAAGGTAACACATATGGAGGAAAAATAACCTCAACTAGAAGTACACAATCCTGGGTTTGATCTAGCCGTTACGACTCAGGAAAGAGACCTTGGGGTCATTGTAGACAGTTCTCTAAAAATGTCAGCAAAATGTTTAGTGGTGACCAAAAAATCCAACCAAATGTGGTGCATCCTTAAGAAGGGAATCGAAAACAAAATGGAGGACACTGTCATGCTGTTACACAAATCCCTGGTGTGCCCACATATCAAATAGTGTGGGCAGATCAGTCCCCACACCCCCAAAAGGTTGTAGTACAACTAGAAAAGGTAAAGAGAAAGACAACGGAAATTATCAGGAGCCTGGAGCAGTTGCCATACCAGGAAAGACTAAAAAGGCCTGGACCCTTCAGATTGGAAAGGGGAAGGCTGAGTGGGGTTAGGGTAGAGATCTACAAAATCATGAAGGGGGTAGACCAAGTGAATAGGGAACTGTTGTTCACCAAGTCCCAGAATACTAGAGCTAAAGGGCACCTGCTGAAATTAGTAGGTGACAGGTTTAAAACCAAGATGAGAAAGTACTTCTTTTAAACAATGAAGAGTTACCTTGTGGAATTCACTGACAGAAGAAGCAACAGAGGCAGATAGTAGACACGGGTTCAAGAAGGGACTAGATACATTCCTGGATGATAGATTTATTAATAGCTATTGAACAAAATGTTTGGCTTATCCACCAATAATGGATATGAATATAGATGCATGCTAGGCTTGCAGGGTGCTATTGAACAAGGGATAGATTGCTCTAGAAATACCCAGTTTGATGCTCTCCCTCCATAGCATCCACTTCTGCCACTGTGGGAGACGGACTACTGGGCTAGATGGACCCAGTAGTCTTATGTTTTTACTGCAGGCATATAGGCTAGCAAAAAGGCAGGAAGGATGGATTAGGAAGTATAAATGTGTTTCTCCTTTAAGTAAAAATTAGGCCTTTGGATTCCTACTGAGAAGTTAATGGGAGTGAACAGGGAAGACTATATCTTAAAGATAAATGTTTTCTCAAAAGTATTAGTAAAGAGAGGAAGCGCTGCTTGACATGGATACTGTCCTGAGGTGTCCTTGCTTGAAATGCCCGCATTTTTATTGTTGGCCTACACAATGCTTTTATTGGTAGTAAACCACAGAACTCAACTGGTATGACTTCAGGTTGAAGGAAAAGAATCTGTGGAGATGATCCACACAAGCCATTTTTGATTAAAGTTTCTCCTATTTTGCTGCTATCTTGTCCCAGAAAAAGGGAAAAGCTCATCAAAATTGTTATTTATGAGATCCAGGGATAAAGCTCCTCTGATACGGAATATTTAGTGTCATCAGAAAAGAACTGACTTCCAGCAAACTCCTCCGCAGTTTCATGGCAGAAACGTAACGAGTTGCTATTGGAAAACTGCCTAATTCATAGACACACCCCAGTGGGTTCATTCCCTCCAGGGCGGCTTAAAATGCTGTCGATCTTCAAAATGCCATTATGTTATGATCTGGCATTCTGACACGTGGGGGCAATGCAGATCCTGAAGGCAGTATCTGGATGTGTAGACATTTAAAAACCGGCTGGAGCAACTGCTCAACCATGTCCCGAGGCATTCATTTTGTTCGTCCACATAAAACATACCTTCACCAGTACTGATGCAGATAAAAAAAAACATCCTTCAGTGGAGGAAAAATGTTTTATGAGAAAGTTTGACTGCACATGGATCTCACACGTGTCAGTTCAGGAACCCGAGGTGTTTTTGCTCCGTGAAGGAGTATCACAGGAGAAGAAGGCAGACTGAGGATACAGCAAGGCACTCAAGCAGGGACTTTTTGACTACCCTAAGTATAAGAAATGAGGACACTTCTCTTGAGAGAAATGTTCAGCCCTGTTGTTCCAGAACTTAATAGTATAGCAGAGATCTTCATATGTGTTCCTGTGCAGACTCGCAGCAGGGGTGGTGCAGGCACCTACCCAGAAGGTCTTGAAAATGAGACTGGATGCACACCTTGCTGGGGTTATTTGACTGCCACAGTCTTTCCTGCCCAGAGCAGGGGGCTGGACCCAACGATCGCACGAGGTCCTTTGCAGCCCTAAACTTCTGCGAATCTGTGAATAATTGCTAAGCCATAGTATAGAGATGCAGCTGCCAGGTTCTGGTTTTGTTCCTGTTATTCTCAGAGGTCAACAGGAAGCAGAGGTGGTAGGAAGGAGGACCCAGCAGAAAATGTATCTAATGTGCTCTTTGTCAAAAGATAATGAAGATTCATGGACGGCAGGGAGTGGGAAAGGAAAGGACCACTGGCTTAAGGTAGCATGGGGTGTCCATGCAAGACAGCAGACACTCTTTCTAACAGCTGGGACGTGGACCTTTACTTTGTAATGACTGCTACAAGGACAGGAATCATCATTTCTAGGCCATTTACATTGGCAATTATGCTTTCCACAGTCTTCATTTCCATGCCACTTAGGTAAGAAAATATGAGGGAAAGAGCTGTTTATTCTCCAAGTCCGCCTGCCCCTTAGCGTGACAATCTGGCTCTTGCAGTTAGCCACCGTGCCCGCAGCGGACGCGCCGCCTTGCATCAATCCATGTTCCCTTTGCTCGGATTCTCTCCTGGAAGAAGCATCTTGTCCTGCCTCGCCGGAGACTTACTCTAGCAAGAACGGCAAGAAGGAACAGAGGATGGTTGAAAGGGAAGTCAAGTCAAATGAATCATGCCTCTCCCTTCTTCACACCAGTCAGCAGCAGCTGCAGCCCAATTCAGCTCAATGGTTTACAGGTGCCTCCAGGAACAACTGTCATAAAAAGCTCCCAAAATACTTACTTTTTTTTCCTTCTCTTTTTTAGAGCCCTTTAAAATTTGTACGGCAACAGTTACCGAAAGAAAGCAGGAATTAACGGAAACTAAAGGAAATGAGAGACACTGAAGGAAAAACAAACATAATCATCTCCAGCTGCAGCTCAATTAAACAACCGTTCAGAGAAAACTACTCATTCACAATTTACCCACAGAAATCCACTTTCTTACATTCTCTTCAGGCTTTCACTCCACACAAGCACATTTCTCTTTAGGGCTCTTTAAAATGTAATTTAGGCCTCTTCACAACTGCCGAGACAAATCACAGTTCCTTTGCGATCTGGTCAGGAGGAAGCAGGTGAGAGGTTAGGCTGGTGGGGTGAGCCTGTGTTTATACACAGAGAGCAAGACAGGTTCACTCACACCTGCACCGGGACGGAAAAATAAAGCTTGCACCTCTCCTACCCAAGGCCTGGGACAGAAAAATTAAGTTTGTACCTCTCCGACCCAGGGGCTAAGACAGAAAAAATAAAGCTTGCACCTCTCCTACCCAGGGGCCAGGGTCAGCCCCTTCCAGCTGTCAAATCTATCCTAATTTATGCCTCTAATTTAATCCCCTTTGCAGGGATGCCTAGTCACCAGGGCACAGTGCCATCCTAGCTAGACCCTTTCTTCTTATCTGCTCCAGTTCTGACCTTTCCAGTCTGTTCTTAAAATGCTACTGGGTCTGGCATTTACTGCAACCAGTGCAGGGCTAACAGAGCCTAGTTGGTATGGAGGGGGCCTGGGACTATGTTGAATCAGGCCTAAACACTTCTTCCAAGCTTAAGGTTAGAGCTGTAGCCCCTCTCAGGACTTCCTTGCCACATACTGGTTTCTATTCTAGTTATGAGTGTGAGTGAATGCTATGGAGAAGGGGTTGTCAACCAGGGGTACGTGTACCTCTGGGGGTACTTGGGAAGGCCCCAGGGGGGTACGCGGCAGCGGTGCACAGAAGTGGGGGGCACTTCTGGTTTTGTCGCTGTGTATGGGGAAACCCCCCTCCCCCCCACACACTCGCTGATCAGCTGCCGGGGGACCACCCCCTGCTTGTCGACTGGCCGGAGGATTCCCTGCTTCTCCACCGGCCGCCGGGGGTACACCAACCAAAAAAGGTTGAAACCCCCTGTGCTATAGAAATATCAAAAACATGATCTGTCAACTGCATATAAATGTCCCGACGGAAAGGAGCACGTGTCCCCTTTCCTCATAGGTGAAGTCTTTAGCTGTGACTTCACCGATAAGACTCATCCTTATCACCTGTAGGGACGTAACGGTGGAATTCAACTGAGAGATGAGGATTGGAAGACACTTTCCCAGCATTTGTAAAACTTGTTATAAATTGCTGCTAATTCAGATTCCACTGGGACACAAATCCTGAGCAATTCCATCAGTGTAAGCAGATTTACTCCAGATGGTCATAAAAGTGAGACAAGAGCCTATCACATATTTGAATATAATAATGAAGATCCACCTTAGAGCAGTTTCAAATCATAGACAGGCAGACAGATGAAAGTCTTTAAGGATCTTATTGAAAATAAAGTACTTAAATGTCTTAAGACACATTCCTGCCATGGGAAACCGATAATAAACTTCTATATAGTTTATAAAACAAGACTGCAAAGACTGATACCAAGATTTCAAAGATGACCTCCACTTTTGCATACCTTCCCTTCCAGAGCTTTGGATTGATTTCCACACTCGAAACATAAACTGAATTTAATGGAGTCTGAAAGTGCCCAACACCTTCACATATGAGGTGTAATTCTTTAGAATTATGTAGCCCAAAACAGAGGTATGTCAAGTCAATGGTCACTTCTGGAGATGTTGGCTTGCATAATTTTCCCAATTTCATATAATTATAGAAAACTAGGGTTGGAAGGATCCTCAGGAGGTCATCTAGTCTAATCCCCTCCTTTACAGCAGGGTCATCCTTATCTCAGCCTTCTCAGACTATTTCTGTTTAAATTGCACCTAAAACTCTTCCAGTGGCAGAAATCCCGCAAGCTCTCTAAGTAACTGTTCCAGTACTTAACCATCCTCGGAGTTAATATCAAATCTAAATTTCTCTTGTTGAAATTTAAGGTTGTTACTCCTTGCCCTGTCCCTTTTAGACATGGAAACCCAATGGCTCCTCATTCCCTTTATAACTAGAGAAGAAGCGATATATTAGATGCATATTGCATCGGCACTGATGAAAGGAAAATTAACATTATCAGCAATCGTTGGGTTTTTTTTGGTTCGTGTAGCTGATAATGTCACCGATAAACATCGTGCACGTGTGGGCCATGAATGCAGCTGGGCAGCTTGGAGAGCAGCTTCCAAGTATGCTGGTATGTCTCTGAGGTGGAAGAGGTGGGGAAGGGAAGGGAAGGGGGTGGTGGGGTAGGTTGAGGCCCCCATGGTGAGAGAAGGAGTGGGACAGGAGCAGGGGCAGGGGAAGGCACTGCCCAGCCAGGGCAGTGAATGCAACCCTGGGAATGGGACAGAGCCACAGGTGGTTTGTCCGGGAAGTGCAGAGGGCTGGGCAGTGGGAGCAGCTCCCTGCCACTGTGTGCACCCCTGGGGGAGGCAGGGAGGGGTTATGTGCCCCCCCTGCCCTCCCCTCCCCCGATCTGTGCAGAGGGTGAGGGCAGGTTGTTTACTGTGGACTCAGGGCCAGGGGCTGCTCCAGCCTCTCCCAGGTGGCAGGGCTAGGCTGAGACTGGATTTGGCAGGTGGGGGTGGAGCAGGCACCAGCACTGGGAGTGGTGGCTATGGAGCGGCTACAGGGAATTTTGGGGTGGCCACTCCATCTCACTCCCGGTGTTGCATTCACTGCCCTGGCTGGGCAGTGCCTGCCCCTGCTCCATTCCCTCCCTCACTGTGGGGGTCTCAATTTGCCCCTCCCATGCCCCTTCCCATCCCCTGCCCCTCCCCCCTGCAAACTTACTGGCAGGAGGATGCTTTCCAATAGGACTGTGCAAAGCAGCTAGTATTCACTTCGGACTTGGCCGATTCAGGGGACAGTGATTTGATTCAGTGATTTGAATCACTGCCCTGAACTGATTCGGCTGAATCTGATTCAGAGATTTGGCTACCACCAAATCTCTGAATCACACAAGCCCATCCCCTGCCCACTCTCCCAGCCTGGCAGTGGCTGCCCCACCCACCCCAGCTCCCAGCACTTTGAGAAAAAAAACCCACTCTCACCGGGTGCTGCTGGGCGGGGGGCAATCTCTGCTGCCCCCCACTACCCCACACTGCATGGGGGGCTCTGCATGAGACCCCTGACCCCCTCCCCACTGTCCCAGTCCCCTGCCTGTAGCTGCCCTGCCCGGCCCAGTTCTGGCCCTTTAACAGAAAAAAAAATCGAGACATACCCCTGAACTCACCAGTTCCTGCCAGATGGGGGCAATCCCTGCTACCCCGCAGGGGGGTTCTACCACAAGGCCCCTGAAGCCCTAAGGCCACTGCAGGAGCTGGTGAGTCCCAGGGGGTTTTCTTGGGTTTTTTTGTCTTAAAGGGCTGGAGGTGGGACAGGCAGGGCAGCCAGGGGGGGCTGGAAGAGTGAAGCGG
>NW_017728992.1:204832004-204841084 GCF_001723915.1 Gavialis gangeticus
CAAATCCCCCAATGTCACTCCCTCCTGTGCTGTTGCCCCCCCCTCCCCCGCCCCCTACTTACTGGCATGGAGTCTGGCTCCAGCTCCCTGCTGCAGTGGGCAGGGACTGCCTAAATCATTCAAGCTCTCTGAATCTTTTCTGAAGATTCAGAGAGCTTCTAATTGATTTGTACTTTTTTACTGGTCCCCTGATTCAATTCAGATTTGGAGATCTGGTCACCAAATCGAGCCAAAGATCCTCTGAATCAAATCAGCACCCAAACCTTTGTACAGCCCTACTCTCCAAGCTGCCTGGCTGCATTCCTGGCTACGTGCATGCTGCAGCTGCACTTATGCATGTAGTATTTATCAGTGACATTATCAGCTATAATTTGGAAGTGGGTGATGGGCCCAAAATCAATGTGGATCAGGTGAGGGAACACCTTGAGAAATGACATTCATAAGTCCATGGGCTCAGACAGAATGTACCTGAGGGTCTTGAAAGAGTTGGAAGACATCATTGCATCCCCCTTTGCATGGATATTTGAAAAATTGTGGCGCTTGGGTGTGGTCCTGGATGACTGGAAAAGAGCCAATGTGGTCGCTGTCTACAAGAAAGGAAGGAGGGACGACCCAGGGAACAATAGACCAATCAATCTGACGTCCATCCCTGGAAAAATCCTGGAGAAAACTGTCAAGGGATCCATCAATGCCAGACTAACGGAAGGCAAGCTTCTGAATGCCAGCCAACATGGCTTCATGACTGGCAAGCCTTGCCTGAACAACCTCATCTCCTTCTACGACCTGGTAATGTGCCCTGGACAAGGGAGATGATGTGGATGTCATATATCTGGAGCTTAAGAAAGCCTTTGACCTAGTTCCCCACGATGTCCTCATGGTTAAGCTGGGGAACTGTGGCCTTGATCATCATACAGTCTGATGGCTAGGCAACTGGCTATGGGGTCAGACCCAAAGAGTACTAGTTAAGGGAGCAAATTAACATGGCACAGGGTTACCAGTGGAGCTGCGCAGGGCTCAGTACTTGGGCCAGTACTCTTTAATATTTACATTAACGATCTGGATTCAGGAGTCAGATGTGAACTGGCCAAGTTCGCAGATGATACCAAACTAGGGAGGAGGGACGTCACACCACAAGACAGGCTGGGAATACAGGCTGACTTGGACACACTCTCGAGGTGGGCCGACCAAAACCAGACATGCTTTTGACAAAATCATGCTGGTTGTCCCTTAATGCCTTGCTATCCACACAATGAATCAAGAGTACAGTTGAAAATAGGAGCCTTATAATATGCCCCCACCCCACTTAACCACTAGACAGACAATAGTTCCACCAATGTTCATCTTGGTAATATTATGCTTTTCCCAGCCAGAAAGTAGAAGCAATGACCCAGCCTTACTACTGATGTTAATACCTTGGAACAGAGAAGATGTTATTGGCATATTTTACTAGAAGAATACACAGAATACAGATTTCTTACATGATGTGGGTAATGGATTTCTAAAAGATGAAAAGCAAGACAACTACTGCATAATAGTGTAATTACCAGTATTTGGAGCCTTTGTTATAAAATATGTATTTGTATTATTGTGAAAGTTTGCAAATCACTGAAGCCTAAATAATAATCTTTCTCTTTCTCTGAACTCATCCCCTGGGAAGAAATGCTTGCTTACTGAATCCCATGCTTTTATCATGGCTTGAGTACATATATCAGTTATACAACAAGATGTAGGAATAAACATTGTACATGGAGTTTCTCAATTTATTAAATTCAGGAGTAGACACTGAGGAGTGGAACCAATGCCTGAAAAACAAGGTGAAACAAGCCCCTTCTTGGTGAAGACCAGACCAGCGTATGAGCCCAAGCTCTGGTCATCTAGGGATCCTGGTTTGTCTCTGATTAAAGAAAAAAAAATCCCCTATTTTTGTGTTAATAAAAGTAACCCCAAATCCACATTTTTCTGTGATCAAAATGAAACACCACTATATACAGATATAGTTATATCTGTATCTATCTGTATCTATATAAAAGGAACCCTAAATCCACATTTTTGTGTGATGAAAATGAAATGCCACTAATACATAGATATATATCTATAGATATCTATAGATATCTATATACATATATCTATATATCTATGTATTAGTGGCGTTTCATTTTCATCCCACCCCCTACCCCACACACTGGGGGCCTAGGGCCTGGGGACAGTGGGTCAGGAGTGAGGGGCACTGGGTCAGGACTGGCCATCACTATTTACAAATGGGTCCTGGTACAAAAAAGTTTGAGAACGACTGAGCTAGAGCACCTCAACCATCCTGGACAGGTGTTTGCTGTGACTCTGCATGTCTCCACCTATATGTCAAGATCTGAGCTTTGACAAGTGCTATGAATCTGGGTTTTACTGTGCACGTTGTGTTGTCTCATTCTACAGTGGTAGTAATGAGATGCTCCACATTGGTTTGGTTTTGACAAACCACCATTTCCTAATGAAAAATGATTTCATTGAAAAATTCTCAACCAGGTTTAGTCAGAATGTAAGGAGTATCACTCACAGGGTAAGACACTGGTTTAAGAGTCAGAAGACCCAAGCTATATTTCCAGTTTGTCTGTGTGACTCTTAACTAGGTGGCTTTGTTTTTCTGATCCTTTCTTTCCTCCCCACTCTTTCTCTGACCTGTTTATATTATAAGCTACTTGAAGTAAGGACCATCTTGTAGAGACAGTCCTTACTCCAGAAAGTTTATAATATAAGACAGCTTCTTGGTGAGGAGTTTGGAAAAAGGAGGATATCATTTCAATTTCTGCTCTACCTGGTGTATCCAAGGAACTTAAACTTAGGTTTCCCACAATCCAGAAGAGTTTCCTGACAGGCTATTGGCTGTTCTGAGGTGATGCTCTTAGGGTTTTTTGCTCCCTGCCACACATTCAGTTTAAAGCAGCATGCAAACCAGCCACAAAGATGTTCCAGATTAAATATGGAACATTTTTGTAGCTGGTTTACTCTTTTATGGTGCAATAAATTGGTTGAATGTGTGTGTGGCATATTACTACTAATTGTGTGATAAATGCAAATCTTCCTGTAACCTTGTTTTAGATGAAGTGGAAAAGCCCCAATCTAAGTGGAAGAGAAAGAGAGGCTTTATTAGCTAATACTCAGGGTACTCACTTGGGATTTAGGAGACCCCAGTTCAAGTCCCTATTCCATTGACAATTTAATTATTTACCCAAAGTGAAGAGATCCAGTTGGAGTCAGTGAGTGATATCCACCCCACAACATGTGTTAGGTCACTTCCATGGAAAATGTGGGGGAATGTGCACAGACTTCAATTTAGATCTATTGCATCCTACGGAAATGCACTTAGAACCCAGCTAGGTTTTTGGGATGAGTCTCATTAAAGCAAAACACACACACACACACACACACACACACACACAAAATCCTGACCTTGTCACAATAAAAAATGGAGAAAAAAACTGAAATTTTATAAAGTTTCACACTTGCTTCTAATTTGGATCCAATTAATGGTCCTGTACACGCCTCTCCTTTTTTTTCTTTCACTCTTCCCCTTCAGCCTGGAATAACCTCCCAGTGAATGTGCACCAAGCCCCCTGCCTTTACTCCTTTCAAAGCTCAAGGCCCAAAGGAAGCACTGAGTACAATAAGCACTGAAATACAGTTATCTGATGACAATGTCTTTTTGTTCCATACTCAGTGACACTGTTAATCCTTCAGGGGAAGCAACTGGGTTGCCTGGCATGCTGACCAATTGGAAAGTGCTGTGCACACCTTTTGGAGCTCTGCAAGTGATAGATAAATAATAATAATAATGAGACTGAACAGATGTTTTCTATCTTTGACTTCTCTAATTCTGTGCTGTAAACTGCAACTGCATGAGAATTATGGGGCTGAGTGGAAACGTTAAAGAGGTATTATCGATTAATGCTTTGGCATGGAGAGCTGAGAATTACTTGGCAAAACTTATTTATTGGAGCCTTGGAGATGGACATTCTCAGTAGCCTTGTCTTGAATAAAAGAAAGTTGAGGGACAAAGGAGTGAAATCTTAGTGAAGATTAGTCATTTTTAGTGAATCCTGGGTTTCACGTAATTACCAGTAACAGATCAAGGTACACCCTAGGTCAGTGGATTTCAACCTTTTTTCATTTGTGGATCCCTAAAAGAATGGAGGTGCTGACCCCTTTGAAAATGTCGAATGGAGGCACAGACCTCCCTGAACTGTAAATGTGGGCATTCACATACTTTTGATTGATCATAGTCATAATTCATGGACCCCTTAGACACAGTCTGTGGGGCCCCAGGTATCCACGGATCACAGGTTGAATACCACTGCCCTAGATTATTTCATAGTCTTTACTCCAATTTACTAATCCTCTTGGATGTAAACAGATGCCCCATTTCCCCTGGGAGAAAGCCTTTTGTTTCAGGATCCTACAGGTACAAATTCATTGTTCCACTTTAAGTACCTGCAAAGTACGAGATAAAATGTGCTTACACTTTTTTAGGGGACACTGCTGTGTACCTCTACATTTATCACGGCTCATTCAAGTTATTTGTCATTCACTCCAGGGACATGCTTGTCACAGGGGCAGCAATGCAGCCTGGAAGCGATATATGTAAAGGGATATCAAACTCCGTTTTTGTCCCAGGGATCAATCAGGACAAAACGAGACCCCTGTTTATAGCCTTGGAAAAATACAAACTGTCCTATTTTCACTAAGGCTTTGTTATATGTTAGTGAAAAACACATATTTTTTCCTAGTGGATATGCACCCTAACTAGCTACAGATGATGATGACAAATGATGCCGAAGGATACAGTGTGTGCAGTGACCTTGCAAGTCACCGCAAATATGTATCTCACAGTAGGCCTCCTACCTATCAGGGAGGGACACCTCTAAGGATGGAAGGGGGACTTTGGTGTTGGTGGTTCACTCAGCTCAAGGTCTCTCCCTTGGTGGGTTGCTAATTACAGCCAATGGTGGAGGTACTGTTTTTGCACCTAGTGCACTGAGAACATCTCTGATCCAACCTTCTGATGCATTTTAGCGAGCAAAAATTGATGGAGAGCCCACCTCTTGCTGCTTCGTGGTTAGCTGAGCTTCACAGGGTGCGTGAGACACCAAAATCAGTATTCTGCATGGAAGGAGAAAGTATTTCAGTTCCAATTATGCCCAGCAACACCTCCATTGCAGGTGACTTTTCAAGCTATGCTCAGGGGTGTGCCCTCATCTCATGCCACATCTGTCCCTCCATATGCCATAATTTTCACTCAAAACCATCCTACCCCTGAGAGATTCTCCTTAGAACACTCCTTTTAGAAAGGCATTAGGATTATGAAGATGACAGGTGTTAGGCTCCAGTTTCAAAAACTAATAATATACATTAAGCAGTGGGTTGCTGTGTATGGTACATCAGGCAAAGTGCTCTTCAGGTTTTCCCCACGTGCAGAGGACAGCATCATCACAAAGCTCTGGCATTCTGCCCACTGCACAGAGGCTGGAACATGGGGAAGCATGGAAGCCTTAATTGTTCTTCATAGTGCATCTACAGTATTAATGAATGTATTCCCAAAATGGGGCTCGATGCTTTCCAAAGGATCAGAAGCATCTAAGGACAAACAGACAAGGAGACAAGATTGGAGACCAGCAAATATGCACGTATATACAAGTCAGTTTGATTCAACATGACCAAGGCCTTAGATGAGGCTTGTAGGAACAGAATTCATGGGTGTATTTACATGTGCACTCTAATGTGCAGTAGATTATTTTACTGTGCATTAAAGTCATG
This sequence comes from Gavialis gangeticus, assembly GCF_001723915.1. Taxonomy (NCBI): domain Eukaryota; kingdom Metazoa; phylum Chordata; order Crocodylia; family Gavialidae; genus Gavialis; species Gavialis gangeticus. The sequence goes on from NW_017728992.1 coordinate 204,837,810, forward strand.
TAAAAAAATACTTTAGGCTAATGCACAGTAAAACAGTCTACTGTGCATTAACTGTCACTAAAAAGCATGCAAATGTGCTACTGCACATTGGCACAGTTTAATGCACATTGATTTAGTACCTCATATTGGAGGTACTAAATTTGGGCATCACAAAAACCACAGTCATGCACCTGTAGACATGCCCCATGTGGAGAGGATAAGGTCTATCATGTATAGGGGCAAAACAGAAAGTGGCACGGAGATGGCTGTATGGGATACTGATATATTGTCAAGCAAGCCTGCGGACCTCTGTGGAGTGAGAAATATAGGTCATTCCTTTAAGTGCGATTACAATGCACTCACATAGACAACATATGCCCCTTGCTGATATCTCATTCACAGAGGCAAGAGAGCACCAAGATGAGTGCCTGCTGCCCTCCACCAGAAAGTCGTGTTTCAGCTCTGCAGCCCCTGTGTAAACATGGACAGATGTTGCCATTGGAAAACAAACGTAATTTGGAGACACGAATGAGTGGGGATGAAAACGGCACGTCTGCCTAGCAAAGTAAGTGGCAAACAATAGGGGAAAAATTAAATAAAGAAAAAGGAAGCAGGGCAGAGGCAGTGACGAAAAAGAAAACTTTTCCAGATGTGAAAATCAATTTTATTCTGAGATTTCCCAGCCTTTTCATTTAGAAAGCAATAAAATTCTATTTGTCCCCTGTTCATTTTCTACATAAAATGCCACTAAGCGACTAGCTTTCGGCAACTGCACAAAATGTAATAGGTTAGGACTGCAGCCTTAAAATATGTTAGGGGTTTTTAATGAAACCAATTTATATCAGTTTGTGCCAGAGAAAGGGCTGAGGCAACTTAATTTAGTTTCATTTTCCACACATTTGTGGCCAAAGCAAGTATTCGCTTATTTCTAATTCCACCTTGCTTCCATATGCCTGCCTAAGCCATTTCCAACTGATTTAGCTGGTGACCTCTATTAAACAGCCAGGTGTTCGGCTCTATTAAATGGATAATCTCCTGGTACTTATACACCAATGCTAAATCGAGCACCTCATTTGTACATTTTTTAAAAAGTTATTTATTTTAGTTGCATGTGTGCCTAATCATAAACCCGAGCCACTTTTGCAAATGAGGATAAAAATGTAGAAGCTGCTAAGCAGGCTATTCTCCTGGCTAAAACCTGGCACTCCTCCTGACAATGCTGAATGCAACATCATCACCTGTGCATTAAAATGTAAATAAATAGCAGGCTTTCTTACGATCTAATTCTGATCTAAAGCATTCAGATTTTCCACCACTGCAACTCCACTGTCTTCAGACAAGTTGCTTGCACCTTCCAGCTGCATGAAGTCAGGAACTGGCACACGGAGTTGGCTTGTAGTGGCATATTTTGCAACATATTGGGTGCATCTACATTTCAGCATACAGCAATGTTGCTATGGTGCCATGTTTTAGTACCTCCTTTTGGAAGTACTAAAACATTGCGCAGTAACTGCCTGTACTGTGCCACATGGGTGGCGTGCACTTACATTTCCCCACTACATAACCACAGTGCCATGCTATAAGCGGGGAGTGTGCCACTATGGCAACATAGCTAATGACCACATGTAGACCCGTGTGATCGCTATGTCACCGTAGCGCACGCACCCACTGAGTAGTGGGAAAAGGAGGTACAAGAATATGGCCTAGATTAATGAAATGGCTTCCCAAGAATGTGCCTGCTAACGTGACACAGCTCACAAGGCAGACTGCATGGGAAATGGAAGCAGGATAGGGTGTGTCTGGCCACCCCCTACTGAAATGCCCTGGTTTCAAGCCAGCCCAGGCGGCTGGTGACTAAGAATCCTTTCCAGTTAATGGGTAGAGGATTAGTGACCTGCAGAAGAAATTTCAGTTCAGTTCCCAACAAGTACTCTTTAATGTCTTTATAAACCATCTGGGCTCTGGTGTCAGAAGTGGACTGGCTAAGTTCGCTGATGGCACCAAACTTTGGGGAACAGTGTCCATACTTGAGGATCGCCTGGTGATCCAGGTCAACCTCAATAGACTTGCAAGGTGGGCAGATAGAAACCTGATGGCATTCAATACGGAGCACTCGCTAGGACCACGGCCGAAAGAGACTTGGGGTCATGATTGACCACAAGATGAACATGAGCCACCAATGTGATGTCACAGCTGGTAACGCAAACCAAACTCTGGCTTGTATCCATAGATGCTTCTCAATTAAATCTCAGGATATAATCCTTCCACTGTACTCAGCCTTGGTGAGCCCGCAGCTGGAGAACTGCATCCAATTCTGGGCTCCCCAATTCAAGAAGGGTGTCGAGAAGCTTGAGAGAGTACAGAGAAGAGCCACGTGCATGATCAGAGAGCAAGAGAAAAGGCCTTATGAAGACAGGCTGAGAGCCATGGGACTGACTTTCTAACTGATATTGCTATAAATTCTCCCGGGAACCTCACAATCAGGGTGACTCTTCTTACTCCTTCTCACATCCTCATAACACTGCCAAACTTAGTATACTGCTTCACTGGTACTTGCAGAGCTGATCAAAGCTGGGGTCTGCCTGAGTCTTCAATGGGCTGGCATAGATAAAAAAATAACTCCAGTTTCTGTAGCTAATGACTCACAAAGCAGTGATGTGGTAAGCATCATATCCAGCCATATTTGACTCTGAGCCCAGATCAGGCATCCATTAACAGCTAGGTCAACAGGAGGCAGCCCATGGTTAGTCTTGAGTTGATCTCAAACTCAGACCCATAAAGTAGGACACCTTAACTGCTCTGCCATCACACCCCCTTAGAGCTAACAGGAACAAAAATATGTAACTTTCAGTAAGGGAAGCAAATATGATAGAAAGCCACCAAAGGCCAGGTTCTCAGGTGTTGTAAACTGTCATCGCTCTATTGACTGGAACTATGCCAGCATGTACCAGCTGAGGACCAGGTCCATGGGGAGGAAGAAGCATAAATGGAATAACAGATCATGTTCTTTTACTGGCTGCAATTGGACTTTATGAAGTTTGAAGGGGCTGTGACAAGGTGGTCAAATCTAATGTGCCTTTTATTTCCTACATCTATCTGCAAAACTTAAATCCTCTAATACAGGCTGTCTTTTAAAAGAAAATCCTTCAATACCAGCCTTGGGTCTAGGAATGCTGGGATCTCTTCCCACTACCTTTTCAGCTCCAACAGTTTAACCTCTTGGAGTGCAGCAATTCACTTTCATTCATGAACTGTTGCAAACTATTGTTCCCCCAGTTGGTTGCACATAAATACAT
>NW_017728992.1:204846084-204856592 GCF_001723915.1 Gavialis gangeticus
CCCACTACCTTTTCAGCTCCAACAGTTTAACCTCTTGGAGTGCAGCAATTCACTTTCATTCATGAACTGTTGCAAACTATTGTTCCCCCAGTTGGTTGCATATAAATACTTTTAAAATTATCACCACCACCCACTCACTACATTGCAGTCCACTTGCGGGTCCAACTCACTACATTGCATCTGGGCACTTTATCATGCAATTCTAGTGTTGCCTTTCTTTCCCAATGAAAAACCCCTCCTCTTTCACCTTGTCTTGTTTTCACTTGGGGGTTCTTAGAACAGCAGTGCTCTGCTGTTGTCGTTGGAGACTCAAGAGCCTGCCAGAGGTTTCTAGTAAGCAGTAGGACTACGCGAAGCTTTGGTCCCCTATTCGATTCAGAGATTCGGCCCGATTCGGTGGCTGAATCTCTGAATCCAAATCCATTCAGAGGACCCTTTAATCTCTCTGAATCGAATCAGAACCCTCTGAATCAATTAGGAAAGATTCAGAGATTTGGACATAGAGACAGCATTAAATGTTTTTTCTACATACCTCTAGGTACCAGGGGCTCGAGAATGCTGCGATGGTGGGGTGCAAGGAGTGTCCCACAGAAGCGTGGGGGGCTCCCCAGCATGCTCGACAGTGGACCAGAAGCATTTCTGATCCACTTCTGGGCCCACTGGGGAGCACATTGCCCCTGCCCACCCCCACTCCCAGCTCAGTGACTGGTGCCTCCTGGGCTGGGGGAAGGGGGGCACCTGGGGTTCCCCTGTGGCCGATCGCCGAGCTGGGGGTGGGTGTGGGGGGCCTCGTGCACTCCCCGGCAGACCCGTAAGTGGACTGGAACTACTTCCAGTCCATGGCCAGGTTCACCGCCGAGCACATGCAGGGCCCCCCTGCACTCTTGTGAGACTCTCCATGCGCCCCAGCATAGCAGCATTCACAAGCCACGCTGGTACCCCGAGGTATGTAGAAAAAACTTTTAAAGCTGTGTCTATGTCGGAACCGCTGATTCTCTGAATCGGCATCGAATCTTCAGATTCAGATTTGGCCGAATCAAATCAGGGACAGTAATCTGAATCAACGAATAGAATCACTGTCCCTGATTCGGGCCAAATCTGGATCGAATAGGGCCTGCTTCACACACCCCTAGTAAACACCAACAGCAAGGAGAAAAGGATTTACATTTTTTTTTTAATTATACTTTTTAAAATTAAAAAACCCTTTATAAAAGATGAATCTCTTTGATGTCCAGTAATATCAGAATACATAAGACTGATGGCCATCAGAGCCAACACTTACAGGCCCAGGTCCCCCTCAGAAAGCCATCTGCATAGCTTCTTTTTTGAGAATCATCCATTTTCAAAAACACAGCGTGCCAGTGATAATGGTACCCAATATTCATGATCCTGCTCTCTGATACTTTCAGGTCCTTACTTCTGTCTCCAATTTGGTAATTTCAGATATTATGCAATATAAATGTCAGGATGGACATAGGTAACTACACTATGGGGATGGGGTCAGCACTTTCTTTTTTTTGTGAAGAAGTGAGTGTTTTGCAGCCACACTAGGTTCCCTGCATTTCAAACTCTCCGCTCCTTCCAGCCCACTCAGATTAGGTGCTGCAGCATATCTCCACCACTAGTTTTAATGGTCATGCACAATCATTTATTGAGCAATTGAGTTTAAAAGACAAAGAGTTGGTGGAAATGATTAGAATTTTCTTGGCATACCCCTTTGACCAGTTTGCAATCACATACAGATGGGCCAATTGGCAGGGTTATATAGTGTGTATATCTGCTGCAATAAAAGGATGTTGATCACTAGGAGAGATGTGCTTAGCCCAGTACGTTGAGGTTGGGGGCTATAGCACAGCTTCTCAGAGTGCAACTAGTTTAACTGGTTCTGCTTTTTTGGGGTTTGATTGGGTTCTGGAAGGGAGTTTGGACTCAGATCCCAAAGAACGTCAAGGCTCAAGGGAGTTTGAATCTAGGACATTGATTTAACTCCAACTCCTTATAGAGATGAAGCCTGCTTATAAAGGTCAGAAAGCTCAGAGTAGACAGGTCGGTCAATCCGGACTTCTTTTTCCCAAGAATCAATGCTGTACAAGCATATAATCAACGACAGCACCCTCGCAAAAAAGCAGGCAGAGCCAACAGACAGCTGCAGCAGACAGATTTGGAGAGTACAGGGTGACAAGGAAACAGAAGTAAAATAGAACAAAAAAAATGCTGCAACTGTATCATTCTAATGCTCTCAAATTGCTTTTCCGTAGCGCTTTCAACCTGAATAATCCCAAAGTACTTTGTAAAGCCCCATGCCGGCAGGAACTGCAGCCTCTCCTGAAAGGCAGTCCCCCCAGAGAAGAAATACAGGAGTTGCTTAACAATCAAAAGGTCGATACATGGCAGCTTTATGCCTGATATTGAAAACACCACCTCCCATTATTATCCCTTGCCTAACCATTTTTCCTGGCATTTTAGCAGCATCCCCATAGCACATGAAGGCACTTCTTCTGTCGGCTTATTCCCTATTTAAAATGAAAAAAAAACACACAAAAAAACCACCATCCCCCCCAAGCAATGGTGTGCCACTTTAATAAAGGCCCAGATTTTTCAAAGGAAAATCCAAAGGCCCATATCTAGTGCCTACACTTGCACATGCAATTACAGTAATTGCACGAGCATACTGATTATTTGACTAGTAGGGTGGTGATTGCAGATGTCTAACTTTGCATTTCTATGCACAGTTTGCACACACAATTACAGCGGCGGTGTCTGCTAACACACACACACTTTTGCATGTCTCTTCTTTGAAGCAGGTGGCCCAACAAGCTTTGAATTTAGAAAGCAAACGCTTGTCTGCTACCATATTTCATTTTTATGTAAGGAAGTGAGTGTAACACAGGGAGTGAAGATTTTTTCCCTGCTCCTTTCTTTCTTCGTTTGTTTTGCTCTGGAAAATGGCTGGATATTTGTTGCACTCTGATGCTTAATCCATACTTATATTTTGCATGACAGAGGTAAAGATCTTTCTACTGCTGGGTCGCAACCCTGCGTTCACAGCTCGAAAGGGGTCACCGAATGGGTGAGGAAGATAATAATAGAGAATCATTACCAGATTGCTTTTGAGTATCTGCAGCCAAGCTCAAACCTGTGTTCCAGAGACTGGCTTTTGTCTGAAGGCCATAGGACGCCAGTCAGCAAATACTTTTCTAAGGAGAGCTCTGCTGAAATCAATGCAAAAGGATTAGGGACCGAGTTTTAAAAGACAGATGCATTTTTCTTTGGCTTCCACCCTCCCTCCTCTCTCTTCCACCGAGGAGGAGAGCATGTTATTCACTGAGGACTAGATTCTTAGAGGGATTTAGGAAGAAATAAGGAAATGAGTGTCACAGAAGGTGCCAAAAGAGAAACTTTATGGAGAGGCCAGTACCTGCTCAATCCTGCAGTGAAGAAGAAGGGATGCACTGGGACCTATGAGACCAGATTTAGAAAGAAATCCATTTATTTTCTGTTTTCATTGCAGTATTTTAGATGAGAGGCAGACCAGAGTTGAACCAATTTAGGTGAAAATCAGCCAGTGAAGTAAAGGGAGAGAGAAAGAAACAGGTCTGACTTCTGAGTTTAGATGACTCTGGGTGCATCTACACATGCATTTATTCTGGCCTAGATTTACTCTGGTGTAAATTAAGCTGGAGTAAGGGTTTTTGGGGAAGCCTCTACACATGTGAGGATTAGGGAGCAGATTTGCACCTAGAGCGCCGGACCAACAGACAGCTGTCTCCTGGCCCCAGAGGGCTCCTGCTCCTGGGGTGGGGACAATGTCCCCCTGCCCTGGCAGCAGGGAGCTCCTGCTCTGCCTGGCTCTGGCGCCCTCATCAGGGGCCCAGGGCTTGGAAAGAGCTACAGGAAAACATCCCAGCCCCTCTGCCCTGATCCACTGGTGTGGCAGCTAGCAGCTAGCTCACTGCTCACTGCTCCACTGGCAGATGGGGGTGGGGGGCTGGGACCCACCCCATCCCTGCAGCACTAAAACAATGGACGGACACAACTTTTATGTGTGATAAGCAGCATCTAGAATTATCTGTGCTTTCCGAAGTTCTGCCAGCAAGCCTTGCTCTTGGCTATTTTTATGGATCCTTTGGATTGTAGTGAGCTGGGGAGCAATGCTCTGGAAGAAGGCATCAGTGGGGGGCAGGGGCTATGGGCCTGCCTCATGCATGGGTACCAGCAGAGGTGGAGGACACAGCAGTGAGATGGTGCGGTGCTGGAAGAAGTAGGCTGCCTGGGGATTCTGCAATTACTTTAGTGCAAAGCACAGTAAAAGGTGGTCCCTACAGGAAAGGGATGAGATCCACACCAGAATGAAAGGGTACGTGAAAAATGACCTGAGATCTCGTCCTGTATTGAAGTCACACCAAAGCTTTCCCTCGGCTTTTACTCCTGAGCAGCACCACGCTCCAACGCCTGAGACACCTCATCTGGGAAACCACTCATTTCTGGAAACCTGCATCCTCCCTGTGCCCCTCCTGCATCTGAGACGGATATCTTGCCCTTCCAGAGCACCTGACACCCAACCACCTCCAAATGCTTTCAAGGTATAATGAAAGCCTCCCACATCCTTGTGAGCTAGGGAAACACAGCCCTACCCATTCAGAGAGAGGCAAGCTGAGGTAAAGTGACTTGCCCTCATCAAAAAAAGTTGTTGGTAAAATGTATTTGGGCTGGAGTCCCAGCTCTTTGTCGAGGCCTTTCATTTGCTCTCTGAACTATTCCCTTCGCCTTTATCTGGAGAAGTTGCTAAGTTAGATGGAGAATGGGCCAGACATGTCTCAGTATTGACCCATGACCAAAGCAAACCACAGGGCAGCCACAGTTGTGTACCCTGCCTAAATCAAGCTGGCTAAAAAAAAATGCTGAATATCTTAGCGAAGGCAGAAGACGCTTATTGTGTTTTTAGGGCATGCAGCTAATTCATTTTAACCCTCATTAAATGGGTGAACTTTCCTAGCTGGGGCATTGATCTTTTCAATGGATCCCCTCTCAAAATGCTTCCTGCCGAGGGAGCCACTTTTCTGGGGACTGGTCCTGGGCCCTGAAAGCATTATGACTACTTGATCTTATTAGGAACAGGGCAGACACAGAGGCCAAGTTGCTTCAGCAGCTCCTACAACGTCACTCGGTATTTATTAGTGATTATAGACATAAGTCCTTTCGCCTATAAAGATAAATGCTTACAAGTTGAGCCAAAGCTTGGAATACTTTTTCAGTCCCTGGGTCCCCTCCTCATTTTCAGTACTAATAACAAATAGCATCACCACAGCCATGTAGGACCTGCATAAGTATGAGACGAAATGGATCCCCCACGTTTAATTAGTGCTGTCATTGATTATCCCAGAGTTTTAGACCCCGGGGAGGATTATCAGAACATCTGATCTAACCAGGTCTGCCGTGTATAGCACAAGCCATTACATTTCACCCATTTACTCCCATATTACTAAAGCATGTCTTCCAGCCAGGCATCTGACCTAATCCAAGGGCATTAAGAGATAGAGAAGGTGCCACTTCCCCTGTTAATTTACTTCAGCTCTTAATCACCCTCCCCATTAAATAAAAGTACCTTACTTCCGACTGGCATTTGTCTGGCTTCAGTTTCCAGCCATTGGGCCTTGCTAAAGCTTTTTTTCCACTAGATAAATGAGCCCTTAATGTTTGGTATTCTCTCAGTGAAGGTACTTGCAGAGCATGACCAAATTACATTTTAGTCATCGTTGTGATAAGCTAAGCAGGCTAATCTCTAATTTTTTCTTCAATCCTGAAATGGTTTGTTTGTAGGTGCTTCCTGAACCCCTTATGATGTTTTCACACCTTTTCTTTCTAAAATCTGAACTCTGCACTGTATTCCAGCATTGGTCTCAATGATCCTGTATAAAGCAAGAAAGTTGCTCCTAACCCTTCATCACTACACTCCTGTTTATGCGCTCAAGGACCTCATTAATTCTGCTTCTCACAGCCTCCCAGGCAGCTGACACTGAGTGGTTTGTCCAATATGACCCCTTTAGAGGCAAAGAAGAGCCCAACATGCAAAGGAAAGAAGAAACCTCAAAGAAAAAACCCTGCACCACATTCAGGACTGTTAGGTATGAACTTCACATGTCATAAGTGCAGGGGACAATGTCATTCAAGAACTGGACTCTACAGCCACACTTGCACGTGTTCAGCAAGCTGACGCCTCACCTGGCATACGTCTATTGTCTTGCAAGATAATGCCCCTAGATCTTTTTTTTTGAAGCATAAATCCCCCTATTCTGTAAACTGGCTCACACCCCTTGCATATATTTGAATTTTCTTCAATAAAATCCATGTTGTTTGAACAGGGCCAGCTTACCAAAAGCTCTATACTGCTGCACATGCCTGCCCTGTCTTCCTCCTTATATAATACTCCACAAGAATTTGCATCATCCCTCCATTTCAATATCATCCAGACCATACTGGCCGACCTCGACGGCTGCTTGTACACATGACGGGGGTTTAGTTCTCCCTAAATTGAAACGGTGGGTTTTTAATTGGTGGGTTTTTAATTGTGACATCTTTGTCAGTGGTGCTGAAGCACCTTTGCTATTCTTTGGTCTAGTTTAACGTAAGTCAAACTGATTCTCGAGCTCATTCTTTTCATCCTTTGAAAATATGGGAATGAAGCTGGTTGTCCTCCAGCCCTTTGGGGATCTCCCCAGCTTTCCAAGATTTGGTGCAATTTAACTTTAGCGACAGAGAGAGATTCTCAGATGCTTGTTCCTTTAAGCTCATGTAAGCAATTGGGGCCTGTTGATTTGAAAATGTTGAATCTCTGCAGATGCTGCCTGAGATTTCTCTTTGTTACAGATAGCAAACTTTCCATTACGTCCATCACACAACTTGTATACATACGCCCACTTCATTTCAAATATAGAACAGGGATATCTACTGAACACTTTTCCCTTTCTGCATGACAAAGATTTTAACACTTCTATCTAAAAATGAGCCTCTGTTGCCTGATTTTTTTGTTTCTAATAGGTTTTAAAATGTTTTCTATTTTCTCTAATTCAAATGGTCACTGGTATTTCAATTTTTCATTTAGCTTCTCCTATCTACTACTTGCTTTTTTTAAACTAGTATGGTCGTTGCCTTCATTTCCTCTTTCCTCAGATTTGTCATTTGGTTGGTGTATGCTCCTCTGGTATTTGATGATGTAGCAGGTTGGTGTAGGATAGTAGGCAACCTCCCAAGGTCGCTGCATCCAGCCCCATGCTCAAGGCAGGATGTGACAACACTATCCCAGACTAAACTATCCCTAACTATCCTAGCTAAGCCTTGTCTAAGCTGCTTGTGCCATTTTCCAAGGATGGAGACTCCCCAAACTCTCTGGGCAGCCTGTTCCAGTGCGTCACCACCCTCATCGTCAGAAAGTTCCTCCAGATCTCCAACCCAAGTATCCTTTGCTGCAGCTTGAGGCCATTGCTCAAAGCCCTGTCCCCTATGGCTACAGAGAAAAGCCTATCTTCATCCTCTCTATAATCATCCTTCAGATATTTGAAGACTTTTAACAAATCCCCAACTCACTCTTCTCCAGATTAGCTCTTTCAACATTTCCTCATAAATCTTACTTCCTAGGCCCATAATAATGTGTGTTGCCCTGTGCAACTCTCTCCAATCTGTCCGCATCCTTCTTGAAGTGTGGGGCCCAACACTGGACATAGTACCGGAGGTGAGGCCTCAGCGGTGCTGAACAGACCAAAAGAATCACTTCTCCTGATTTGAAAGTCACATTCCTGTTAATACAACACAGGACGAGGTTGGGGGTTTTTTGGGGACGAGAGCACACGGTTCACTTATAATCAGCTCATGTTCTACTGGAACCCTGAGGCCCTTCTATGAAGTACTGCAGCCTAGCCAAACCTTCCCCGGTCTGTATTTGTGCATGCACTTATTCTGTCCCAAGTGCAAGACTTTGCACATGTCCTTGTTGAATCTAATCTGATCGACTGCACACCATCTTTCCAGCCTACCCAGGACATTTTGGATCCTAGTCTTGCCTTCCAGAGAGTCTGCAACTCCACTCAATTTGGTGTCCTGCACATATTTGCTCAGCGGGACACCATCCGTGGCTTGTTGTTCAGCAAGCCACATTGCTAATTGTTAGCAGTTGCATTCATCAGCTGACTGGAGAGGCCCCAGCACTGCAGTGCAAGGTTGTGCATTCACCCTCTGAGGAGCAGGCGCACGGGACACCTAGCATGGCTGATGACCCACCATCCAAATCATTAATAGAGCTAGACTCAGGACAGACCCTTGGGGAACCCCACTTGAAACCTCTTCCCAAGTAGACATTGTGCCCTTGTTATTGTATTCATGTAGTACTCATACTATTACGTAAGATGTCCACATTACATGTACATGATTACTTTTATCAGGCACATTTATAATCTCAAAGAACTGAAGCCAGTTTTGTTTGACAAGACTTCTTTTCTGTAAAACCAAGAGACTGGCAATAAATAGGTTCATATGCTTTAATTCTTTCTCAATTTGAATCCGATATCAAATCGGATTTTTGCTCCTGGGGCAGGGGGCTGGATTTGATGATCTTCAAGGTCCCTTGCAGCCCTAATGTCTAATGTCTATGAAAAAATCAGCCTTTTCCTTATTTTGCTTAGAACTAGTGTCAAGACAGCCTATACATACCCCAGTTGCTTGTGTGCTATTTCTAAATAATGGCACAATATTAGCATTCTTCTGAATTTCCTCTGATATTTCACTGCTGTTTATTTACTATGTTAATATAAGCTACTTCAACGAATCCACATAAAGTGTAGCAGGCCACTGTTGAAAAAAGTAAATCAGACCTGTCCTTGTAACCCAGAGAAGACAGGGAACCCCTACTGTCAACACTGGTCAGAAGTTATACTTTGCCACTTTGATCAGTAAACAATTGAAAACCTTATGAGAGCAAATCCCATTGCATTTTCTAATATGACTGAATTCTAGGGTCTCCTAAGGCAGGAGTTAATACTTATTAATTATTATCCTGGTTGTTTCTGTTGTGTCTCTTTATTTGTGCCATTAGAGTGGCTAGCGGGTCAGCTTATGATCAAAGATCCCATGAATCAAGGTAGTCTATGAACACAGGAAAAAAAAATACAGATGAACATTGCCCCAAAGAAAATGCAAGCTAAATGTGGCACATACAACACCTGCTCCTGGAAGTTGCCTCACCCTAGGAATGTGTTAAGTCAGTGAATGGCACCCGAAGACTTAACGTTTGTCTCGTAGTTCATCGGTCCGGTAGTTTGACATGCAGAGCTGGCGGCGCGGGGAGGGAGGTGTGCACGACTTTGTGTAACATCTCAGTCTCGGTAACACCACTTCTCCTCACACTATGGGATTAAGGTTCCTAATAAAGCGGTTATAAGTGGGTGGACTTACTTGACAGCCAGTGAAAGGAAACTGAAATCCATTTAAGACCTGTTTTTCAGGTTTTATAATCTACCAACCCCCCCTGAAAGCCCTAATCCAAAAGCAAATGAACTGAAATACACTGGGCAGTAACTCCCACGGAGCTTTACCAGCAAGGGAGACGTCAACCTGACATTGGCTCCCTTGTTTCTTTTACCCTACAGGTCACGTAAGCTGGATCCTGCTTTTAAAGGTCCCAAAAGCTGGTCTGGTGTGTGCACGTCCCGACACCCAGCTCCCTTTACCATAGCTGTTCCCCCTGTTTCTTCAATGTGCAGGGACTCTCCAATCAAGTCTGTCTACAAAATGTGCCCCTGCTCCTCAGAGGGTGAATGTACAACCTTGCTCACTGCAGTGCCGGGGCCTCTCCAGTCAGCTGATGAATGCAACTGCTGACAATTAGCAGTGCGGCTTTCTGCACAACAAGCCATGCTAGGTTAAGCGTTGGAGACCATTACAAAACACAGTATCCCAAACAAGTGACCGGAGCCCGTGCTCAGCTCCAGCTGCCAAAACTGAGTTCATTTAATATGAAATAAACTGGTGTGAGAGCTCATGTCTTCAAAGGGGCAGTGCATGTGTGCCGGAGAATAGCTACAGAAAGGTCCCACGGAGCAGCCTCATTGCTGCATGTCCTACATTGAAGCATACACGTGTGAGGAGCATTTTAGGCTGGGCACACAGGTGCCACAGCTTAGGCAAACCTGAATACACTAGAGCCATTAAAGGGTTAATTATGAACGACCCCCCCCCCATGGTTTTTCTCTTCAAGCCACTGTATTTCAAGGGGATAAACATGCCAGCTTTGTGCTCTTTTTTAGTAGGTGGAGGCTATTTATGGACTAAGAGGCAATGCAATGCAGTGGAAATGATCCACTTAGCCCTACTTCTGTGACTGACTGTTGTGTGACCTTGGCCAGCACGCAGCTACCCTGCCTCAGTGTCTCTACCCATAAATTATAGAGGTGGCAGGCTTTCAACAATATGTGCGTATCGGTGGATGCCCATTAGGTTATCACGGTGGTTTGGAATAG
>NW_017728992.1:204861592-204862193 GCF_001723915.1 Gavialis gangeticus
GCAGGCTTTCAACAATATGTGCGTATCGGTGGATGCCCATTAGGTTATCACGGTGGTTTGGAATACATCACAGTTAGCTTCCTTCGAATACTGACTCCCTCAAAGGCTATGTGTGGCTGCCCTGTTCGTGAGCTATTTCTGTTTCAGCCTGACAGGAACAGTGACTGAAGTGCAGATCTATTGATTAAATTTCCTTATTTCTTCCCGCTGTAACAGTCCAAGGCATTTAATCAATATGGTGATGCCCTGTCTCGTGGACCAAAGGCATGATCTCCAGGGGTGGTGAACTGCCTCTGAGAAACAGAGCAAGGTGATTATATAACCTGACATCTGCTGAAATGTCCAGACAAGGTGGAACAGAAGACAGGGCAGATTTGCACCTTATAGACTAATTAAATCTGGGATACATGAGCTTTTGGAAGCAGGGGCTTACTTCATCAGATGCTTCTCTGATTTAGTTAGTCTATGGGCATGTCTACATGTGTTTTTAGGCACACTTAAACTTAATGCGCATTTGCCTAATGTGCATTAAGGCGATTTAGGCATGTGTCCACATGTGCACGTGCTAAGGCACATTAACGTGGTGTGCGGACCCATTTGG
>NW_017728992.1:204867193-204874277 GCF_001723915.1 Gavialis gangeticus
AGATGCTTCTCTGATTTAGTTAGTCTATGGGCATGTCTACATGTGTTTTTAGGCACACTTAAACTTAATGCGCATTTGCCTAATGTGCATTAAGGCGATTTAGGCATGTGTCCACATGTGCACGTGCTAAGGCACATTAACGTGGTGTGCGGACCGATTTGGGACTACAGTTAGTTCCAAGTCAGTCAACATACACAGGGTTAATGCACCTTAGCACATCTACATGTCCATTAAGGTGCTTTAGTTATTCACACCTAAACTGGATACCTGCTTTTGCAGGCACGAATAACCTAAAAATGCCATTTTTAAGGCACATTAAGAGCGTGCGCATGTAGACCCGCACCCTTAATGTGCCTTAAAAATGGCCAATGTGCCTTAAATCAGCACGTGTAGATGCACCCTGTAAAGTGCAAATCTACCCTGAATTCCAACTAACATGACTAACTACCCTTCTCAGAGGAAAGGGGAATAGCTACGTTTTCCTCTGCAAGCCAATTACATAAATAGTGCTAAATATCACTATGGAACAGATACAGAGTTTCAGTCTGACACAGAACGTCCATTTTGACATAAAGATTTCACTTATATCTAAGGGAAGTGTCTGTTGCAGAAGCATGTCTGTACTATGCCCCACCCAAAAACACTTTAGGAAAGTGAAACAATTTGACAATCTATCTAAGGTATTAACGTCCTGCGGTAGCTCCGTCCCTCAGCAGTGTAACAGTGCTGCTATAGGACATGATTTTTTGCAGCATTTCTATACTGGCAGAAGCCCTAGTATAGACAGGGCTTTACTGAGGAAGGGCTGAGGGGCAGGAAGTGGAATTACTCTTCCTGCTATAGCTATATTCTATTTGTCAAACAAACTATAGTAGCAGAAGTATATTTTTTCCTGGTATGATCATCAACTAACTAGGAGGGCTTGCTACTATAGCTTCTGCCTGTCTCTTTACAGTAGTGTTGTATTGTTGTCTGGATGATGCAGAGAGCATGTGAGAAACAAGATTTGTTTGGTGCTATCATTTACTGGACCAACTTCAGAGTTGGTTGAGAAGTTAGATAAGTTTTTGCCCATGAAATGCCCTTCTGTATCTGCCTGTTCCTTAGACCTGAGGAAGGACATTTTATATGTCCAACGCCTTATTTATCCATGTCCACGCTTGCATGGCTAGCCTGGAAACCCTTGTCCAGACAAACTTGGCCTACATGACTTGCCCGAGTTCAACAGGAAATCTAGAGGACATCTAGAGGAGAGCACGGATTTGAACATGAATCTTTCCCTAAACATGGGCCACAGACACATGGAAAGACCATTTGGCCCTAGGTCCCATCTAGCTGAAAGAAAAGGAGGAGGGTGGTCCCACTCCCACTTCAACTCCTTGTAACTACAGGGCTGATAATGCCCATCTTAATTTAAGGCTTAGATTTGTGGGGTGGGGGCACAAACACCAAACTGAGGTGAATCCCAGCTTCCAAGGGAGAAAGAGAGTTTCATGATCAAAATGATTACATGAGACACCACAATGCCATTCTCATCTCAGGCAAGACATTTCCTGTCTGACCTTGGTCCAGTCATTCAGTCTCCTTGTGCTTCAGTTTCCCACCTGTCAGTACTTCTTTCCCTCCTGCTTCAAGAATAAATATATTAAAGATGTTGAGGTGCTCAGATACTTCTCTCTTACATATTTAAGTGGCCTTCAGCATCGGTGTCAACATCTCTCCTGCATTTCCTTTACAGCATCTCCAAAGGGCATCAGGACTGAAATAATGGTGGTGAAAGAAATGCCAATAAGGCATGAATGAGAAGAAAAAGTCACAAAAGAGATGCATAGTGAATTGCCTGAGATTACTTTACACTTACCTATTTATAACGAGTATCTGAACTAAATAAATGAATACAATCGGCAGGCTGGAGTGCTATAAAAAGCTGAAATACAAAGTACAATGTAGTAACACTTTATTTGAAGTGGTCTTTTTTTCCCACCCCCTCTTCCTTAAACATCTGGCAATGGCTCAACGATTTCTTTTCCCTACCTACAGGCATCTGACTTCCTCACATTTATTCTACAAGGCACAGATTGATTTAAATCTTTGCTCAGGGTTATTTTTCTACTTTACATTAATTTTAACATATCATAGGTTACATAGGGGCAAAACATTGTATTCTGGGAAGCAGAAAAAAACCTGAGTTACTATGGGATGGGGGCACAAGGATGTCCATATTTAAAGAGACTTTTTAATATACAATAAATTCATTCCATTTATAAGTAGGGGGTGGGGGGCAGCAAGAACAATTAAATTTACAATTCTCAGAAACACAGCAGGGAAGGCTTATAATGTCACGAAAGTGAGAAACTATAAAAAACCTAATCAAAGAAATGACATTTGCAAGAGCCCTGCCTTCAAGGGAGCTCTGACTTGTTAAGGACCATTGTAGGCTTTAATGAAATCCAGTTTCTCATAATCTAATCTGATGGGGCTGGAAATGAAAAGTAGTTATATTTTCTTGCAGTTGCTGCTAGCTGCATGGGGCCAAATTCTGCTTTTGACACCCCGAGGATACATGTGGAGGACATATTGGTTTCAGAGGTCATTCCAGATTTATGCTACGTGGGAAATGGGAGGCAAACTTGACATAAGGAACCCACTGACCAAAAACAAGGCCTTCTGCTTGGGAGTAAGTCTGAATTTATGCTGTGTAACAGGAGAGCAGTGACTGTGTTTCATGATTTACCTGTGGCAGGTCAGGGTGCTATGCCTTGTGTTGAATCAGGGTTGAGGGTAGTTTTACTAGGCAGTTTGATTATGGATTTTTTTGGGATGGTTTGGATAGAGATGATCCTGCTCAGGCAGGGGGTTGGACTAGATGACCTCTGAAAGACCCTTCTAGCCTTACTTCTCTATGATTTCAAACCTGGCTGGGGTCAAATGACACTAGACCAGGGGTGACCAAGATATGACCTCCAAGCCAGCCCCAGCCCACAGTTCTATATCATCCGGCCTGCAGGGTTCCCCAAGGGTCTGGACATTTGGCAGGAGGGAAGCCATGAGAGCATCCCTTTGCTGCCAAATTTAGGGACCCATGGGAAGCCCCATGGGCCAGACAATAACATGGCCCTACACATCAATCACACTGATGTATGGCTGGATCTGGTAGGTGGGCAGCATGTGGCCAGACTGGGATGGTTGAAAGCAACAGGCAGCCTGCAGCTGGATCCAGTAAGCAGGTGGCACATAGCTAGACTGGGGCAGAAGGTGGTGTGAGGCCAAATGAGGGCAACACGAGGCCAATAAGGGCAGCTGACGGCATGAAGCCAGATTAGGATGAACCTGCACCACTCATCTGTCCCACGGGCCCGAAGGCTGGGTACCACTGTGCTTGACAAATCAACTTTGCTGGGCTTCAAGAGCTAGTCTGAAAACAGGAAATAATTTAATTCTATTAAGGAAGAGGCAGAATCATTAGTCTTGGCTTTCCATTGTCCAGGGCAGCATATGTGGGAAGAAGAGCTCAGTTAGAAATAGTTACTTTGCCTTTTTTTTAATTAATGCCTAAAAATGAAAATGAGCACAAGGAGACAGAAATATGGGACTTGTCTGAGGAAAAGCAAAACCAAAAAAAAAAGAAAAAGAAAAAAAATAAATCCAAGGATAAAAAAGGGAAAGAACAATTGTTTTAATCCTATTAAGAAAGAGATTAATAACATGAAAGAAAACTAAATTTTAATTAGGTTATTTTTAAAGCCGCTTCTCTCACGATTCCTCCTTTGTAGCTCTCCTGTGCATCCTTTCTTTAGCCTTGCTGCTAATATGGCCTTTCAGGAGGGCCTAAAAGATGCAGGGTGCAATGACATTATTCGTGTGTGAGCAGAAGGGACTATGGGGCTCGAACCAATCTCAGGGCTCCTCAAAACACTGAGCACACTCAGGTCTCATGGGGGCCCATTGAGAATTGAGGGTGCATAGTTTCATTGAAATGTTAACTCATGCTGCCCTTGAATGGCATCTCTTGAGGTTGCCTTGCTCGTAACAGCAAGTTGCATAGAGATAGGTTAGCACCTGATGCATTGTGCGTGCTCAGGTAGCATCCTAAGTCCCCTGCCAGGCAGAGAACTTGAACCCAAAGCACTGCTGTACCTCAGCTGGGGGGTTTTGATGCAAGCTACAGAGCATTGTTTGAGTGAGCATTGCAGTGAGAATAATCCCTCAGTCCCTGGCTGTCTTCAAGTCCTCAGCTCCAGAGGACTAAAAACTCTCCAGGCCCACGGTCTACAAGGAGGCAGCAGAGTTACCATCTATCAAATCAGCCTGGCCCTGTGATTTGGTAGTACCAGCACATCGACTTGTCCTTACCCGGGCTTGGGAATGGAAAAAAAGAGAGGGCTTTGCAAGGCCAAACAGTTTCACTGAAAAACTAGTGCACATCAATATGTATAGCCACAGAGTGGACTTCCAGACTGCACTTCTCTATAGCAGCATGTGTGCCATGATGGTCTCAAAGGGAGGCTTGTTTTCCCCAGCAGTGATGGGAGAGTGGGGCAGTGGGCATGGGGACCACTATGATGTTCCACGCTGTTTCTGAAATACTTTAAAGCTGGAGATTGTTTGGATCTGACTGACTGTTACAGGCCTATGAAAGTGGTGGAAAGGATGTGCAATAAAAACCAAATACAGGGGAACTCGGGAGAGACCCTCACCACAAGGAAGGATGAGGGCAAAAAATGCTAAATTAGTCTAAGCAGGAGGAAGAGAGGAAAAAAGGAAACAAGAAATCTCCCTGCTTTATACTCAAACCAGTCCAATAAGGCTGGGTGAATAGCTCAACTTCCCTCCAAATGACCTCAGCCTTCTTTCATCTACACTGCCATGTTATAGCCCTCCCCAAGGGTCTGTACAAAGAGTGCACAGAGTTGAATTTGCACTAACTCCTTGTTCATGAGAATCCTGATAAAGCCTCCGTTCCTCTTGGTCCGTCACTGGAAGTGGCGTTTTCCTGTGCTCTCATTTTGTAGGGCATATGGAAGACTGCAGACTTCTGCACTGCCGTTTCCTTTCTGTTTTAAAATGGGATACCGCAAGTGTAAATGCATGTTGTGTTTTGCTGTGACTCCCTTTAGATGCTACCTTATCATGGGTCTAAATGACAGAAGAAACACAGTACATAAAAATACACAGAAAAGGTACAGTGCAGGGCCATCAAAATGACGAGGGGCCTGGAGCAGTTGCCATGCAGGGAAAGACTAAAAAGACTTGGACTGTTCAGCTTCCCATACACATGCTGGAGGTAACGAGGCATTTTAATTAGGATGGTTCCTGGACAGCTAAATAAAATATCTAATTGTTGCATATATAAATTAAGCCTCCATGTGTTTCAAAATGGCCATGTGATGCTTTATGTAAAGCTCATTCCACGAGGTTTAGATAAAACACCCTTAAAGTCATTTTGAAACGCATGGAGGCTTAATGCACGTAATGGCGAGGTGACGCTGGGCCGTTCTAATTAGAACACAGAGCAGACTCAACTAATCAAGTCTGCTCCAACGCGTCCTAATTAGAATGTGAACAAGCATGTCTATTGGCACCCTTGAGTTTGGGAGAAGGTTGAGGGGAAATATGACGGAGATCTATCACATCACGATGGGTGTGGACCAAGTGAACAGGGAACTGTTGCTCTCCAAGTCCCACAATACTACAACGAGGGGGCACCCGCTGAAATTAGTAGAAGAGAGATTTAAGACTAACAAGAAAAAGTATGTTTGCATGCTTTTAACTTGTGGAACGCATTGCCATGGGAGGTGGTGAAAGCAGACAGCAAAGGCAGATTCAAAAAGGGACTAGATAAATTAGTGGATGATGGATTTATTGATGGCTATCAAGCAGAATGATTGGAGACGCTTCCTCTGGCATCTCTGAATCAATAAATCTCTGAATTCTGGCGTGCATCCACCGATGCATCTCAAGCAAAACCAGGGACGCCATCCTCCCGCTTTACTCAGCTTTAGTGAGGCCGCAGATGGACTACTGTGTCCAGTTCTGGGCCCCCCACTTCAGGAGGGAAGCGGAGAAGCTTGAGAAAGTCCAGAGGAGAGCCACCCACGTGATCAAAGGTCAAGAGAGCAAGCTTTATGAGGAGAGGCTGAGAGCGATGGGGATCTTCAGCCTGGAGAAAAGAAGGCTCAGGGGGGACTTGGTGGCAGCCTGCAAGTATATAAAGGGGGTGCATGAAGACCTGGAGAACAGTTGTTCTGGCCACTAACTCCTGGAAGGCCGATTTAGACTGGACATAACAAAAAACTTTACAGTCCATGTGTCCAGGGTCTGGAACAGACTCCCTCCCTGCGCCCTCCACGGTGGTGCAAGCACCTACCCTAGATTCATTCAAAAGGCATCAGGATGTTTATCTTGCTGGGATCATTTGACCCCAGCAGACTTCCTGCCTATGGCAGGGGGCTGGACTCGATGATCTTGCAAGGTCCCTTCCAGCCATTGATGTCTATGAAATCTATTAAATAAATGGTGAACGCCAGAGGGGGTACTGAATAGGGGATCGATCTAGCTCTCTAGATATATCCAATTCAATGTTCTCCCTGTATAGCATCCACTTCTGCCACAGTCAGAGAGAGAATACTGGGCTAGATAAATCCTAGGTCTGAGTTAGTATGGCATTATCTTATGTTCTTAAAATAAAATAAAATGCTCGGTGTTGGTTGACTGAAATATAAGCTAAACCTCAGTGCGGAAATGCACAAAAGGGATTTTTCTCTTACTGGCTATTTCAGAGACACCCATTTTGGCAAGAAACTATCATACTTATTCCCCAATCTGAAGCAGATCAGAGTAGAAAACCAGGAAGAAAAAACAGCTTTTCACTCCGAAAAGCAAATTTCTATATGCCTTCCCCCCAAATAAATAAAAGAAAAGAAAAGAAGGAAAGAAAGAAAGAAAACATGATGCAAGTGTTGAGCTCAGGAGAACGCACAGGCCTGACACTGAAAAGCTAAAAAAAACCCCAAAATGAACCACTGATGTGCTTCAATGACTTAGTGCCCTCAGGGAAGAAAAATAACCCTTGTGAGCTGCAGCA
>NW_017728992.1:204879277-204887970 GCF_001723915.1 Gavialis gangeticus
AACCAGGAAGAAAAAACAGCTTTTCACTCCGAAAAGCAAATTTCTATATGCCTTCCCCCCAAATAAATAAAAGAAAAGAAAAGAAGGAAAGAAAGAAAGAAAACATGATGCAAGTGTTGAGCTCAGGAGAACGCACAGGCCTGACACTGAAAAGCTAAAAAAACCCCCAAAATGAACCACTGATGTGCTTCAATGACTTAGTGCCCTCAGGGAAGAAAAATAACCCTTGTGAGCTGCAGCAGAAGACTAGGCACATGTGTGAGAACAGCATCTGTAGTTATATTACAAGAACAAGAATTACAAGGGCTATCTGCTGAAGGGTATAAGATGATCACCAGCTGAGGTCAGGGAGATATTTTTTCCATAGGGCAAAATTGTGGTCATGCATGTGCGCACACAGTTCTCACTGGCCTCATCTGGAGCTGCACACAATGATTCATCCTCGGGCCGAATCTGGGCACAGAATCATGGTGCATTATTAAGGGGTATTAAAATGGGTCGCATTTAAGCAGCCTAATTTTGCTCTTACAATGGCTTTGCTCCCTTTGCTCCAGCCCAGCGCTGGTAACAAAGGTGATAGGAATCAAATTCAGGGCTGCATTACTCTGCCTCGAGGACCCACGTGGCTCCTTTATGGAGCCTGGCTATGTGGAGTATTGGTGTAGCACTACAATCCGTGTAAAATCTTCACTAACCATTTGCAGTTCTTTGCTTACCGGCCATCCCATCCAGTCGGTGCCCCTTGGATAGAGCCAGGCAAGTTTGGTGAAGAACATCCAAATGGTAAAATAGAGTTTTGCAAAATAAGACTTCCCAGCATATGAAAAGGTTAAGAAAAGATCTGGAGAAAATATGGCCA
Organism: Gavialis gangeticus; assembly: GCF_001723915.1. NCBI lineage: Eukaryota > Metazoa > Chordata > Crocodylia > Gavialidae > Gavialis > Gavialis gangeticus. The sequence continues at coordinate 204,880,137 of NW_017728992.1, forward strand.
AGGAGAGACAGGTTAATTGCCTATGAACACTAAAGAGGCTGTAAAAAAGAGGAGGCGTGTTAATCTCATTAGTGAGTGAAGCCAGAATAAGTAGCAACAGGCTAACGCTGCAGTCAGGAGAATTCAGTTAAACTCCAAGCAAAAAAAAACGCTTTGCAAAAGGTGCCTTAACAGTAGGTTAAATAATGGATTGGGCTGCCAGGAGAGATGAAGAGTTGTCGTCACTGGAAGCACTCAAAGCTACTGACCAGCCACCCATCTGAAACCATGAGGGATAATGCAATCGCTGGAACGTGCTGGGTGCTGGGACTAAGGGTACGCTGATGCCACATCCCTGCCGTTCCTAAGGAAAGACCGACCTGGACAATGCTGTACGCACTTGCTCCAGCTCGCAGGTGCCAAACACCAGAAATGAGGTGGTGAAGCTATAGGTGCCAACACTCTCAACATCCTTGGTTTTGGCATTGTAGAGAGCAGCAGGAGGGGTTTCCCTGTAGTGGCTTTGCTGCTGGATTTCTAGGCTTCGCCCATGGGAGTGGGAGCATTTGAGCAAGAAGGATCCAAGAAAAACCCTTCCTGCAAGCGCCAAAGGCATGGAGTAAATGTGATCTACTCTAAGGGCTACTCTTGGTGAGGCCACAGCTGGAGAACTGCATCCAATTCTTCATCCTCCTGCTTCACACGTGCTTGGTGAGGCCACAGCTGGAGAACTGCATCCAATTCTTCATCCTCCTTCTGTACTCAGCCTTCGTGAGGCCACAGCTGGAGTACTGCATCCAATTCTGGTCTTCACACTTTAGAAAGGACACGGAGAAGCTCAAGAGAGTCCAGAGGAGAGCCACGCGCATGATCAGAGGACAAGAGAGCAGGCCTTATGCTGAGAGGCTGAGAGGCATGGGACTCTTCAGCCTGGAGAAGAGAAGGCTCAGGGGTGACTTGGTGGCAGCTTGTAAGTATACAAGGTGGGCAACACCAGGAACTGGGAGAATGTGTGTTCACGAGAGCACCCCAAGAGAAGACAAAGTCTAATGGTCACAAACTGCTGGAAGACCATTTTAGACTGGACGTAAGGAATTTTTTTTAACAGGCCGAGTCTCTAGAGTCTGGTATAGGCTCCCCCCAGAAATGGTGCAAGCACCTACGCTGCATGTGTTCAAGAAACACCTGGATGCTTACCTTTCTAGGGCCATCTGACCCCAGCTGACCTCCTGGGCAGGGGGCTGGACCCAATGGTCCCGTGATGTCCCTTCTAGCCCTAATGTCTATGAAATCTATGATACGGCTCCACTGAAGGAAGGAGGATTAGGCTCTATGACCCTTCCAGAGCAGTGGGTGATGGGGAACTGCAATCGAATTCCTCTCACCTGCCTACAGAACAAGCTCTATATAAACAGCTACCAGAGCTCAGAAAGCACTTTTGATTTCCCCCTGCAGCTAAGCTAAAACCTGGTGCCAACATGCAACAAACAAACAAACCTTCCTAACAAACCCCAAAGCGTAAAAACCACTTTACTGGGTCTTTTCAATATTTCACTCAGGTAGCTTTGGTGGGGGGGGGGAGGCCTCTTCTCCTATCTATACTTTTGGAGACTTTTCTAACTGTTAACCAAGAAATCCCTCCAATAGAAAAGCATCTGTGAAGTCCTAATGGAGCTGAAACTGAAGCAATGATCTAGAGGAGAACGGTTTGTATTACCAGTTTCCGTCCTCTGCATCACTCGTTTTATTTATATTGGGGGTTTATATTCCCAGTTTTCTTTCTTTCTTTAAGATTTCCTCTCTCCAGTGTGAGATATGTTAACACTGCACCACCTCAATCACGGAAAGATGGCTAGACTTATTTCGATAGCTCTAGAGGCTATTTAAGGGTATATGTCGATACTGCAAGCTGCACTATATTGTGGAGCTGGCTTTAGAAGCGTTAGTGCAAGCACGAGAAGCAGTCTAGTTGTAGCGGCATGCAACCTACTGTAGGATAAGTTACCCTGCCACGAAGTTCCCTGCTACTCTGGCTAGACTGCTCCTGATACCTGGCTAGAGCTGTGCGAAATATCATCGGCTGTTTCATTTCAACAGTGTTTCGACTCATTTTGAGCTTGAAAAAGCAAAATCGAAAAGAAATGAAGGGCTTTGAAACAGGCTTGAAACAAAAAGAGGTAAGTCAAAACGCTTAGAAAGTTTCTAAACATTTTGAGTTTCGAAGCTGAAGCTGACCATGCCTGCAGAGAAACGGGAAGTAAGGAGAGGTGGGCTCCCAAGGGAAGTGGTGCTCCCCCCTACCTTGGGGGTCTTCAAAGGGAGGTTGGATGGGCATCTGGCTGGGGTTATCTGAACCCAGCACTCTTTCCTGTCTATGCAGGGGGTCGGACTCGATGATCTATTGAGGTCCCTTCCGACCCTAATGTCTATGAATCGATGAATCTATGAGAGGGAGTGGGACCTGGGGGGGAAGGACACAGTGAGGGTGCACCTTAACACGCGCAGTGGAGAAGAAGCTCCTGCAGAGGAAAGAAGGGCTCTGTCACAGTTTGGCTGCCTGAGATGCTGCTGGTGCTACTGTGGTAGTGCTCACTCACTAAGATATTTTATACCTGTTGTCATGCAAAGTGGTGGACCGGGATGAGGCTGTAGGGGAGGAGGAGACCTCATTGGGGCACACTACTATGTCATGTAGAGGCCCCAGCACCAGTGAAGGCATGCCTTAACACATACACACAGTCACACATCATGAGTTTTGCTTGTCAGCAGCTTGAGGTGCAGTTTCCCAGACACCCCTGCACCTATCTCGTTCAAATTTGGCAGGCTTAATGGCCTCAGCAGGAGCTACCATCCCTCCAGTTTCCATCCAAATCTGCCGACAAATGACAAAGTCATAGGCAGTTTCATGCTTCCACGTTATAGTCTATGGGCAAAACGTTGAAACAGCATCGAAACAGCAAACCAGTTTCAACTAAATGAAACGGAACAGCAGTTTTGAAATGAAATGAAACTCAAAATGAAACCCTGTCCCACTGAAATTGCAAAACAGGAGTTGAAACGAAAAGGTGCTGTTTTGCAGAGCCCTACTACCTGCTACATTTATCCTTCTAGCCTTGTCTCTGTCAGGCCTGGCCAGGGAAGAGGGCCCTTGGAAGGAAGCATCATAGTTGCCTTCTCCATTGGGAGATTGCTTTTTTATTCAGAATGGGGGCTTTCAGAGCTCCTTGTTATTATTTTTCTCCCTTTTTTACCAGGTGTTTTTAAAGGGAGGCAAGTTAGGCAACACTGGGTGCATCTACATGTGCAATTAGGGAAGAGAAATAAACTCCAACACAGTTCATGCCCAAGTTTATTTCTCCCAGGTGCAGTTTACACATGCACCCAGGACCACAGCATACTTAGCTGGGGCAGAGCAGCTCCAGGCTTCAGGGGTCCTGGGGGTAGGGGGGTTAGCCTGCCAGCCTGGGGCTGCTCTCCCTGACTCAACATGCAGTAGAGGGGCTGGCTGGGGCACAAGGGTTGGATGGGGCACAAGGGTTAGCTGGCAGGCAGCCTCTGCACTTGTAGCACCCTCATGACCCAGCCAGCCCTGGTCACCATCAACACGTGGTTTTGGTGCACTAAATGATGCCGCTGTAAGATAGTACTTGTCCTGGATGGTACTATCCTACAGCAGAATTAATTCATTTACTGCTTTCTAATATGGGTCCATGTGTAGATGGTGATGCTTTACTGCGGAGCTAATTAGTCAACTGCAGTTAAGTGCCCATATGTAGACGTGGCTACTGAGTGCTTTTGAAAGCACTTGAATGCTATGGGGTTGACCTACTGAGTGAAATTAACCTACCCAACAGGGAGAAGAAATGGTCTCATTATCAAGGAGCAGGCTGGGAAGATCTGAACATCTGTTTATGACTGCCTCAGGTCTCCATTGCACCTGAGGGAGAAAACCATGCTTTTTACTACAGTTCCTCACCTATACAATTAGGATGATACTCTCCCAACCTCACAGAAGCCCTGTAAGGATACATTATGGGGAAGTGCTCGCATAGCAATGCAACAAGGAGCCATATTAAGTAGACAGAACAATTTAGCACCATTCTCCAGGCAAAGTCCTACCCTCAGCACAAGTTTATTTTCCATTGACTTCAGTGAGAGCTGTCTGAATATGCAACACCAGATTGTTAGGTGTTGGAACAGAGGCAGCTGATATTTGCACTACTTATGCTAACAAGCCATGCACAAGAGAACTTTACGATTTGTTTAAGAACATCTATTCTACAACCTTTCTTTTTTTTTTCAATGCTAATTAGCTTTGGATGCTAAAATGCAAAGGAGGGCTGATGGAAGCAATAAACCAATACACACACACTCCCTCTTTTCGGTCTCTGAAGGCAGTACTGCTGAATGAAACTGGGGGTAGACACTGCGGGAACAATCTAATTGCTGGCACTAAGGGACGTATCTGGTAACATTTATCAATACAAGGGGATGCTGCACTACAGAACAGTCTCTCTTAACCTGGCAGGCATCATTACAGCTTTATTTAGCTAGGCCACAACATGCACAAACAAAAGTGAGCTGCTGAAAGGGAAGATAAAAGTGAGTTAAAGCCACGTGGGACCCTGGATCCATCAAAGTTTGCCCCATGCACAGTTGCATGTGCAAACTGTTCCTCCTAGCCTATTTGAAGAAACTAATCTACCTGGCCAGCCCTAGGTGGATCTCTCTCATTTTTTAATTCTTTTTCTTTCAGGCACAGGATTGCTGTATCTAATCCTTCTCTTACTACAGGACTCAACACTCAGTCTTGCTCACTAAATGTTAATTATATTTCCAGGGGGTTATGGGGGAATGTTCTCCATCAATCTTGAACCCTGACAAATCTGTTGATGTCCCTCAGCCATCCACTTCCATACCCTTTGTGACCAAGCATCCTGGTTTCCATCTCTGTCTGTACAGCACGTTAACAAATGCCACCCAGGATACTGTTGCTGTAGTGACATTGCAGAAACAAAATCACTCCTTTATGTCACATCCCTCCAAGGTCCTGGAGAGAGCCTCCATATATCTTCCTGGCTTGAAGAAAAAGAGGGACTGAAGAATCAAGATGGGATTTCCTGCAGCTTCTCAAAACCAGCAACTCAGCACCGCTGCTCCGAACAAGCTTCAACAACTGAAAACAAGCAGGTCAATGCAAGCCTAAGACGTAGCTCTTATTGTAAATACAAAGAAAACCAAGGAGAAAACAAAAGGCAGCAGCCGGGCTACATGAAAGGGAGTTACGTGCGTGTGTGATAAGCTAGCGGAAATGGGATACGATTCTCTAACTAACCCCTGCATAGATACTGTCTAAAGGCTGCAAGTCTTACAAAGTTAGGTGAGAAATACTAATAGCTGCTTCTACTTAGTAGGTTGTACATATTAGTGCAGTACTGTCAGTCCATAGCATTCAGATGTCATGAGTCCAGCCTTCCAAAGTAAGGTGGCTAACTTAAGAATGAAACGGATTTTTTTCCCCCAAAATAGCATGTCAATTCTATTCCTTTGCTATCTGGTTTTTGAGATATGGGATCTACCGGGAACATATAAATCATGCTTTTTCTCCACACCATGATGATTAGATCATTATTATTTTTTAAAAAAGGAGACAGGGAGGCTGTGATTCTCACATAACCCCATGAGTCCTGAAGCTGCAGCTTTAAGGGGAAAAAAAGGGACTGGGAAAACTCACACTGAAATTGCGGGAGCTAACAGCTCTGCTTGTGCTAATGCTGAGTTAACATACATTTGCATTGGCCTAAAAGTGTCAGTATCCAATACCCAGGTATAACTACCAAAAATATTTGCAAATGTTAATAAAGTAAAGCTCACAAATCCATGTGGGATCTTGTTCTTATCAAGGCCTCTCTGGGGTAGAATGGGATGAAATGGTGACATTTGTTCTCCTTGTTCCCAGCCCCACAAATTCTGTATTACTACACAAAGTTACAACTAACTTTTGAAAATGCTCACTGATGTAAAGTGTGCATTGTATTTTCTGCAGGGTTTGTTTCTGAACATGGCTACCACTCCCTGTACTCTCCAGGCAGAAGGATGCACTTTTCCCAGATCTTGCTTTTCCGATCAAGCCTGGCACAGAAGTCCCTAAATTTCATTACAATGTATAAAGAAGCTGCAGTGTCTTTTCTCTGCTAGCTCCTCTGACATCCACTTCTGACCTGTTCTCCACGTAACTTGCCTTGCTGACCTACATGTCTTGCTTCCCAGAACTCCGGGGCTATAAGCTGCAGCTCTGGCTAAGCAAACTGCCTGGTTCTTGGATCTATGGACAAGTGTATGGAGCAGGCACCAAAATCTGATTTCCTTCACTCTGTGGAGAAAGATGGATAGTGAGAGACAGCTGTAGGCAGGGAGAGAGTAACATGTATGCATGTATGTATGTGTGCATGCATCTGTGCATAGTACACATGCACACATTAATTCTCAGTATGCTTATATATTAGGCTGCTGCAATATCATTTCCAGAGGTTCTGATCAACTGCTGCTCCCAAAGTCAATGGAAAATATGAGCATTTGCTCAACACCTCTGAAAACCACATACACAGATAATGAAATGTACTGGCTAATCATACAGTAAATATAGACCAGCCACACATGCAAAGTAATCATCACTCCGTAAAAATGTCCATCCAGCTATAAAAAGAGCCAACCAGCTACAAAGTTAGAGCTTGAAAATGTGTAACAACTTTATAGCTAGTTTCTATCCAACTTTAATTTGAGCATGTGGCAGGGCCCTAAGCCATCTATGTTTGCATAGAGGAAGGAGAAATGGCCAAATGAGGATACCTTGCAGCTGGCAAGTGTTCTGATGAGATCATTATGATCGTCACACACTCTGCACATTATGTTTGACACTGCATTTTTCAGCTCCTGTGCGAAATACAGTTGGGGTATGTGAATACCTGCATTTCTAAGTAACACTTTGAATCAGGCTCGATTCTTTCATTTGGCACATACGTGGATTTACGCACTTATGTGTGCTTCTATTCTGCCCAGCTCAAGTCCCTGAAAAACATGCCATGAAAAAGTGGGTGGGTCCTTTATTTTCCTTGATGCTTTTCTACGAGTCGGTCTTAAGGGCAAAATGATGGTGTGTTACAAAATGACAAGCATTTTTAGGGTTTGAATAGGATGGAAGAGAGACATACTCAGGCACTTAAAACCATTTAGATACTTAATAGGTGGGAGAGATGCTACAGACGAGTTGGTGAGCCACTGGAAAGCCCAGTCTTTCTCTTTGAGAAGTATCACTGGGCTATTGAAAGTACTGTCTTTTGAGCTCCCCCCCAAAACAAAGATTAACATCCTGCTAATCTAAAACTCTACAGCTATTTAAACCGGAGATTGTATTATTCTTCAATTTCTATCCTTAAAAAAAAAATACAAAGACACACTGAGTTGTAGCAATGTGTCCCAATAGGACTTGACCTAACCACGGCTTACTCTTAAACAATTACTCCTGTTCCATTCTTAGCAGGTTGTGTTTCAGCAATCTATACATACACTTTATAAAACAGTTTGTACAGTGCCTTGTGATCTTTTGGGAAGAAAGGCACTCTCAGAAACAGAACCTCATCACATAAACACATTAAATTTTATACGCATTTAAGTGCTTGCTATTGAATACATTAGAAATTTGCATACCAACGCAAACCTCTCGCTTTTCTATAAAATGTTAACTACGGGATGTAAATGTCATTTTTTTTTCCTGCAGTACCTTTAAAGTGGTTAAACTATAAGGGAGTTTATTTGCCTCATTGAGCATTTTATGAATATAAGGGACGGGGGGGGG
>NW_017728992.1:204892970-204899896 GCF_001723915.1 Gavialis gangeticus
TTGAGCTCCCCCCCAAAACAAAGATTAACATCCTGCTAATCTAAAACTCTACAGCTATTTAAACCGGAGATTGTATTATTCTTCAATTTCTATCCTTAAAAAAAAAATACAAAGACACACTGAGTTGTAGCAATGTGTCCCAATAGGACTTGACCTAACCACGGCTTACTCTTAAACAATTACTCCTGTTCCATTCTTAGCAGGTTGTGTTTCAGCAATCTATACATACACTTTATAAAACAGTTTGTACAGTGCCTTGTGATCTTTTGGGAAGAAAGGCACTCTCAGAAACAGAACCTCATCACATAAACACATTAAATTTTATACGCATTTAAGTGCTTGCTATTGAATACATTAGAAATTTGCATACCAACGCAAACCTCTCGCTTTTCTATAAAATGTTAACTACGGGATGTAAATGTCATTTTTTTTTCCTGCAGTACCTTTAAAGTGGTTAAACTATAAGGGAGTTTATTTGCCTCATTGAGCATTTTATGAATATAAGGGACGGGGGGGGAAAACGCAAAGAAAATATGTACATTGCTATCCAACGAAACAGTAAAATCACTGTAGTGAAAGAAAATTAAAGAAACAGAGTATGAGTCTGTCTGCTGAGAAGGGACCTTAGCATCATGCTGTCAGCAAAAAGGCACCTTCAGATGTCTGCACATTTATACTCCAGTTCTTCCACTTGATTCAGCGCTGGTGAGGCCTCACCCGGAGCACTGTGTCCAGTCCTGGGCACTGTGCTTCAAGGATAAATTGGAAGGAAGCAAAAGGACAGCAACAAAAAATGACTGAAGGTTGAGAAAATATGACATATGATGAGTGGCTTGAAGGATGGGGATTACGTAGTCTAGAAAAGAGATGACTGAAGAGCATGTCAGGTATCCAGGTTGTTGCCGTATTGGCCTAGAGGAATGGGCAATCAGGACTCATAGTAGAGATGATATCTTTTATTAGACCAACACAAATTTTGCCCCCCAAAAATATAATTTTTTCCTTTTGAAGAAGAATATAACATTCTTTAAATACAAAAATGGTGACTGACTGTTTTGTGGGTCTACAGGGGACGGGACCAAAAGCAATGGACTTAAATTGTAGTAAGGGAGGTTTAGGTTACATGGTAGGAAGAACTTTCTCACTTTGCAGGTGGTGAAGCCTTATAGCACTTGCTATTCTTTGCCACTGGGCATTTTTAAGTGCAGGCTAAACAAAGATATGTCTGGGATGGTTTAAACAGAAGTAACCCTCTCCTGAGCATAGAGCTCAGTCAAGGATGTTTTGAGGTCCCTTCAAGCTTATTTTCCTATGACCCAGAGGCCTTATGAATTGCTAGAGTTGCTTAAAGATGCCTTAGCAGAAACATGAAAAAAGCCAGCGGTGTAACCACATTAATTAACTAAGCCAAGGCTATTCGAGACGGATGATCCTTTCCAGATATCAAGCTATTTCAGATCATTGCTTTGTAGCTCACAAATGCTAAACTTGTTTCCGGCATGATTACGGGTGTCGGGGGCTGCGGGGAGGGATCTGTAGTTGAGCAGTATTTATTGTTGATAGTATGGTTTCTTTATCCAAAGGAGAAAAAAAAAGTAGATTTGAGCATGATTTTAGGAGTTGACACATGTTCATTCTCAAAAAGAGTTTAATTGGGACATTTTTTTCAGTCGGGATCTTAAAAGGATTTATGTACAAGGCTGAGGCGTGGCGTTCTTCTCGATAAACTGAATTCCTGCATCTCAGCAGAGCCTCACTTCCCTTGAACTCGACCGGAAAAGTAGGGAAGTGACTCAAACAGGAAAATGTGGAGACACTCAAGGAATCAAAAGGGTAACCAATTCAAAACCCATGTAACAAAATGCTTATCTCATCACATAAAATTAGACAGTGGAAATGTGCTGCCTCAAGAAGTGAATGAAGCTAAGAATTTAGCAAGATTTGAAGGGGAAGCAAGTGCTTATCTAGATAACAAAAAATTGTGAGCATGATAGTTACAGCTAACAGGCAATGAATATGGAAAGGATATAAAACCACCCTAATCTCTTAACCATTAGGATGAGCTCTTCGTGGAACAAGGAGGGGTGGGACAAACTATTTTATCTCTGCCTAACTTTGCCTGTCACTACTGGAGATGCGATACTAGATTGGATAAACCTGAAAACATTAGGAAAGGGATTATATGCTTTGACAACTTCTGGGAGCGGGGGACTTGGGGCCCCTTCCATCCCTATTACCCGCAGGTCTAAAGATATTTAGTATTGCCAGCCCCTGACTGAAGATACCATGAAATTGGCCTCAAAGCTTCAGGAAAAAAGCAACAAAATCAAGAGCCTTTTTTTCCTATGGTTTTGGAGCCTTTTCAATAGTCAGCGCATGTTCTCTGCAAACAAGAGGACCTGAAACATTCATTTTTCATAAAAAAAAACAAAGTTGAGATTTGTATAAATTCACATGGCTCCAGGAGCTTCAGCTTTAAGGGGAAAAGAAATACCATGACATTTGTGATATAAGCAAAGAGAGTTATAGCAAGGGTTACATATGGCAAATTTCATGTTCTTATATGCAGCATTCACTGATATGTCTTTTAGACACAATTCTGGTGAGAGGACCAGCATACACGGAAAGGGCTAGCAGAAGAATCCCAGAAGCCACGGTTGATATTTATAGGAAAAATAACTTCCCTGCCCATTCAGGAATTCTCCTCTGTATTATTAAATCAGCAAATATTTCCTGTATCAATAAAGTTCCATCCTGCTCCTATCAACACCCACAATTTTTTCCTTTGACATCAATGAAACCCCTTTGTTATTACATCCTTAGCAGTAATTTCTTTTTTTCTTTAAACCCTCTTACTAGAAGTGTTTCAGGAAAAGAATAATACCTATTGGGAGAGACTCTTAAGAGCAAAGATAAATACGAATGGAGTTTATTTTTTTTTTATATATATACACACACACACACACACACACACACACACACACACACACACGTGTGTGTGTGTGTGTGTATGTATATGTGTATGTATGTATGTATGTATGTTTTGGATTTATATAAGAAAAATAGCTTTCACAATAAAACGAACAGATACAACAGCCTCTCTCAGAAATGGACAGTGTTGCTGGTTATAAAAAAGAATGATACCCTGTCCTATAGTAGGCAAGGCTATATGTAGAATATACCCAAGATTGACCCACTATAAAAGAGCTACCATAGCATTTATTGTGACCTACAAAAATGTGACCCATTTTTGTCCCACCCTAAAAAGGTATTTACAGACAAAAATGATATGCGAGGAACAAGGGCATCTCCCTTCGAGCATTGTCCTCAACTTTTAAGATCATTTCTAAGAACACCTCAATGCCCGTCTGCCCTGCAAGCTTGCCGCTGGCTATCTGGGAAGGCAGATGGGCAGAAGTCCCCGTGGGGCAGTCCTGAACCAAACGTGTCGTCTCTTTGTGTGGGCGTTGGGAGCCCACCAGCTGCTCCAGGGGCCAGGTGAGGGCCTCACCATTGTCTGCCAGCCTTTTGCTCTGCTCCACTAAGTTCTCCAAGAGGAGGTTCTGCTGGATCATGAGGGTGCTCTGCTGCCAATACCAGGAGGAGAACAGGGTGCTCTGCTGCAGACATGCATCTATCAGCTGCTTCTCAAACTCAGAGGCTTCATGCTTCCTCTTTGGGTGCTGAGCCACGTGGGATGATGGCCTCCTGAAAGCAGCTCGCTGCTGGGTCTGGGGGGAAAAAGAAGGGAGGGAGAGGAAGCCGAGGTTTGCAGTGCCCCCCACTGCTCTATCAGATCTCTCTCAGCTGGCACAGGCATTTCAATAGTCCTCAAAGGCACCCAAGTGTAACCAGGCACTTCCTTCTCCTCATCTTAGGGAAAAAAAAGTTTTTGAATCCTTTATATGTTAGCAATGGACAAAACAGCACCTTTTGCCATGATGGCCAAGGAAGAAGGCACTCTGTGCCGGTGTATGCATAGTTTCATAGATTTTAGGGTCGGAAGGGACCTATTAGATAATCGAGCCCAACCCTCTGCCCTGGGCAGGAACGAGTGCTGCAGTCAGATGACCCCAGCCAGGTGGATGTAGGAATGTGTGTTTATGATGTAGGAATCCCAGCATGGATGTAGGAACATTGACTGTGTGCATGGAAGCATCTCATTAAAGCTGACAGCCTGGATTTATGCACAAGAGGCACCTTCCTTTGTTTTGGGTGTGACTGTGAAATGTAAAGGCGATCACTTTGAAATGTCCTGCAGATGCCTCCTGCTCTGCACGGAGCGCCCCTTTCAGCAATTCTGAGCTCCCACAGATGGGAGGCATGCTGGCTGTGCGGGACGAGGAGTAAGACATGAGACTCCAATAATGAATGCCAGAAGGATTACATGGAGAGAAGCCCAAGGATTGTGCTGGGATGCTCTCTCTATGTAAAGGGCAGGGGCAAGGAGCTTTGAGTAGATGTGGTATATTTTATTAGACCAACTGAATAGTTGGAAAAAAAGTTTTTAGCAAGCTATCGGGCACAATCACCCTTCTCCAAGCATAGGGAGACTCCAAGGAATGAGAGAGGCTAAAAGCTAAAAGAAGCTAAACGTAAAAAAAACTCTTGATGTAAAGTTGTCTGAAGCGGTGTAATGAGTCAGAGGACTTTTTTTCCATAAGCTCTGAACACAACCTTACAGATAAAGGTTCCACAGATGTGGTGTTCCTTTATCAAGCATATCCTGGATGGCTGCTGTGTAGGTAGGATGAACAGTGCTGTTAAAAGACTTTTTACCTGACTGAAGCTCCAGAGGAACATGGGGACCATAAGCGTGCACCTCCTCTTCGCCACTACCACCGTCACCACCACCTTCCTTCTCTGCCACCACCAGTATAGCCTCCATCCTTGCAATGGCTGCTGCCTGTTCACCAAAGAAGGGCATCCCAACACTGTACTGGCATGATGGCATCATCCACTGAGCAAGTCATTTCCATCAGCTTCTTCTTGGAGCGCCTCTTCATGTCATCCATCTGCTCCAGATGTCCTGAGTGGTCTTAATGGAAACTGTTGATGGCACTCAACATCCTGGCAATGCTGCTGCATATCTTTTGCTTCTCTCCAACTTGTTCGCTGATCAAATTGGAGCCAAAAGAAAACAGGCACCACCTTTTTATTAGTGTCAAACTCTGGCTCAGTTTGACTCTCCAGTGGTTTTCTGAAGCTTAGCATGATTCTTCGTCACTTCTGAACCAAAATTTTAAGCTCTAAAAGAAAAAAACAAACAAACAAAAAACTTCTCTTTCCTTCTCCGAGGAGTCACATTAAAACTGGTCCATTTGCAAAAAAAAAAAAAAGGAACCAGGAAATTGATTTTGGATTCTCATCGGTGTCATTAAAATATCAGCGGTCCGGTGGATGCTGGTCTGTGCCTGCTCAGGCAGCAGAGTACAACACAGGGAAATAAGTAGATGTGCCTTTGCTAATGGTTGCAATGACTAATGAGAAGGCATTTGGGGTTGGAGGGAGGGGAATGCTATAGGACTATAATCCTTAGCTGATGTAATTCTGCTGACTTCGATGGAGCACTGCTAGTTTACGCCAGCTGAGATTTTCTTTGATGCTGTGCATCAGATGCAGAGAATAAGACCTCATCTTCTTCCCTCGCTGCAGTTTTGCCCCTGGGGTCCATCCTGATTTGCACAGGAGGAGAATCGGATTGCTAGACATTGATCTCTTTTCCATTTTTACATCACTTCAACCCCATCACCAGAGTTGCTCCTTATTTATACTGGTGATAGGGATATCAGAATCGAGCTTCAACAGCCTGTGTATTACAGAGTTCATCGCTAAACAGGCAGGATAAAAAGAGTCAGATGGCTCAAATCATACAAACTAGAGAGAGAAAGAAAAACAAGGCACACGCAGGGCTAAATTCACTGGGATAGTCCTCTGAGATACAACTATTGTGTACCTGGTTTACCCGGTCAGCTAAGCTTTACACATCAGAGGGACTCATGGGGTAAAAACAAATGTTGGATTTCTCCCACGACAAAGCCATTTCTCTTGGGATCCCACAGATGTAGAAGTCCATTGCTTCACTTTAAGTGCCCGGATCCTAAATAACACTTTATCCAGGACAACTGGGGCTAATTCAAATGGACTGCCATTCATTCTAGGTGTGCCTAAAGGGCTTTGCCACTCCCAGGTCTCGACTGGGATCAGTACAACCAATTCAAATGAAACATGTTTTCATCTACATGAGCCAGAGTGCAGAGTTCATAGAATCATAGAAGTGGGGTCGAAGGGACCTTGTAGATCTTCAAGTCCGACCCCCCACCTGGGCAGGAGAAAAAACTGGGCTCAAATGAGTCCAGCCAGGTAGTCATCAAGCCTCTTCTTAAAGATCCCCAGGGTAGGAGCCAGCACCACTTCCCTTGGAAGTTGGTTCCAGATCCTAGCCGCCCTGACTGGGAAGTAGTTCTTGCGGATGTCTAGTCTATACCTCCTCTCTAATAATTTGTGTCCATTGTTCCTTGTCATGCCAGTGGGCGCTAGGGGAAACAGTGTCTCCCCCAAACCCTTCTGGTCCCCCCTAGTGAGTTTATAGACAGTCACTAGGTCCCCCCTCAGCCTTCTCTTGTGGAGGCTGAATAGGTTCAGGTCCTGCAGTCTCTCATTGTAGGGTCTGCCCTGTTGTCCCTGGATCATGTTGGTGGCCTTCTCTGGACCCTTTCAATGTTGTCCACATCCCTCCTGAAATGGGGCGCACAGAACTGGACGCAGTACTCCAGCTGTGGCCTGACCAGTGTCGCATAGAGGGGGAGGATCACATCCCTGGCTCTACTTGAGATGCATCTGTGGGTGCACAACAAGGTGCGGTTAGCCCTGCCAGCCGTGACCTCGCATTGTCGGCCCATGTTCATCTTGGAGTCAATAATGAC
>NW_017728992.1:204900605-204909606 GCF_001723915.1 Gavialis gangeticus
ATTCCTCCTGTTTATTCCCCATACTGTGAGCATTGGTATATAGGCATTTAAGGCCTTGCAAGACTGTGTGTGCCACCCCCCATTTAGGGAGACTGTCTGGACCCCCGTTCCTTACCTTACCTAGTTGAGCCTAGCCCATGATGCCATCTTATGCAAAACTGTTTTCAAAGGTCTATTTTTCAGCCTAAGGCATTGCAATATTGGGACTCATCTCAGCTTAAAGTAAGGAGCTGTGTTAGAAGTTTTAGAACCAAAATCAGTCAGGATGAAAACAGTGAAATGGGTGTCAGTGGGTTAGGGAATGGATACAGTGCAACTTAGTCTAATTTGTAATGGGAGTGGAGTGCTGTAGCTGGGATCGTCCAGGGAATATGCAAGAGCCAAGATTATTATAATTACTTTTAGTGACATTTTAATTGGACCAATGGTATAGTTAGATCGACTTTTGGGCACAAGAGGAAAACGACCAAGCTTTGTGCCCTAAAGCTGGTCTTAGGCCTCTCTTAACTATACAGTCAGTCCAATACAAGATCTCACGAAAAACACTCACCTTGCGCTCACACTGCTCCAATTTGGAAGTCAGAGGAAAGTGGGTGCAATGAGATGCAAGAGAGGAGAGGTGATAGAGCAGGAAAGTAACAGAAGGAAAAGGAGGAGGAAGGGAAATAGGGTGCCTTAACCGTGCATCCTGCTGTCAGCTGCTTTTCCAGGTCCGACTTTCTCTCTGGGCCTCTCAATATGCACTTATTCCCTGATCAAATTGGAGCCAAAAGAAAACAGGCACCACCTTTTTATTAGTGTTGATTTTTGCAGATTAGGTGTCAGACTTTTGCCTCCAAGTGTGCCGCTGGGCTACAACAATTTCCGAAGCATTGTGAGTTGCAAGGAAATTGGGGGTCTGTGGAACGGATCCCCCCAACTCGCACCTTTTTATAAGTAAGAAGCAACTGCACTGAAGACAATTTAAATTCATGCTTGTGTGAACCCAATGCAGGTGACACAGTAGAACCCACTGAATCGCTGTTGGTTTACATGGGCTCAGCTCAGCAAAAACGGTCTATGCATCTCTGCAAAACACAATTATGGAGCACAATTTTTCCCCAAAGGTAGGGGAATCTAAGCAAGCCAATGAGGCAGAACATCATTTAAGATGCTCTGTGTTATGCTACGAACTTTACAAATACCTCTAACTAGTTAATGATTTCCAATACAACAATGAAGCTCCAGCATTTCCTGAAAGCATAAGGGAAATAAGAGATTTTCATTTCAAATTCATTTTAGAAATAACATGACCAAAATAGATGCAGCAGTCCTGTACTCATTTGATAGCACAGCCTACCACTGTTTTCAGTCTAACATCCCTGTCTCCGTATAATGGAGGGTGCACCCGGTCTGGTATTTTAAACCAAGAATCACTCTTAACTGAGGAGATAATGACTTCAATATGTTTGTCAACGTGCCTGGTGTCACTAAGCCATATGCTTCCTGCAGCTGACTTGTTGATTTGCTAGCTCTACCAAATGTTTAGGACACGATCATGCTTTAGAAAAGGCTCAAATCCCAAAAATACAGACCTCAAAAATTAAGATTATGTCAAGACAGTACAAGCTCAGACAAGTAGGTCCAAACGCACTGGCTGGAGCTCGCTCCTGGCACTGGAACAGAGGCGGGAGTCACTGACTTTTTTTTAACCATTAAATCCCTATCATGTGGCGTTGACTTGAGAATCAAAGCAGAAACTCGCCAGCAACCCCAAATCTGTGCAGTCGTGCAGAAAGTGAAGTGTGAACTCACGAGTGTGTCACACCTGTGTTTTAAGCTGTGTGTTGCCTTCCCATTTACAGGAATGTAGGACTGGAAGGGACCTCCTGGCTCATGGAGTCCAGTTCCCTTCTGTCACCATGGTATAATCACCTTCATAACCACTTAAACTCCACTTTAATGTGAGTTCAGGTTTTTTTGCCCCTATTGCTTTTTTGGGGGAGGCTGTTGCAGAACCTTGTGCCCTTGATGTGTAAGAACCTCCTTCTAATTACCAGCCCATGTTTGAGCGTGGTAATTTTTTCCCGTTGGGCCACAATGGTCCTTTGGCTTCACTAGGTCTCTTTTGTCATTCTGGTGTTCACCCTCCTTATCCTATCTCCTTTCAACATAGATCACACAGGGTAAGCCCTTTCCATCTCCTCTCTGTGACGTGCTCTCCAATCCTTTACTTATCCTAATAGCCTTTCTTTGCACCTGTTCCAGTCTGGATTTGAGTTCATCTCTCTTGAGCATGGGTGGCCAGAAGAATGTGAGGTCTTGCTTATATGTTGTACAATTTCCATCTC
Source organism: Gavialis gangeticus (assembly GCF_001723915.1). Lineage (NCBI taxonomy): Eukaryota > Metazoa > Chordata > Crocodylia > Gavialidae > Gavialis > Gavialis gangeticus. The sequence continues at coordinate 204,902,936 of NW_017728992.1, forward strand.
TTTACTGGAAATCCCTTAGCGGACACACTAGCTTTTTTCATGGCTGCATTACCCTGGTGGATCTCAGCTGTCCTTTGATTATCTAGTAAACTCAAGTGGTTCCCCTTCTTAGTAGTTGCTAGTGATGAACTATTGGCTTAGAGCACAAGTTCTTGTCCCGAGTCCCTAAATTCTCAACTTTGCACTTGCACCACTGAATTTCACCCCATGTCTATTCCTCAAGGTTATCCCCTTCTTTCTCAACGATATCCTGGATCCTCTTATTGATCAACAATGACTCCTAACATTGTCTTCTCAGCATGCCCTTAAAATATTACTATTTTTTTTCTCTTTGAATGAGAATACAGGCAGTCTTCGACTGACAACGTTTCAAGTTACAACATTTCGCACTTACAACCTTTATAAATTGACACCCTGTTTCAACTTTATGATGCCAGTTTCGACTTACAACGCTTTCTCCGATGCGATGCCATGCCAGTGAACAAGTTCGCTGTGTCACCTATCTCCCTGGAGAACATCTGTCCAAACTTCCTTGGACACTTTCTTTACGAAAGCAGAAAAGAGTCCAGAAAAATTTGCAGCCGAGACTCGTGAGAAGACTCAAGCCAAGAACCCTTCAAAAAGTCCAACCAAGAGCCCTTGAAAAAGTCCAGCAAAGTCATCTCAAAGTCCTTCCAAATCAATATGATTGCTATTTACAATAGAAATACATTAATGTAGCTATATTACTCATCTATTATTGATCAAGTACAAAGTCTGGGGTATTTTTGGTGAAAATAGGGTATCTGGCCTTGGTTCAGGAACCACTCCCCCATTTATAACATTGTTTTTTATGAGAAAATTGGTTCCGAGTTGCAACGTTTCAACTTACGATGTGGTTTTCAGGAACCGATTGTGTTGTAAGTCCGAGGACTGCCTGTAGTAAACAAGATCCATCCTCGAAGAAACAGACATGGATTTGGAAGTGTTAATACCCTGCAGTTATAAAGCATCCTCTATCTGAAGATAGCCATGCACCTTATACACAAATTCTCATACCACCACCTAACAGAGAGAAAACAGGGGATACTCTTGAGTGAGAGGCACACCGTGAGTCAACGGAGCAATTAAGTGGAAAAGCCAGGAGTTCTAACTCCCCAGCTCTATAAACTGCTTATTTATACAATAGCATTGAAGAGCTTGCTTATATATTATGTGCATCACCTAGAATCAATGAACTACATTTTTCCCCCAAGGAAGGGCTCTAATCCAACTAGTGCCATGCTAAACATTTGCCCTATTGAACCTTCGGTAATATTTTTCCTTTCAGTTAATATGACACTGTGCACACAGCTCAGGCAGCCTTAAAATATTCTTTTGCAGCGGCGTCTGCAGCAGAACAACTGTTGACCAAGCAGAAATCTCCATTTTAATGCGATTTTTGGTTTTGTTTCATTTTGCTCCCTTGAGATGCGCAACACCCCTGCAGCAACTGCTCCTGAACTAGCCGTATGGTAATGCTGTTAAGCACTTATATCTCTATTGTAGCTTAAGACTGGATGGAGCCACAGACATATTACAAACTAAAGGAGGTATTTTTAGTCCTGGTTGGGGTGGAACGGAGCAGCTGTTTAAGGACGTAGTGACACTATCCAACAGCTTAGGGGACCAGAGGCAAATGAAACCTCAAGGCCAGTGGGGGGATTTAAGAATCAAAATGCAGGTCCCTCTACTGGAATTCAGCCCATGAATTACTGGCACTGTGCAAAGCACTAAGGCACTTTTCCTGACCACCGTTGAATCGTCTGCAAGATGGCAACCTCATTTAGCCAGTGTCCGTGACCAGCACTGATTCAAAGAAAAGAAGTGCTGCCTACTGAATCACAAACGACACTCTCCCTCCAGGATCCTTGGATTTGCGGTGGAGGCATCCAATTTGAGCGCTGGCCAATCTGGATCTAGCTTTGCTGATGAGATCTGACAAGACAGCCGCCCCAGGTGGCACGGTTTCGGGCTGTACAGCTGTGACACTTAACGGGACTCTGCACTTGCTCCCCTTGGGCACGAGCCCGCTCTAGGTTACTCAAATTCTTTCCGGTTTTACTGTGACTTAATTTTCTTTTCGTCTGTGCCCTTTTTGGGGTGAGACTAATATCAATTCTCCAAGCTCTGGCCCTTGGACAGCACAATCAATTACACGTACCGCCACCGAGCGTGCCAAGGAATCTAAATGTGTTTCTCTGCGCTGGAGCCACAGCTTCCCATTTGCTCCTTAATTAAACGTACCTATTAAAAGCAATGCAACATCCTCTGGCTTGTGTTGTTCCCATCCAGGGTAAATTTCTTTTTCATCTCTGACCCCTTAAAAACAAGGTTGTGCTCTGGACAGAGATTTTGTAAAGCAAATTCAAACCAACAAAAATTGCCGACAGCGGGCACTTCCATTGCACAGTGCCTGTATGAATCTCTCTCACCCCCCCGTGCTCTTTCAAACCTAAGGTCTGGAAGTCAACCTGAACTGCCTCCACTGAAGCTGTAACCACCATTTGAAAAGCTGCTTAGTTACACTTCTGTTGTTCCTGTGTCTTCAGCTGACTCAACCCTATTGTTTTCAATGCTATTTCAAAAGTCGAACCGACAGAAGATCCCCAATTCAAGGCCACTCGCATTCCTGAATTATACCTTTGTAAATCCACTGCGACAGTCATCTTATTTCAGCTTTTCCTTGTGGGGTTTTATTTTTTGGGGCGGGGGTGGGAGGGAGGCTGCAAGTTTAAATAAGAGCAAAATTTAGCCCCTCTGGCTTCTAAGCATTACAGAACCAGCTAGATCAGTGATTCTCAATGTTTTTAGACTCGAGACACCCCTTGGAAAACACCAGCTTTTACTTTTCACTTGTCTTTTGATTATGGAAATATAACAGAGCAATTCTTCGGTTGCAAAGGACTCAGCAGGTCAGAATATTTGTGATACATTGGAGTCCTGTTTGACATCTCTGGGTTTGTCTTGTGAATCACATTTGCACTACTAATAGTGGTAACACTGTGTGGCACTTGGCAGCACCCTTGAAAGCATCTCAATGCACCCCACTATGCCACTACACCCTGGCTGAGAATCACCAGATTGAGAATCGTATAGTTGAGAACTGGTTGGATACAGGTATAATACAGGGGCATCCTATCCAAACTCTGACCTCTCTAGTCCTAATCTCCTCTAACACATCTTACATTTGTTATGCAGTCCTTCCCTACAAAGTTGCATACCTGGACCCTTATCCAACATGAGGCTAATGAACCCGATATATTCCCTGCAGTGGATGCTGCAAAACCACCCTGCCAATGTGCCTCCATCCTGATTCATAAACAATTTCAGTGCTCAGGCCCATTCCTTTGCTTGCCAAAGCAGTTCTGTCGGCACATCTGACTGCTAGACTGTAACGCCACCTTCTTTACATTTTGCATTTCCTGCCTGACGAAACTGTCCTTCGTGTCACAATGTGATAGGGGCTATGGTGGACACAGTGGGCCTGTCTACATGTGCAATTAATGCGACTAAATAAACTCCAGTGCAATTTGAGCCAGAGTAGACTAATCCCAACATTATCATCTACATGTATTTAAGTGCAATAATTTATTCCACCATTGGACAGTACCCACTAGTGCTGTGCAAAGCTTCAGCAGCTGCTTCGATTTGGAGGAGATCAGGTCCGATTTGGCAGCCTAATCTCTCTGAATCAAATCAGAAGGCTCTGAATCAATTTGGAGAGGTTCAGAGATTTGGCCATAGAGTGTACAGGCAGGCACCAGGCAGTGCCAGAGGGAACAGTTGCGGGAGCAGCCAGACAAGCCCCGGCTTGAACTGGCAGCCCTGGGAGAAGCCGCGGCTCATGCCCCCAACCGGAGCAAGGCAGACAGTGCTGGCAGCCCTGGAAGAAGCAGCAGGCACTTGGGGCAGTGATCGGGGAACTGGGGAATTGAACTGGGAGCCAGGAGGAGGCCCCAGTCATTCCCCACAGCTGGGGGGAATCACCAGATTGAATCACTGTCCCTCCAAATCGCTGAATCTGAATCCGAAGTGAATACTTTCCACTTTGCACAGGCCTAGAACCCATGTCTGACAGGACTATCCTATGCTGAAGTAAATTAATCTACTGCACCCTAATTTTGGTGCACATGTAGATGGTATGCTTTACTGAACAGTACATTAGTCTACTGCACAGTAAAGTGCACGTGTAGACATGCCCAGTGTGTTCCTTCTAAACCTACCACTGGCCACGACTCAAAAATTAAGGTGATTTAAATCCTATCTAATGATGGCAACTATGCCGCCACCTTAGCAGCAGAAATGAAGAGATGCTGAACTGCGATCTGTTCTACTGCAAGATGGTATCTCCACACTGAAGAGCACTCAACTGCATGCCATCCGAATGCCCCACAAAAACCCTGACCCAGTAAATATTTGATCACACATCCATTATTTAAAGGGAGGGGGGAAAGATGGTTTTAAATAAATGCTGTTTCAGTCCTTGCTGAGGTTAAGTTGTTGAACTCACTCATCCCATTTATCTCTTGGACTGCTGTTGACTCGAATACCATTTCCTATGGTAAGCAGCTGTTTTGTAAATGGGTTACATTAAAATAAAATAAAAACACACACCAACAGAAGCCATTTAAAAATAAAACTTGCTTAAATCAGTAATCTCAGCTTGTCTTTCATATGCAGCCACCGGAGCGAGCAGAAAAGAAAGCATAACTTTTATCAGAACCACCTGCTCCAGCCTCTTTGTCGAGGGAAACTAACATGCAATGCAATTTCACTGGAGAGAGCATTGCTCATGCTAAACCGCTTTGCCATTCACAGCACATTGCTATGATAAAAAGGTCTGAGTGGAGGTGGAGACACTTGACAAGAAGCGGCATGACGGTCGTCATGGCGGTAAGTACCATGTGGGGGTTTGCACCGTGAAGAGGTGGGTTTTGATTTACTTGGGATAAGCATATCCAGACACCTATGGTGATGGCAACAGAGGGCCAACACCTAAGACGTTTAATGAACAAAAAGCCTTATTTGATTATGGCACCTCTGCAGACCTATGAGGGTAGGGCAGAACTGACTGGATGGAAAGACGATGAGGAACAGAAAGGAGTTACAGGAGGGGTCAGCAACATTGGGCAAGATGGCAAAAACACCCACAATGTCGACTTGTAAGGTGTTGGCATGCCAGGGATGCATGGTGGGGTAGCCGTGAAGGCCCCAATCCTTGTTGTGGCAGTACAGCCCTGGCCCCTTCCCCACCGTCCACCCAAAGACATGTGTGCCAAGCAAAATGCCTTCACGTGTCACATTCTGGCATCCTATCAGGGGTTGCCTACCCCTGAGTTATAGGAAGGGAGTATCACTGGGACAACACAGAGGGCAACAGTACAGTAAAGAACATAGACGACTAGATAACTAGAAGACCAGCTACTAGATAACACTAAGCTGGCAGATCTGTGAATTGGCAGATGTTGGGGGAATGTATATACTTATTGAAGGAACGACTGTGGCTTGGAAACATGGGAATGCTGGATGGGAGGAAAGTTGTGTCCCTGCTGTTGGGGAGGAGGTAGAATTGATACTTAATTAGGTAATTACACCATCACTGTTTTAATGCTGTTTGCTCGGAACCCTTGCGATGCTTCGAGTCCGCACTATGGCTCTATATTTAGCTCTCCTCACATTCACAGACAGACTGCTAAAGAAAAGAACAGCTTTACAGTCCCCCAAATAAAATTTCCAAGTGTTAATTACAGAACAAGAGGCATATTCAGCAATGCACACACACATGCTCACGCTCACACACACACACACACACACACACACACACACGAAACTGAAAATATATACTGTACTTTGGCTACCCGTCTTTTGCCATTACACCTCATTTCCGATTCTGACATGCCGGCACCCGTGCTCTCCTCTTCCTATGCGATAAAGCCAGCAGGCTATGATGTCACGTTTGCATTATGGCACTGATGATGAGTCAGTCTGTGGTGATCTCTCAGCATGTCGTAATGCTGGAAATCCTGGAATCAGGCTGAAAGCTCATTGTATTGTGACACTGCATGAAATACGTGTGGGGCGATACCAGTGTCACAAAGCCAGGATTTGCAGGACACGGCTACACAGGAAACTAAGACCATACTGTTTCAGAAGTGGTGGCGACCGTTCATCACAACTCCAAGTTGTTATCCAGTGCATTGTAAGGCAGCAGGCATGGGACCTCCAAGAGTCAGAGCAGGCAAATCTGAAGGTCATGAGAACAGGAGTGAACTTTTAGGCTCCAAATTAATTATATTTGCATTAGTTGCAGGGCCCTTCATTGGCAGCCTGCTGCTGATAAGAGCTGTCAATGACCGTAACAGGGATTCACAAGATTTCCTCAAAAAAAATCTACTGAAGAGTTTCTTTGTGTACAGGCCCGATAGAGCTCCTTTATACAGACACATCACACAGTTCCTTAGACTTTGAGAAACTGTGAAATCTTCATTTTCAAGACCAGACTGGACAGACATGTGGCTGGGATGGTTTAGTCAGAATCATAGATAACACAAGATAGTCATAGATAGTCAATCCTGCCTTGAGCAGAGGCATAAACACCGTGTGCCCCTGGCGGCTTGGGGGGCATGGCAACCACCCAAAGGTGGTGGTGG
>NW_017728992.1:204919722-204931792 GCF_001723915.1 Gavialis gangeticus
CAGCGGCGAGCAGGGAGCTCCCGCAGGCAGCCACAGCGGTGGCGGCAGTGGGGGCGGCCAAGCGGGGAGCTCCTGCAAGTGGCCGCAGTGATGTCGGTGGCGGGATGGGTGGGGGTGGCGAGCATCGACCAGTGGTTGGCGACCACCCGCACACACCACTGGCAGCATCAGCAAGCAGCGATCAGGGACCACCCTCAGATGCCACTGGAGGTGTCGGCGGCAAGGGGGGGTGTGGGACCACCAGCAGCGCTTTTCACTGGGGGTTCACCGCCAATCTCAGGGGGTGCACATGCACCTGCGTGCACCCTCTATGCCTCATCACCAGTGAGCAGGGGGCTAGACTAGATGACTTTGTGAAGTCCTTCCAGCCCTACTTTCCTATGATCCTATGACTTCAAGAGTAGGTCTTTGAGTTCCTGCGTTCCTGATGGCCTCTGTGAGCCCAACAGAGTTCAGATTACCTCTGCTCCTCGGGAGGTCTTGACCTCATAGGGGTAGTCCCAGCAACACATGCAGCCTCTCCAGAACATGGTGGTATTCATTAGTCAGGGGACTGCAGCATGCTGAGCCCTTTTTTGTAGTATGGCTTAGCCAAAGTCAACACAGATTGCATGTTAGCAAGAGCAACTGGCCAAAAAGGCTTTGGCCCATGAAAATCCAAAAAAAGGTAGGGCAATGTGGTACCTTAGATACTGAAATTCATGCGAATGAAAGGCATAGGGAACCAGATTGTGCCAGTGAAATACCTTTTATTGCCTACATCAGTAACTGAAGCCCTATTTTCTTGTTAAAATTCAGGTTTACACTACATACACATGGCAGAGAGGGAAGCCAGGCACCAGTGACCAAGAAGTGAAATCAGGAGATTTCATGAGGGATGTGCCCTAAGTTGTCTTGGTGAAGACATCCAATACATCTGACTCCCTCCTCATTTTCTCTCATTAACTGTTTCTCAGATAATGACAAAAACCACCTCACTGCTGCTTTATAAGCCCTCACTAATACAAATATGCATACATTAAAAATATATACGTATATATTTTACAAATATAGAATATACATACACATGGCTTTTGTATGCGTATACAAAGAGAACTGCCACATTCCTTAAAATATAAGACACCCCTAAATTTCAGATACACCCACGTTTCCAAATTCTTGATTTAAGAAAAATTAAAATGTCAAATAAGGATGCATCTATGGTGCATAAAAGATCTTTTTTTCATATTTTATTTGAATTTAAACAGGCTATTTTTAAGGAGGGAACTATTTTTTAAAAGTTCATCATACTCAAAGGAATACAGTGATGCTTCAAAAATCATCATCATAATAAAATAATGTAATTATCCATATCAGTGGCAACTAGAAATTCATTCACCATGTTCCCTATTTGGAGCCCTGATGCAGCAGACTGAACCCCTACTGAAGCCAATAGCGCAGCTGAAGCCAATAGTGTTATATTGTTTTCCAAAACTGCCAGAGGTCCATGTCAGGGAATGAAAATGATACAGTGCGCACAGAAATAGATTTGTTGAGGATCTGCTCCATGATTTTTCCAAGGACTGAGGTGAGGTGAGATCTGTAGTTCCCTGGATCCTCCTTTTTCCCTTTCTTAAAGATGGACACTATGTTTGCCCTTTTCCAATCACCGAGGACCTCTCCTGACTGTCCTGAGTTTTTAAAGATGATGGCCAATGGCTCTGCAATCACATCAGCCATCTCCCTTAGCACCCTTGGGTGCATCCCATCCAGCCCCATGGATTTGTACATGACCAGCTTTTCTAAATTGTCCCTCACCTGTTCTTTCACCACTGGTGGCTGCTCACCTCCTCCCCAAACTGCGCTGCCAGGTGCAGCAGTCTGGGAGCTGCCCTTGCCTGTGAACGCTGAGGCGAAAAAGGCATTGAGCACTTCCGCCTTTTCCTCATCCTCCTTCACAAGGCTGCCTCCCCCATTCAGGAAGGGACCCACACTTTCCCTGATCCTCCTCTTGCTACCGACATACTTGTAGAAACCCTTCTTGCTACCCTTCGCATCTCTTGCTAGCTGCAACTCCATTTGAGCTTTGGCCTTCCTGACTTCATCCCTGCACACCCAAGCAATACTCTTATACTCCTCCCTAGTTGTTTTATGTCCAAGTTTCCACTTCTCATCAGCTTCCTTTTAATGACTTAGTTTACTGAAGAGTTCCCTGCTAAGCCAAGCTAGTCTTCTGCCATACTTGCTAGCCTTCCTGTACATTGGGATGGTTTTTCCTGCACTCTCAGTGAGGCTTTTTGAAAGTATAGCCAGCTCTCTTGGATTCATCTCCACATCAGACTGGCTTTCAAGGGGATCCTGCCCATGAGCTCCCTGGGCAAGCTGAAGTTGGCTTTTCTGAAGTCCAGGGTCCTTACACTGCTGTTCTCCATCCTTCCTTTCCTCAGGATCCTGAACTCAATCACCTCGTGGATTAGGGCACCATTTGTCCTTACTTAACTGATGGAGAGACACAAACTGCTTATTCTCTAGGAACACAGCATCTGATGAAGTAAGCTACATTTCACAAAAGCTTCTGCTACATATACATATAAATACACATACACACTTTGTTAGTCTGTAAGGTGTAGATCTGCCCTGCTTTCAGCTGACTTCAAATCAGCATGGCTAACTATGTCTCTGTAGTCTCTATATTCATTTGCCCTCATTTATCACAGTATCTGAAGATCTCTCAGTATTTAATACATTTACCCCCAAAACCTCCCTGTGAAGTAAGGACATACTTTTGTCCTTGGTTTACACAGGAGGAAGTATATACATCAGACCTGCCTACAGCTGCTCAGGAAACCTGATCTTGTTGCATTAATATGGATGCCCATGTACAGAGTGAGAAGCAGATGCCACACTTCCTGGGTGCAACTACACATGGAATTAAAGTGAAGCAATAAATTCTGGAGCTGTTTGGGCCAGAGTAAACTGCTCCCAGGTGCAGCATTGAAACATGCGCCTGGGACAGCAGCAATTCAAGCTGGGGTGGAGTAGGACCAGGCTGGCAGGGGGGCGAGGGCTCAGCCCTGCGCTCTGGTTGGCAGCGTTGAGCAGTGGAGAGGCTGGCTGGGGCACGAGGGTGCTAACCCTGAGGAATTCTTTGGCTAGGCGGCAGGCAGAGGTCTGGACCCACCCGGTCACTGTCTACATGTGTGTTTCAGCACAGTAAAGGATCCCGCCAGAATACAGTACTGTTTCTGAGGGCACGTGTATACAAAATGTTACTGCGGAGTAGACTAAATAGCTCCTCAGTAAATGTCTCAGCATCTACATGTGCAGGGCAATTAGGCAGGAGGACATTAATAAACTCTGCAGCTGGCTAGTACTTGTAGAAGTACAAGTACTATCTTGCTGTGGAGTTTTTTACCCCGCAGCACCACATGTGTAGACGCTGACATGGGTGGCTGGTGCAAAAAGATGCTTCAGTGCAGGGGCTGCTTGCTGGCTAGCCCCACACCAAAGCACCCTTATGACCCCGCCAGCTCCTCCACAGCACGCTGAGCTGGGCAGGATCAGTTCTGGGCTGGCAGGCTGACCCCCGGGATCCCCTGCCAGCTGGGACTGCTCCAACCTGGCTCACTGTGCTGCAGTCCTGGGCACACGTTCAAACGGCACACCTGGGGGCAATAAACTCCAGAGCAATAAACATGGAATTTATCGCTCCACATTAATTGTACATGTAGATGTTCCCCAACAGTACCATCTTATGGTGGGGCTAATTAATTTACTGCACCCTGATACTGGTGCACGTGCAGACAGTGACACTTTACTGTGGAGCTAATTAGTCTACTCAGTGAAGCGCATGTGTAGTTGCACCCTTTGTGACAATTCAGTGGCCTGCTAAATAAACTCACAAGCACAGAAAGCAGGGCAGGAAAGACACTGGAGAGGACCTGCAGGGCACTTCTTGGGTGTCTTTGAGATACTGTCATTTTTCTGAATTTCCATTTTTTTTCTTTGTAAGGATAGAGGGAATCAGTGATGGCAGAGAAATAAAATGCTGCTGTCCGCACAGATGTCACGACCCAAGAAACCAAGTTTCCAAATTAAAGATACAGGCAAAAGAGCCCAGCAGGAGATACTTATCTTTCTTTAAACATGATTATCACTGATTGGAACCTAAATGCCTTTATTTAGTAGGAGTTAAAGAAAAACTATTTTTTGCCATGTTAATGCATGCTCCAGGTAACATGCTGAAGATGCCATGCTATGCTGTACTCACAATACTGTGCTAAATAACCCATCATTTAAACTTTATTCCTAAGAGAAATTCCTTTATTAAAAACTACAGTAGGTCGCAAGCTCAACCATTTTAATAAAGTGGGTATCTTCCAGTTCTCGGCTTAAGCACATGTTGGTAAATGAATTCAAGAAGAATATATATATTTGAGATCAATAACAAAGGTGTGAAAGCCAGTCCGCCTTTACAGGATAATCCTGGCATGCCAGAAGTTGTAGGTAATATTAAAATGTATTGGCAAGCTGGCAGTTTTAATAAAGCAAGAGAGCTAGACAGTAAGATCTAAAAAGCATGAATTCTGGATCTCTTGACTATATAGAAATGCAGAGGATGCTTACTGGATTTGAAAAGTGTTCCTTTTTTGTCAGCTTGGACTGGCTGATGAAGTGAGGCCCAGTTCACGAAAGCTTATTCCCTATATATCTTACTTAGCTAGTCTATAAGTTGCATACCTACAATGCTTTCTGCCTGACTTCAAGTAAAATGGCTAACTACTCTACTTTGAAAAATGTTGACAGGCAAACCAGTGCAATTATTTTCACTCTAAATGATTTGCAAAGCCATCAAAATCCATCTTAGATATTAGGCATTAATAAATAGCCATCTCCACACTTAAAATTTAAGGGTAAAATTTGAGAGGGGATCCTAGCATCTGACCCCACCACTCTTTCCTGCCCAGGGCAGGGGGGCGGACTTGGTGATCTAATAGGTCCCTTCCGACCCTAAAATCTATGAAAACTTATTTCATATATAAGAATTGGGCTGGAAGGGACCTTAGGGGGTCATTTAGTCCAACGCCCTGCTCAAGGCAAGATCATCCATATGCAAATGATCCCATATCAGTCCTTGTCTAACCTATTCCTGAAAGTACACAAATGACCCTGCCGTGCAAGACACATTGCCCCAAAACACCAGGAATAGCCTAACCAGCCACAGGTAAAGCAGGGTGACAAGGACATTATCCACGCACGACATTCTGCAAAATCTGCTGTGGCTCGCAGGGATCTGGACCGTGGACTTTTGGAAAAGAGCTCGATTTTCACAAAAACAGGATTTCATCGCAATCAGGTGAATAAATTGGGGTTATTCCAGGGAGATGGGGGAAACATAGGTATTACCCCGCTGTGCCCATTTAAGCCCTGTGCATCACATGGTGTTGCCTTTCCCCCAAACTTTATTCTTTCTGGCTAAGGCTGGTTAGAGCTTCTCTGCGTTCACTTGTAGGTGACTGACAGCGCTCCTTGCCCAGGGGCAAAGGTGTACTAACTCCACGTGCCAAGCTCTGAAATCAGGTCCCTGACACTCTGTTGCATGCTTTTGATTCCCGTCTGATTTCTCGGCCTTCGCTGGTCTAGCAATGAACTCGTTTCCAGGCTCTGTCTATATAATCCTGCTTCACCGTGAGTGCCGTGCACTGTAATGATACAAACAACCCTGGGGTTGCTAACAGCATTAAACAGAGAATATGCTGCACCTTGAAATGAACTCCTTCAAAGATAAACACACACACACACATTTGTGCCCACAGGGCATGCACCGTGCACAGCTGGTTCAGAGAGGCACAGATTTTAAGACAAGAAAGGATCATCTAATCAGACCTGCTATATAACAAAGGCCACAAAATTTCATCCGGAGTGTCCTGCGTCCAGCCAGCAACTCCTGGCTGAGCTAGAGCAGGTCTTTCGGAAACACTTCTGATCTTGAAAGATATATTAGCTTCTTGGCACCGTGACTCCATGTCACTCTGAGGCACGTGCCCACCTTTGACTCGTGAGCTGAGTCCCAACATTATCCATAACACAGAGAGGTGTGCATCAATTTGTACATCTCTCTCCTGTATAATATGTCTACCTGTTGTATAATAAAGCATTTCCCACCCTGTGTAACTGTAGGTCACACCAATATTTCTTTAACATAATCCCCACCTGTAGATACAGTATTATTAACTGCAAGACCTATGCTCAGACAAGCAAGGGCAGATAAAGACTGGTGCCATGCTCCATTTCCCATGAACACTATCCTGCAGTCCCTACTCAGGCAAAAATCCCAGTGAAATCAGTGGAGTTTTAAATCCCAACTACATCAATCAGCGGAGGTTTTGTGCACTCGCATTTAACAGCTTTTCACCCATTCGGTCTCATGCAAGTGATAATGAAGATTTGATTTGATTTTGCTTTTTTAAATTCATCTCCAGACCAAGAGCTTAAAAAAAAAATAATCCAAGCAGTTGTTTTTGGCCATGCTATTTTCAAATAAGATTAATGGGGCCTTATATGGTATCTTCCTCTAGCTCCAATGATAACAAAACACAAGTTGCCTTTAAAAAGTGCTGAGCACCATTTCCTGGGCCATTATTTACCAACTGCATCATGCGTGCTGGCAGGGCTGCTGTTTTCGATAAGCACTATTGCTTGATTGTAAAGAAACACTCCAATAAGAACAGAGATGCTTAAATGATGCACTTTTATGACATCTTTCCAAGAACAACAGTAGCTAATTGCTCAGTTTCCTACTGGGAAATGTCTCTTTAATATGTAGATCACTAGATGACTACTCTATTGCAAGGTGCCAATGCTACAGTCATTTAATCATGCAAAAGATTTAAGCTTTCACTTAGAATACGCTTTATCATCCTTCCAGGTAGGGCAACAGCACAGCAGCCCACATACCATCTGCTCACAGAAATAAAACAGCTTTAAACTGCTTTACTTGTTTTAAATAATATTACTGAATGTATCTGTAGGGTTTTTTTAGACCAACTTACTTGGTGCTGACTGGCCTTAGCCAACTGCTCATTGGCTGATTCTACATTAGAAGATGCAGTCTCAATGTTGGCTTCAATACTATCTGCAAATTAAGATAATAGAAGGTAATTACAGGGTACAAGCCTAGAGGAATCATTCACATCAAAAGCAATGCAGCAATTTCCTGGTGGGCACGGAGGGACTGGGAGAGTCTCCACCGCTCTCTGTCTACACCTGGACTCGGTCAGAGGCAGAGCCACTGATGATGATCCCTGCTTTATCAGAGCATAAGAAACTGGAAGGCTTTGGATCTGACGCAAGGTCCAGTGGAAGGGCTCCAAGAGACTTCAATGGGCATTGGATGAGGATCAATTTATTGGACTGATCAGCTCCCCAGAGGACAGTTAAATTGATCTGTGGTGTCCAGGGGAAAAATCACAGGACATGCTTCCCAATTTAGGAAGGCAGGGCTGGAAGGGGCATCATTTGTCCTTCAATAAAGACCTTCACTTATGTCAGTTCTTGGCTTTTGAGCCAAGGGGAGGGAAACAATAGGGGGAGGCAAATAGCTGATTTATTGCTAATGAGTGTAGCAATGAGGGGAAAACGAATCCCTGGGTCAATCAAAAAAAAGTGAGCTTTCAAAGCGACACTTGTCTCCACCTAGAAACAAATGTCCTGGTTGAAACAGCTGCATTTATGACCTAGATGGGGCCTCAACTAAAAATCTCAGAAACCATGGCCAATTTTGCTCTTAGGTATGCACATGCAACAACAGCTTGCCTCAGTCGGAGCTGTGTGTATATGCTTTAGGGCAGAAATAAGAACACTGGGTATAGATAAATCAGCTGGGGAATTTACTACAGACATATTCAGGAATAAGATTTCATGGCCCGAACTTACTCTTAATAAAATAAATAGGGAGACTTCCATTGGCGTTATTAAGACTTGGACTGGGTCCCTGGCACAGAAAAAATATTTAATTACTTTATTTTTAATTTTTTTTTTCTTTCAAAGGGAAGAAAATGAAACAGATTGGCCATTCCTACAGGTTGGGGAGAAGAGATGCTTCACAGGCTCTTACACACTCACAGATACATTTTAGAAGACTTGTTTTATTCTATTTGGTAGATTAAGCTATTTTGTCAGGTTGTTAATATCTTTAGGTAATTTTCATAATTTAATTAAAAAATAAATGGAGTTTGACATTATAGACCTATTCAAAATAATTCATCACAATGCAAGGAGACGGTGTTCTGTTCTCTTTATTTTTTTATTATACATCGCAATACTAGCAGTGAAGAAACTCTATGGCTACCACTGCCAGGGATTGCTAAATTATAATTTTAATGGCCAATCCCACGTGCCCCTGCCATTTTTACTAAGGCCCTGATTGCATCTGAAGGGTGTCTGGTATTGTTCTATTCTTCCCAAGTGATTCTCTTTGAATAACTGATATTCAGTAGCAACAGCAAAAAAACTTAGTGGAGGAGCCTAGGGGGCAGGCCCCAGGTGCATGTCAAAGTTGGTTTTCTGGGTACTTAAGAAAGTTGTTCTGATGTACCACAGAATTATGTACGTTTGGATATGTATATGTATTTATACAGAAGTCACCTATAGCCTTGCACTGATTCTAACATACCGCTGGGATACTGACGGATTCTTTTCTCTCCCTTTTGTTGTTAATATGAGATCAAAATGACATTAAATCATATGCAAAAAAATGCAGAAAAACACTAAGGGTCTATCTATATGAGGCTCAGGGGTCCTGTTGGATTTCAGTGCAGACCAATTATCTGTGGAGGTACCCAGCCCCCCATATATTAGTTGACTGTGTGGAAGCCCCTGCCACCACATCTTCACCACCACCATAACACGAGCTAGCTAAAGGCTGCATAGATGTATCGGCACATCTTCCAAACATACCTCCTAGTTGTCAAACCAAACTCTAGGATTCAGTGCTAGCCCTGGTCTTTTGCCTGTTAGGTATTTAGTAGGCCTCTGCGAAACAACAAGTTTTTGATTCGGATTTGGCCAATTCAGATTCAGAGATTCGGTGCTTATTCGGAGATTTGGCCATAGACTATAATGGGGAATACCTATAACTTTGTCATTTTTTTTGCAGATTTGGATGAGAACAGCAGTGGTGGTAGCTCCTTCTGAGTCCATGAAGCCTGCCAAGTTTCAAGGAAATAGGTGCAAGGATTTCTGTGAAAGTGCACGTGAAACTGTTGAAAGCAAAACACATATCACTTGTGTATGATAAGGCAGAGCGGGATGAAAACAGCAGGGATGGTAGCCCCTCATGCAGGCATGAGGCCGGCCAGGTTTCAGGCAGAGTGGTGCAGGGGTTTCTGGGAAAATGCACCTTGAGGCTCTGAAAGCAAATTAAAAAAGCAAATAGGTGTGGAGTGAGGAGGGTGGCACTCACTCCATCTGTACATGGAGTTTGGGGAACCCCACCAATGGGAGATTCATGTTCAGGAACACCAGCTGCTCCACCAAACCAGGATCCAAGTAGGTGGGGTGGGGTGTCACAACATCATCAGCGATGCTGAACACCCTTTAGCTTGGAACACTGGTTGGTGGATAGGACACGTGTTCCCGGGCAACCATGGTCAGGTCCTGCCACATGTGGCTGCTGGTTGCCCAATAGGCCAAGGGGTTGCAGTGCAGCAGCTCCATGTCCTTGGTGAGATAGGTAGCTACTGAGGTCTCTGAGCTACCTGCCTGATGATGGGGTCTGGTGGCTCTGGACCCCAACATTGAAGCCATGCCCTTGGCCCACATTGGTAGCGGCTGTGATGGAGGAGATTGGCTTCTGGCTGGAGTGCTTGGGTGGAGCAAGCATCTCTGGGTGACCTCGCCCACCTTCAGAACATGCCCCCCTTTGTCTCCGCCTTTCCCCCACTGGTCCAGGGTGGCCTGCCTCTGATTCTTGGGGACGGGGGCTTTGAACCAAGAGGGGGACTTCTTTCTGGGCACGTTCCCACTGGTGCCAGGCTAAGGAGGAACAAGGGAAAGGGAGTGCTGCCTCCTGAGATGTAGCAGCATTGCTGTGGTGGTAAAGTGTTTTACCTCTTTGCCCCGGATGAGCTGCTTCCAGCAATGCTGGCAGGTAGTATACCTGGGATCATCTGCCACCTCAAAATGATCCCACACTACACTACCCACCTGTATGTGGGTTGAGGGTGAGCATTTTGCCTTATTCTCCTCTTCACTAGGCAGAGGCACAACAACAGGAGGATCTGATCAACCTGCCCCCACAACCTCCTCCAAAGTGTCTTCCAGAGAAGGACACCTGCCCCTAGGGGAGCTTTGAGGGGTGTGGAGCACAATCTCAGATTCCTCCTCCTTCCCCAAAATTTCCTTCGCTATGGCCCTCAGGTCCTCTGCTTCCAGATCCAGCTCCTCCTCTGGTACTGGAAGGCCCATGCTGGGAACTGAAATTGGGGTAGATAATGTCATGCTGCTGCTGGTTAGTGGTGTTAGTGGTGGTGGTGCAGGTGCAGGCACTGCTACCACCTCCTTGCTCCCACAAACAGAAGACTCATCACCGCCAGGAAAGAGGGTGCATCTTTTTGGAGTGGAGGAAACTTGCAGCTTTTCCTCTGCCCCCTCTCCTTCTCCTGCCAGAAGACCTGGCACCTGTCTTTCCAGCACACTTCATAATGTTTGGTGTGCTGCAAAATGTGCGTGCGTAATATATGTTGTGCTTTCCTGCACAGTGATGACACGCTGTCAGGGAAAACACAGGTTTTTGTGTGGGGGAAAGAATCAAGACAGACTAACGAGAACAAATAAGATGATTTGGGGGGAAGAATAAGTTGAAAGGAACGGATAGGGATGACAATAGGGATTGTAGGCAAGGGTAAGTAGGAAAGGATTGGATACAACTTACAAGAAGAGAGACTAGCTGCCAAGAGACTAGATAGCAAGCCAGAGCCTTTCAGACGCTGCTGGTCTGAGAGAGAGACAGCTCACAAAAGGCACAGATCACATTAGACACAGCTTGATATGTTGTTTCTATGTCCCTCCCCCCCAGCACTGTGATTGGAAGGGAACTCAGAGAAAGTTCACAGTCACTGGCCAGCTACAGATGTCAATATGAGAGCAGTCTCCCCCCACCCCCCCCAGCCTTTTCCCTATATGGAAGATCACCCCATCCCCCTCCCTCTTCTCAGTTTCTGTTTCCTGCAAGCCTTCCAAATCTCCGAATCTCTCTGAATCGATTCAGAGGCTTCCGAATCGATTTGGACCCTTTAACGGGTCTCCCGATTTTATTTGGATTCAGAGATTTGGCTGCCGAATTGGGCCAAATCTCCTCCAAAATGAATCATCTACCGAAGCTTCGCACAGCCCTAGTATTTAGATAAGAAGCACAGGTCTAGCATTCCTAACCTTATTTAGAACCAAGCAAGTGGGGTAAGAGATGCAGCCTCATGGAAGACAGTGTAGTTACATCAATTTACACCAGGTGAAAATCTGATTTTATCCTGACCTCTTAGAACTTATGTAACTGAAGCTCCTCAAGGTTTTGCACTAATGTGATGGTATTTTTCGTGTCTGACAATACCGGTATAGGCAGACACACTGAATGGGGAGACAGGGGGTGGACAGATGGGCAAACAAAGGATGATCAGAAAGGAGCTACACAACTTATCTGGAGAGATGATTGGATCAGAAGCATAAAGGGGGATCAGGTTGTGAATTGCAAGCAATATGCTCAAAGAGGAACACTACTCTTTGCATAAAACCACTACCTACTTGACTAGTGATATGGAAAGTTTGAGGAATTCGACTGCAGTCCAGACAAAATAAACAAACTCATTCCCTAGGGCGACCTATCACCTGAACATGTCTCACCCCTTCACGTGTGAAATGATGCCTCTTAAAAGATCTCTTCTGCCCTGGAGTAATAGGAAAATATATACACCCCATGAATTTTTTGTTTGCTTGTTTTTGTTTTTTCCCCCTTGAAGAACAACCAGCATCGTGCTTTGCAAATATCAGACACTATTTTTCCACAATGCAACCTCCCTGGCTAGGTACGGCCACG
>NW_017728992.1:204936792-204938358 GCF_001723915.1 Gavialis gangeticus
GTTTTTGTTTTTTCCCCCTTGAAGAACAACCAGCATCGTGCTTTGCAAATATCAGACACTATTTTTCCACAATGCAACCTCCCTGGCTAGGTACGGCCACTCTAAAAGACCAAGGCAAAATTGATCTAAGTTAATGGTATTTTCTCTAAGTGGCTTAAAGTTGATCAGTAGCACGCAGAACACACATTCATCCTTTGTTGGGGGTGCACACTTTAAACCAGTTTCCTCCATTTTAAACACAGTCTGTGTGTGCAAAACTTCTGTTCTGTAATGGGTATAGACCAGTTTCTGATCACTTATTCTGGTTAGAGTGTAATGTCTATCCCTGGCCCCTGAAATCAGTGCGTGTCTATTTCAGAATGAGCTAGATCATGAGTGTCAAACATACAGCCCCAGTCTGCAGAGCCATTTCATCCAGTGCACGGGGCTGGTAGAGGGGCCACAAATTCAAGGGCAGTGAGAGCAGAAGCAGGGCTTACTGCTGAAATCCAGGGAATGGAACCCTGATTGGTAAACCCACCTGTGGTAGGTGGGTGAGTGATACCTGCATTAAACCCTGCACTACCTACTCTGGAGGATCTCCACTGCTTTTGCTGGAGGATGTTTTTGGTTCAGATTCAGGCTATAAGGAGCCTCACAGTCCTGATCTGGCCCAAGACACAAGTGAGTTTGACACCCCTGAGCTAGATGATATGTATACAATGATGTGATGCAACAGGAGGGAAGGAGGAAGGGGCTCAACATAAAATCAAAACAGCCTAATAAAAGTGTTGCCCATTGGCACATTCTTCTAATGCTTGGAAGTTTAGCTTTTCTACAAATTAAAAAGAGCTGAAATGAAAGGTCCTACATACCATTTGCTACAGTAGCGTGCAGTACCAAGAGACAGAAAAAAACATATCTAAACCAAAAGAAGCATACACGTTCTGGGTCTAAGACATGCGGTCTATTAGCTCTGGGTTTCTCCGGGCCATCACAACTCAACCATCTCCAACTCAACAATTATCTCACTTTGGGCTCATTCAGAAGTCTCTATGCTGTACCATCATGTATTATTTGCACATACTCAGAGGTGAGATTGTGTAAATTAGCAATTTACTTGGATTTATCTGAGAGGGAGAAAGATGTATTTGGGGTCAAACCACAAACTGGGTGGCAAAAAAAATGTCTGATGCCATATCATCTAGACCATTGTGCGCATCTCACTTGCCCTAATGTCAATAGAAACATCCTGACTGCTAATGGCAGAAAGATCCCACCTGTGTGGCTAACCCATTGGCTGCAAAGAGACATTTGGGGAAGTTATGGGGAGGTTAGAGTGTGTTAAAAATAGACACCAAATCTCAGGTAAGTCAGGAGTGGGGCTAGCAAGGGGGAGGGAGTTTGAAGGATCAGGTAGGTTAGCAGGCTCCGGGGGGAAATCATGGGGGCAGGTGGGATGAGGGGGATGAGGAGGGCAGGTGGGGTCCACGGAGGGATCGGAGGGGCAAGTGGTCTCCATGATGGGGATGACGAGGGCAGGAGGGGTTCACAGGGTGGATGGAGGAGGCTAGCAGGGTCTGTGGG
>NW_017728992.1:204938456-204944208 GCF_001723915.1 Gavialis gangeticus
CTTTCAGAACATCTTAATTCTGACACGGCATAGGATCAGGTAGGTTAGCAGGCTCCGGGGGGAAATCATGGGGGCAGGTGGGATGAGGGGGATGAGGAGGGCAGGTGGGGTCCACGGAGGGATCGGAGGGGCAAGTGGTCTCCATGATGGGGATGACGAGGGCAGGAGGGGTTCACAGGGTGGATGGAGGAGGCTAGCAGGGTCTGTGGGGGGTGCTAGTATATAGGCAGGTTTGGCAGGATCAATGGGGCTCACACAGTTTGCAAGGGAATTGGAAGGGCAGGCTCTCTCCCTCATCCCCCAGGACCAGAAGCTATTTTTTGCCCCCCAATCTTCCTCAACCCCAGACAAACAACTCCTCTGGCCAATGTACCTCCCCCCTACCCACCCACACACTTACCTCCTCAGCTCCTGGAATCAGTGAACACTAATAAAACTAGTACTAGGAGTGGCTTGCAGGATGGGGAATCTGGTGGATTGATGTGGGCGGCTGCTGTTCAGTCAACTGGGGGAAGGAGAGGGTTGTTCATCTGGGGCTGGGGTGCTAAAAAAAGCCCTGTGCCAGGGTGCCAGGAAAGGGACAACCCTGGAGCTGTTGCCAGCAGCTGGGCTTTCCCAGACCTGGGCTTGCGCTGAGAACTGTACAGAAGTTCAGTTAGATCAGTCTCACCAGATGCGAGCTAAGTTATACTATCTTGGGGGTACAGTGAACTTTTATCAGGTGGGCCATTTTTAGATCAATCTAACTAACTGCCGTGAACTTCTATACTCTGCACATAGATCCACCTAAGTAGTGTAAGGTCCGCACCAGGGCAAATTCAGTTTGGCCATTCTTAACAGGATCTAACTGCCTCCTGACCTCCCTGAATGTCTGTACTTAGCCAGTCTGTAGGATCGGGTAAGGTGCTGCACTGTGTAGTCACTTACTGTCACAGGCCAAAATGCCGAACCCTCACCATGGCCATTATTAACTAGCATCACAAAACAACATGCTTGCTTCAGCTGATTGCAAAAAAGCTCCAGGATTTTGCAAACAGATTAAAAATCTTTCATGGTTTAAAGTGGAGCCACTTCTATAATGGATCAGTCAATAACTAATTGCAACATTTTATCTCATTTTAACAAAATTCCCATGATCTTTAAAGAAACACATTTTCGATAAAAAATGTCAATAAAATATTATGGGAAGCACTGTGAAAAATAGAAGAAAATGGTGTACGTTATTCTGCTGTTAACACCTTGTTTGTCCCAGCCATAAGAATGTGGCCCGGGACCTTGATATGCATTTTGGAACTTTTTAACCATCCACAGCCTACATGCAAATTGGATATTCATATCGCCGTGCTGTTAGTTGATCATGCATGCTAATTTCATCTTGCTTGCGATATATATCTTGGAAGAATCCACTTGGGCCTACAGTGGTAACAGGCAAAAGAAGGGAGAAGAACAAAGAGTTATCATCTATCTAGCCCTATAACTCAGAGGGCTAATCTAAGAAGTGTCAAACTTCTCTAGTCAAAGGAAGAAATCAAGACAATGGGTCTGATTCATAATAAATAAATAAGCCAGCTCTTTGCATCTGCTTGCTCTTTTGAGAAAGGCTATATTTTTGTACCTATGATAAATGCCATGATATTTAAAATGTGTTAGGCCCTCTTTTACTTGCAGAGTCAGCTTGATTTACTTATCCTATCCAAGGCATCAAATCTCAAACACAGTCCTCCTGAGGCAGAGTTTTGACACATCCCAATAGAACAAAAGCAACGACTTGGCAAGTTGCACCTTTATGAGCCTTCCTGCTCAATCACAAGGTTTCTTCAAGTTCAGAGCACAACAGTGGCAGTTTCCTGATAACTTCCTCAGATGAACTGGTACGCAGAGAATCCTACCGGTTGCAATAAACATCATACAAGGAAGAGCCTAGTTTCTTGTACAAAATGACTTGGCTTATTAACTGCAACTATCCCAGCCCAGTCACTCTGGAGGTCAAATACAGAACAGCAGGCAAATCTTTAGGTGCTAGTAAAGTTACAAGTCTGCAGCCACCTGTTATTTTTTTCCCCTCAAATATCCATTCTGTCTCACTGGAACCATCTACATAAAAAACAAAAAAAGGCAGGAAACAGAAACTCACATAGACAGAGACTGTTAAAGATACAGACACAAAACACAAAGATTTGGATGTTCCTTATGCTTTCTACCACCATCAGTATACTGATGGTGTAGAAAAAGATCACATTAATGAATAACTACATCCTGACAGATGAGTGATGATTAGGACTGTGCGAAACTTCAGCAGCCGTTTCATTTTGGAGGTGTTTCAGCCCATTTTTGCACCCGAAACACCAAATCCTTATCAAAACGGAAGGCTCTGAAACACCTCTGAAACTAAACGAAATCATCCAAAACATTTCAGAAAATTTCACAAAATTTTGGAGTTTCAGAGCCAGGCTTGCAGGGAAATGGAAAATAAGAAGAGGGAGGAGGAAAAGGAGGGGAAGGACTGCTCTGATTGACATCTGTAGCTGGCCAGTGTCTGTGATCTGTCCCTGAGGTCCCTTCCAATCCCAGTGCTCTGAGAGAGGGATGGCAGCCTGCTGTCATTCTGCGCGCAGATCTGGGGGGCGTGTCCCCTGGGAGGAGTCTGGCACAGCCCTGCAGCCCTCTCGGGGGGCGGGGGAGGAGCCCCTGGATCTGCATGTGGGATGACAGCATGCTGCCGCTGCCAGCTGGGGCCAGCACCAGCACTGGGTTCTTTCCAGCGCTTGGCATGGGCTGCGCCGAGCAGACTCGGGTGCTGGCACTGGCCCCAGCTGGCAGCATGCCGTCATCCCGCATGCAGATCTGGGGGTCCATGCCCCCAGGAAGAGTCCAGCACAGCCCTGCAACCCCCTTGAACTGCCAAATCCCAAACCAAAACGAAACATAGCCGTTTCGCACAGCCCTAGTCATTATGATGCATGGGACTTTTTACAATAAAGCTTTGCAAGTCATAAGCATGTTGAGAGGAGTGCCCAGCAAACTCTGTCCAAAATCTGCGCTTTTAGTGCAAGAGATTCTAGGTTATACCTTCAAGATATGAGGCATTTGGGTGAATGAACCATGCACAAAGAAGTGAGCATATAATTATATCCTTGATATAACATCTCCTTTGAAAGCTTTTAGAAAACACTACCATTTGAGCAACCATATTAGGCAGAATCTGTTGGAAATATCGTCATCAGTGCTAGTCGGGGACCATTCCCAGGGTGAATTCACTTTTCCCAGTTGTTCCAAATGATCTACTTTACACAGGAGAGTTTAGTTCAAGATCCAGTTTTATGATTTTGCAGGTTTGTATTTTATTGTATTTGAGAGAACAGACTCCTCCTAATTCTCCAAGGGACTCTTCATAACAAAGAAACCACTGTGCCATTAAGGCAGTCAGTCATGGAACACGCATGAAGAATCTTCTAAATGGACCTTTCTTGCAGAGGACATGTGAGTGATGGCTCTTTGTGGTGGATCCCAGACTGATATGTAAAAGTTTTCAGAGCATGCTATGTGTTAAATCAACCTTCCAGCCAAAAAGCAAGCCTGGATATATCAAGAACAAAGGGAATGAACTAGGGCTGAATACAGGGAACCGACAAAGCTACTCTGGTAGCAGATATGGGTGGACCTTCAAATCCCCCAAACAAATCATCACATATTTACATAAATAGGAATACATTTCCCTTTGAACAAGTATTTTATTAATAGGAGGTGGAAATGGCAATGTTGCATACAAAGCAGTATCAGCTCAACTATGGGACTGAATTTACTGTCTTTATTGGAAAATCCCCCCTATCTCTCAGTGTATCAAGACATTGAACCAATTGCCATGTGTCTCCTGTGTCCTGCAGTTTCTTTGTTCCTGGCCTTATTCTTTTCTTGTCTATGAGATCCACATTTCATGAGCTAGTGACATTCAATGTCAAGATCAACCAAGGCCTAAAAACTTGATAACTCTGACTGAGCATTCACAGAAGGTGGCTGGGCACCAAATGTGACCATAAAAATGGAAGAAAACTGGAGATGGAGAAAATTCTCTGCTTTGTGGTGGAATTAACCTTCCCTGAAAGCAGGTCTTTTTGCATGAGTTGTGATTTGGACTTCTTTGGATTTAACAAAGAGACGGTGGATTTGGCAAAGAAAATCCTGAATGTGTTCTTGTGCCTCCACTGCTGTCAACTTGGGTTGAAGGCATAGACTGGCCAGTCTTTGGACCACTAGCTGTTGTGAGGGAAGTGGTGGTAGAGAAGGTGTAGATGCTTTATCTGAGCAGTGTTGGTGGTAAAATGGTCTGACAGGAAAAATGGGGGAATATTACAATTCTAGAGAAACACTTTTGAAGAAGTTTGGCACCCTTGTTAGCTGCTGGGAGAAGTGTGATGAAGTTACAGGCCCAGTGAATGAATTGTGGTTGAAGTAGGGTGTGCTTAGATAAGGAACTGGAGCTTACATTGTACTGACATCCCAGAGACACCATATGTGCATGTGGGAGAGGACAGTATCTCTTTTTTCCTAACAGCCAAGAAAGTAGCAGCATTTTTGTTTTTCTGGTGTAGGTTAAAAAAAGCATGCAACATGTACCTTATGTCAGTCACCTTTATTCCCTGTTGTGAGAAGCAAAGAAGACCACAGGGATGGGCAAATGTGTTGGTACTAGCCACATGCTAGGAACACTATTGGCGTCTAACATTTCCTTTGAACCAGCTAAAGACGTAGACCCAGATTCTCCTCTCACTAATCCACATTTCACATTGACTACATAGAGTCATTCCTGCTTTACACCAGCAGGTATGAAAAATAATCCAGCCCATATACCAGAAAGCATACCCTTTGATAGGGTAAGTTGTAAGTTGGTGGCTGCAGTTGCATGGTTGAATGTGTGCATGCCTGTGTGTGTGTGTGTATGTGATCTCTCAATGAACCCCGTGTAGCTTGCTTTGCAAAGTGTCAACACCTTGACTGTCTACCTGGGTGGTGCGTGGGGAGAAGGTTTCTGCCACTAGTCTCTCCACTGGAGTGAGAGCCAAGGACTGAGGTGGCCTTCCTCCAGCCATGGCTCTCTGGGGTTCTCCAAGTTTTTTCCTTACTACCCTGCGGAGGTCTTGCCATTAGTGTTTCTGATCCCCCAAGTCCCGGCAGCAGTACCCCAACACACTAACAGCCTGTAGGATGTTATTCCACGCTCTGTGCTTCTTAGCTGGGGTCCTCCTCAAAGCTCCAAATAGGAACGGGTAATGCTTGGTGACTTTTTGCACCAGTACGTCGGTCTCCTGTTGGTTAAAATTGGGCTTCCTGGTTTTAGTATGGGAGTGTGGCCTGTGATGCAGAGCTCCGGCAGTGGAGGGTGACAATGCAGAGCAGCAGGGTCAGAAGCAGCCAACTGGGCAGCAGTTGCAGACTCGGGGGTGAAACTTCTCTTGCATGTCAACATGTTGAGGCTGGTTCCTAGAAAGGCACCAAATCCTGGGTATTTATATGCTCTTGAGGAAGGGGGCATATAAATCCCATAAGGGGATTGCACACAGGCCTTGTGTCATGTTTTGGAATTGTGTGGGGTGTTTTTAAGTGGTGCTTCCCATCCCCGCATTGGGATTCTGTACGTAAATGACCTTCCCTCCCTGCACGGAGACATGGCTTTCTAAGACTGCCGGTGTTTCTAAGAGATACATCTGAGATGCGGTTTGTGGCAGAAAGCCACCTTGGTTTCTCCCCAAAAATC
>NW_017728992.1:204944219-204948510 GCF_001723915.1 Gavialis gangeticus
TGTGTTCCTGAGGTGGGATCTCTGCACCCGCCACACGGTTCCATGTAATGCAAGGTGGTGGAAGGTGGGGAAATATTCGCTGCTGTCCACATAATTACAGGACCAACATGGCGTAATCTCATTTTCATCAAAATAGCTTGTGTTGATTACACGATGGAGCGACCTGCTCAGGGCAATCACAGACATATTACCACCAGTGATAAGAATGCCAAACTAAGACAGGGTATTTATTGGCAATATGACAGGGATTTGTGGAACATAACTTGCAGTGAGGAAGTGGGTGGAGAAGATGATCAAAAAGCTCTCTACCTTAGAAGCTGTCTGGGGTCGCCACTGCTATAGCCTGATGCACAAGTGAGCTGTGCCTGATGTAAAGATAATCTGCGTTACTGATACAACTATTGAGTTTTTAATGAATCAGGCCCATTGCTCTCGTTATCCTCAGATCCATGTTCACCTAACAAGTAGCATAAATGAGAATACTATGACTGGGAGCACTGATCATGGCTCCTAGGGACAGTGATAAATTTGTGGAA
This sequence comes from Gavialis gangeticus, assembly GCF_001723915.1. NCBI lineage: Eukaryota > Metazoa > Chordata > Crocodylia > Gavialidae > Gavialis > Gavialis gangeticus. The sequence goes on from NW_017728992.1 coordinate 204,944,756, forward strand.
GGCACATATATGGCAGGTGCACTCTCAGCAACTTAACGTTTCTTCTCCTCCATTCATTCAACCTTCCCAAGCCCTCCAGCAAGTTTTGCTATGTTTAATAGGTGCTATGCGTTTACTGGCTTTAGAGCAGACCAACTTGGCAACTATGCTAATTAAGGTGTTCCTTCAAACTTGTGGGTTTTTCCTTTCTCCCAAGAATAAGTTTAAATCTGCCTTTTCATTGTTTCTACCAAGCTTGGGTGGGCAGACAACAAGGGAGTGACCTGAGCTCATAATCTGGCCAGACCAGTACATTCTGCTAGCTGGTGAGACACAGATTCCCCAACCAAATATTTTTTGTTGGTTGGTTTAATTTTGTTATGATTTGTTTTTAATGAGCGCAGACACTGCGAGCTTTCATTGTATGTGTGTAAGGAAGTAAATTAAAAAATGGGCATAGCAAAAAAATTTCTCACCATAGAAGGTGAATTTTTATTCAGAGCATTTCAGCCCCCTTTACCTTCTGATTGTTAAGTCTCCCTCACTTGTGTGCTACAGAAATAGCAAAAGATGAACAGTATGAGCTTGGGGAGATACCCTGATTGCCCAACTGACTGAAAAACTACTCTGAAAAAAATAAGGAAGGTTAACAATACTGCGCCGGGGGGGACGGACATAAAAGCATGATATTGGTATAGACACAAATGCCCTCCTCTGTACCACTTTTGTCCCAGGTCAGTTAATATTGGGGCGACCTCCATCACATAAGTAACATTTTAGATATGTCTTGCCATAAGGAATTTGGTGACAAGAGCGAGGGGAAAAACGGTGTATTTTTGCATGCCCCTCAAGGCATTAACATCTGCTGTGCTTGCTGATGACAAAGCAGAGTAAGAAGTTACAGAGGAGAGTGGCCACACCAAGGAATCAGCTTGGATGTCATTCTGGTTGCCCTCCCTCTCTGCAAATGAGCATGGGACTTCTCCATGTGGTGGCTGTGGCATGCATTAATGAACACAGGGTGTGGGGTCCTAAGCAAGGAAACACTAGATGCATCTACACATGCAGTTTAATGCACATTAGCCTATATTAATGCACATTAAAGAGTCAGAAAAAAAAATGCACTTTCACTAATGTACTGTTAAACAGGCTATCACACCTTTTTCTAGTACCTCACAATGGAGGTACTCTATTTAACATGCATTAGCAAAAGCGCATTAATGAAGTTGTAGGCGCACCCACTGTATGATTAACTGCAGGACTAAGAGGAGTACCTACCCGTGGCGTTTGTGTGCTTCATCTAGGACCTAACCCAACACACCTCGATTTTGCCAACTGGCCTGCTTTTCTAAAGAGTTTATGTTGGATCAAAGAGTTTATGTTTAGGCACTTGGGTTAGAAAATCCTGGTAATAGTTTTTTAAAGCACTGAATAGTTCATTTGATCTTTTTCACACTGTAAAACAAGAGGGAGAGAAAAAATATCTGATCCTTCCTTCTCTTTGCTGTAACAGGAGATGGTGGCAAAGGATATAAGGGCAAGAGAGCTTGTAAGAGGAGTGGATCTCCTGTATTTTCCTGCCCTTTTTTGTGGTTCCTCTCCTGAGGCTTAGAGGTGGATGTTGGGGAGCAATACTGAGAATTTCCTCACTCTCTGCATCTTCTACCACTGCACCAGCATGCACCCCTCGCTGTTCCCAGCTTTTGCTGGCTAGACAGCATGGAGGGGCCAAGTTTGGAACAACTTTGAAGGGCATACCTGATAGCATATCACACTGCAATGATACTTCAATTTTAACCAAGAAATAAAAGAATGGGAAAAAGGATTGTTCATGTGGCAGAATCAAGCCACGTGCTTTCCTATGGTAGTCTTGCATTTCAATTCCAGACCAAAAGAAAGGAGTCATTCCCATTCTAATTAAGACTATTTCTCCTACATTTCTGTCACTTCTGACGGGCAAAAAATTGTCTCTCTCATGAAATCTCATTTTGATACTCACCATAACAGCTAACTATCCCAGGCATGTGACCACCACACCACGGGCAGCTTTTAAAACCACAGGGGACCTCTATACAAAACCCACCATGGTATAAGACACAGTCTGTGTGGCAACTGAGCTGCCTTAAGCAGCCCCAGCGCTAGAATCATTTGGGTCCTTTACACTCCTAAATAGCCCAGTTGTAACCTCAAATCTAAATGGCTAAATGTGATCATAAAGAACATACCTTGAGAGTAAAGGCAATACCTACCTATTGTGTCTCCTTGCTCATAGACCATGGAGGCCAGGTCTTTAATGATCTGGTTGACATCCAACATGTCACTCTGAAAAGATGAAAGTTGAAAAAGTTAGTGATCAATGGACAACACCAGCTCAGAAAACAGGTGCTCTGATTCTTCTCGTTTGGGAAAAAAGTATATCTCTTTTTCTGAATGGAATAGGAAAGGCAAAATATCCCCAAATTAAATCCCCTCTTAAAGAAACACTTTCCTAGACCTGAGTTATTAAAACTCTGCACTTGATACAACCAAATTAACCCTTTGGGAAAGGAGCAAGAACACTTATTAGGTAATACAGCAGCTTTGCAGGACTGTGGGACACAGAGGAACAAAAAGCAAATATCCTTCGATCTCCAAGGACCTGTGCTTGAGCTGGACCATTCACTTGCCTCGATGTAACAATCTGTGGTGGCAGAGTATCACTAAATGAACTGAGATCTGATTGAAAAGTGGTTTGATTTTAAACTCTCTCCCTCTTTACAACGGTCAGGGCATGGCTAGAGGATGCAATCGATTCACTTACACCTTTTCCAAGCATAAACTAATCTACCAGGCTGCAGCAACAGAAACTTTTTTGAGTTAAAACAGAGCAACTTCAATCCTTGGTATTAAAGCCGCCAGCCTTTAACAACCTAGTAGGTAAGGTAGGTACAATCAAATCCAGGCTTCCTCTAATAAGAGTGATGGATGTGGAAAAGGGATAATGTTGACTTCAAAAGAGAAAAGGCTATAATAGAGCAGCAGAGCACTCAGATAGAGCACTTTATTGCTAGGAATTTTGAATTTTTCCAGAACCTGCCATTCATAAGGATCTGAATGTACTGCCCTGCTGTATCATCACAAAACCACTGGTCTGAGTTCAAGTTATGGCTGTTGTGCCTCATGTACCTATCACAAAAGCAGACACGTAAAAGTTACCATCTTACATGACACAGTCTGCACTCTGCCATGCACAAACACACTGCTGATTGTCAGACTGTCTGCCACAAAACACAGCCAGCTCACCATGAGCTTAACTTTGCTCCAGAAGGGATGCCAGCCTATTAGCCACCCCATGCACCAACTCCATGCCTCCATCCAGAGCCAGCTGTCCCCTCCTGTATCAATGCTACAGAATCAAGCTCTCTGCACTAGCGGGTGCTGGAAGGGAGGTGTCTTTTGGGGGAGGAGTTAAAGGTATGTCATGATAAATGATTTAACTTTCTTGATTTTGTGGGTCTGTGTCAAATGCTTACCTATACTAACCCCAACTCTCAAACCATATAGTGTGTGCATTACCTTCCGGTTTCAGGGATTTATTTGGTAGCTGTGTTGGTCTGATACAAAAACTCTTGGTTCAGAGATGACACCTTTTATTAGACCAACTAGTAAATCAATATATCTATTTTATAAATAGATATATATATATATACACACATACAACATTCTAATTAATTCTAATCTAATAAAGGCCTTACCACTCCATAGATTTCATAGACATTAGGGCTGGAAGGGACCTT
>NW_017728992.1:204948521-204958779 GCF_001723915.1 Gavialis gangeticus
TAATTGAAGTCACCCATGACAATCATGGTCCTGGAGCATGCGATCTCGGCCAGTTCCCAGGCGAACTCTTGGTTAAACTCTTGACTTTAGGTGGGAGGCCTGTAGTAGACTCCCACCATTGTGTCCCCTGTGTCGTGTTCTCCACTTCTGTCTGTCTGTCCATAACGGTCCAGGCCAACTGCAGATGCGTGGCCTGGAGACTTAGGACAGACAGATGGACAGGAGGAGGCAAAGGTGGGGGCCAAGGGGGCGGGGCCAGACTGTGCTCCCCCCTGCAGGGACCAGCTGTGCGGGGAGGTGGCTTGTGGCCATGGGGGTGGGGTTGGGTGTGGTGCAGACCATGCCGGGGTGGGGGGTGTGGTGCACAGTCCTAAGTGTGCTGCAATGGGAGTGGGCAGGGGGGTGCAGGCAGCACCCCCCGAATGGTGTGTCCCCCCTGCGGCACCCTGTGGCCATGCCCCTCCCTGCGTGCCACACCCTGCCAGGAGCACCAAAACATGGGAGGGGCAGGGAACTTGGCTGCAGGGTGTCACATGGGGAGCAGGAGTGGGGGGTGTGCTCTGCCCCGCGTGCTACAGGATGTGGGTGCTCCCCATGCCTTGCGTGCTCCTTCCCCCCCTCCTCCATGTGCCTCACCACCCACAGCTGGCAGGTTCTCCCAGCATTGGGGGGGAGGGGGCATGGCGTGCAGCTGCACGATGCTGCATGGGGAGCTGGCAGGGGGGCGTGGGCAGTGTGCGCTGGCTGCAGCACACGGCCACAGGGCATGTCCCCTGTACATGCTCCCTGCGTGGCACCCTGCAGCTTGTCAGAAAAAATGATCCCGACACACTACTTCATGTTTTGAAGCACAAAGAAAGTTCATTCCCATGCAGAGAAAAGGTAACAGAAGGGCTGGGAAGCCCTCTTGGTTAAACAGGGAAATCACGGTCCTCTTAAGAAAGAAGAAAGAGGCTTATAAACAATGGTAGCTTGGGGTGGGCCCCAAGGAGGACTGTTCCACAATGGCCCACTTTTACAGGGAACAGAAGAGATGGGCTAAAGTGGCAACCAAACGGGAGTGTGGAGTCATTGCTCAGCAACTCAGGAGAGCTGTTTCCTGAAACCCAGGAGAAAGATGAACTCCTGAATGACTACTTTGCTTTGGTCTTTCACTGGACCAAGGGGAAAACCACACCAGCTAGAGTACAGGATGAGCATAGTCGGAATAATCACCTTCCTACTATTACCGTAGAATTGTTGTATGACCAATTAAAAAAAACTGACATATACAAGTCAGCGGGACTGGATGATTTTCATCCAAGAGTGATGAAGAAGCTAGCCAAAGTCATTGCGGAGCCCCTGGAGAAACTCTTCCACAACTCATAGTCCTCTGAAGAAGTCCCCAAGGACTGGAAGAGGGCCAATGTTGTGCCCATCCACAAGAAGGGCAGGAGGGAGGACCCGGGTAACAATAGGCCAATCAGCCTAACTTCCATCCTAGGGAAAATCCTAGAAAAGTTCATCAAGGAGTCTATCTGCTATAGGCTTGCAGAAGGTAAGATCCGGAATGACAGCCAGCATGGCTTTGTCATGGCCAGGTCTTGCCTTCCCAACCTCATCTCCTTCTATGACCAGGTAACTCACCACCTGGACACGAGAGACCAGGTTGACATTGTATACCTTGACTTCCAAAAGGCTTTTCATCTACTAACCCATGATGTCCTCAAGAGAAAATTGGAGGATTGTGGCTTTAACTCCAAGACAGTCAGGTGGGTGAGAAACTGGCTGCAGGACAGGACCCAGAGAGTCGTAGTGAACAGGTTTGTGTCATCCTGGTGAGAAGTGGGCAGCAGTGTCCCACAGAGGTTGTTGCTCAGTCCAGTACTTTTCAACATCTTTATTAACAATTTGGATGTGAGGGTGAAAAATTCACTGGCCAAGTTCACAGACGACAGCAAGTTATGGGAAAGCGTAGTCACGCTTGAAGATAGGCTACAGATACAGGAGGACCTAGACAGGCTGGCAAGTTCGGCGGATTGCAGTCTGGTAAAGTTCAACAGTGAGAAATGTAAAGTGCTCCACCTCGGGACGAGCAATGCCCAACACACCAGGCTTGGCAGCACCAAACTGACTAGCACCACAAATGAAAGGGAGTTGGGGGTAATAATAGACCACAATATGAATATTAGCTGGCAGTGCAGTGCTGTAGCCAGTAAAGCAAATAATACTCTGGTATGAATCAATCGATGCAGCTCCGGCAAAACCAAGGAGGTGATTCTTCCGCTCTACTCAGCATTGGTGAGACCACAGTGGGAGCACTGCATCCAGTTCTAGGCATCACACTTCAACAAGGATGTGGACAAGCTTGAGAGAGTCTAAAGAAGAGCCACCCGTATGATCAGAGTCTTAAAAAGGTAAGCTATACGAGGAAAGGCTGAGGGATCTGGGACTCTTCAGCCTAAGGAAGAGAAGGATGAGAAGGGATCTGGTAGCAGCTTACTGCTACACTAGAGGAGTACATCAAGGGCTCGGTGAGCAACTGTTCACCAGGGCACCCAAGAGGAAAACCAGAAGTAATGGCCACAAACTCCTGGAAGATCGATTCAGGCTCAACGTTAGGAAAAACTTCACAACCAGGGTGTCCAGACTGTGGAATGAGCTCCCTCCAGAGGTGGTGTAATCACCTACCCTGGAAATCTTCAAGAGGAAACTGGACAGTCACCTTGCTGGGGTCACCTAAGTCACAGTTGGCTTTCCTGCTTGATGGAGGGGGCTGGACCCAATGATCTTTCGAGGTCCCTTCCAGCCTCACAATCTATGAATATGAATGACTCTGAAACTCTCTCTCTGATTCATGAGCTCTGCTCCTGAAGAGCTTTGTGGAGCTGTTGCAAAGCAGCAGCTGTTTGACAAAGGACCCTGGTGGCTTTCAAAGCGTTCGGCCCATTAATGAGCACAGAACAGCAAACATTACCATTTCTGAAAGGCCCTGGTCTTCCACAAAGCCATAGCTGTCTGTGCTGAAGATCCTGAACTTTATGATGACATTATGCAGTCAAGTCAAGAGCATTTCTGAACACTTTTACAGAGGGCTTACCTGCAATGGGCCAACTGTTCCTGATCCGTAAAAAATATGGGACAACCAAGTATGGTTGTTCTCAGCTACGCATGGCATAACCCTACGTTTAAGACTTACTACCATAATAACCTTACTGTCCTTTTCGAAATTAGCAAAATTTGTAGGTAACCCTAGGGATCCCCCAACCAGATTCTTCACATGTCCCATACTGTTTGTTTTTGTACCTTTTTAAATATGTGACAGGAGTCTAGCCCACTCTGAAATTCATAACATAAACTCCAGAGGAGATGGCCATTTTTAATTGATTGGGATCTAGAAATTACTCAGCTAAGTTCTGTGAAACTCCTCAAAAAAAAAATTAAGGATTATATGGAAGTTTTGTTCAGGACGATATAGTGTGTTTTTCATCTAAAACAAAGCGAGTGCAGGAAAAACTAAATACAGGCTTGGTTGTGGCAATGCCATCACGCCGCCATAATAACAGATGACTGCGATACAGAGAGAGAGGGAGCGGATGGTTGGAGGAGAGACAAGAACAACTGGAAGAGCAATGGAACAAGGGCAAACACTTGCTGTTGTGCAAATTGTTACTAAATTGTTAATGATGTCCACTCCTAGCAGAGTGGACTTGCTTGACTTGATCCATGCGTGGTAATTGGGTTGGGCAGCATCAACTTTCCTGCATGGGCCATAGTTGTATGACAGCAGGTGCAGCGGTACATGAGAACCACGCCAGCAACCTTGGGGGTTTGGAAACCCCAGGACATTTATATGCTCCTGGAGGGACCCTCCCGTCCATTTTGTTGTGTCAGGGAGCGGGGAATCGCATACGTATACTGCAGAACAGCGGTCTCTCTAAGCTGCGCAGCCGCGCGGGTGTGCTCATGCCGTGCTGCCAGGTGTTTCTGCGCAGCTGTGCACGCCACACAACTTTGGGGGAACGCTGCTCCCAAATATATTTGGGAACTCATTGGATGACACAGCAGTATCTCCTTCCTCAGACTCCCCTCATGGAAAATAATTGCAACTCCGTCATCAGATAAGAAAATCTCCACTGAGACACCCCACCCTCCTCATCTCCTTCTCGCCTCCTTCTAATGAGGAATCAGAGTATATCCAACCTGATGCTTAGACTGCCAGGCTGTCCCCAGTGCCAAATTTATAAACAGTGTCAACTGTCTCCATGGTTTTTTTTCTTTCTTCTTTCAGTTCATTTTGCAATTGTAAGTAGAATAGCACTTAATTATATAATGCGTAGAATCACATTAATTTGTAATAAAGCCTGGGAGACCCATTGTGAATGACTGAATATGGCAAATTACCAAGTAAAGTGAAGAAATGCAAGAAACGAAAGCCGAGGGAAAGAAAAAAAAGAAAAGAAAAGAACAACATACAAAGGCGAGGGTAATATATCACCAAACACACTGCGTTGAGTTGCTTGTCAAGTGCAGTTGAGTTTTAATTATGTATGGCAATATTCATAACTAGGATAAGTTCTGCTGAATATTTTGTAAAACTAATGGAGTTTAAGTAATGTGAGATCACACTCCATCCTGGTGGTGGTAAATCGTTTCCAAGGGAAAACTGTTGTGTTTCCAAAGCGTGTGACAATCTTTGGGGAAGGCAAGGAAAAGAGGTTCAATTTGAGTATGTTGCTTAATTATAGCAACAGTATAACTGAGGGAGTGACTGAGGCTGCAGCCCTGATATTGCTTTCATGGGAGAAGGGGAGTGCAAAAATAGCCACTGCTGCAGTGTATTAACAAAGCATGACATTATGTGGGGAAAACAATGTTTCCTCCCTTGGGGCTAAGTGAAACCCTGGTGTAAATCACTGGCTCCTGTAATACAGAGCCATACAGTCATAGAGAAGTGGGGCTGGAAGGGACCTGCAGAGGTCACATCTAGCCCAACCCCTGTGTGAGGAAGGACTGTTCCTATCCAGCCATCCCATACGTCCAAACCACAATCTAAACTCTACATAAGGGCTTCTGCACCAGAGAAAACTTTGCTTAGTCTTTCAGTCTGCTGCTCTCACCAACAGTACCTTAACCAGCTCCAGTGGAAAGGAACTTGTAGGATCTGTGCATTCAAATCTGCATTGCTAGCTGCACTTGAACACATCAGCCACTTGCAGATGTGAACCCCCCCACCTCTCCCCACCAAAAAATACAGCACTTTATTGGAAGAGGAAGTGCACTAATATGACCCAGCTCCCCCATCTCTGCACAGATTGGGTGCTTCAGTGGGGCTTTCAATCAGCTCTTAGATAAAAGCACAAAAAGGCTCTGCTGCAGCACCCGATCTATACAGATGTTGGGCGAGCCGGCTCAAATTAACACAGTACCTCTTCTGCACATGTGCTGAGCTCAGTGCGGGGGTGCGCCATGCTGAAAGTAAAACACTGTTGTTTTTCTTTTTTCCCACGTTTGTAGCAGCATATCGATTATCTGACATGGGGTAAAATCCATCCCTCCGGTAACTCCATTGCTGGTGATGGTAAGTGAGCACAATGAGGTTCAGATGGATGCAGCGCCAGTTTGCCCCACTGAACATAATCCAAATGAACTGCAGATCGTTGCCAACAATAGTTGCCTGCTTTATTTGAGGATTTTCTGATAATGAAAAGAAGGTACGTCAGAGAAACTTACTATCATTTGTATACTATGGTGCTTCAAAGATGAGTATCATACCCCGGTGCCTGGGGTTTTACTTTATAGGAGATCTCCCTTTCAAGTGGCTGAAGCAATGCTTAAAGCTATGGCCCCCCAAAATGCAGCAGAGATGCTGCAGTGGAAAGGTCAGCAAGGGAAAAACCTTAGAAATTAGAGGTGCACCGATACATTGGTCTGATATCAGATCGGCACCGATATAAAGAAAATTATCTGTATTGGAAATTGGCTGTATCAGGCCAATAATATGGCTGATAAACGGCCTGTGCACGTGCGCAGTTGCAGCGCAGCACAGGCAGCAAGGAGTGCAGCCCGGCAGCTTCGAGAGCCGCCTCCAGTTAGTAAGTGTGGTGTGACAGAAGGGGAGGGGAAAGGGAAAGGAGGGGTGTGTGTGGGGGGTAGATCAAGGCCCCCACGGTGAGAAAGGAGTGGGGCTGGGTTGGGCAGGGGCTGGGGCAAGCGCAGCACAGCCAGGACAGGGCGGGCACAGGACGGAGCCACGGCTCATCTGGGACGTATGGGGGGGCGGCTCCTGCCGTTGCACCCCACTCATCTGGGAGCCACGTATCCAGCGGCTCGTTCGGTGCTTGCCTGTTCATGCGCTGGCTCCCACCGCTGCTCCAGGAGGGTATGGGAGGAAAGGCGTGTGACCGGATCTCTGTGGGGCAGGGGCTGCAGCCACCCCAAAAATTGCCATAGGCCCCCAATCCCCGCCTCACAGCGCCACCACCGCCCACTTTGAGAGCAGCCCCACCCCGCCAGGAAGAGCTTGGTGCAGCCCTGGCCCTGGCCTGCCCTGCCCCACACAGACACAGGGTACATGCCCCCCCACGCCCTCCTGTGCAGTGGTGGAAGCTGCTGCATGAGCAGGTGAGCATTGGATGAGTTGCTGGATGAGCGGCTCTGGAATGAGCGGTGCGCACCAGCGAGAACTGCCTCTCCACCCCATGTACCCCCCGGATGAGCCGCGGCTCTGTCCCAAGCCCACCCTGCCCTGGCTCGGCAACGCAAAACAGTAAGTAGCAAAAGCAGGGAGCGTAGAAAGATGTAACCTGCAGCATGGAATTTGTGGAATAATTTAATCAAGTATTCATGTGTTTAATTTAATAAGTATTTCCCCCCAAAAAATATGTAGGCAAAAAAAGAAATTTGAAAAAAGGATGTTTCATAAAAGACAATATGGAGGAGATACATTCTCGGACCTTGCTCTCAGGAACTGCTATATCATAGAAAAGCATCAAACCTTCCTGCCAGTGAAAGCACTTCAGCTTTCCACTTTCCAAACAAGTATGCATTTCCAAACGGGGTACTCAATGTCTCACAAGTTCCCCGAGCACAAAGACAGAGTGCAAAGTGCTTTGGATTGCTACAGCCAGTGAGTGTTTCAAAGTTTCCTTCTCTGCCAGGCAGCATGATCAGTGAATTACTAAGAGCACTGGCCTTCCTTCTCCGGCACCAATTCCGAATCTAATTAGCTACAGTCAGGGGAAGGATCTGATATGTCTCATCACTACCCTCTTTCCCCAGAGCAGAAATCCAACAAGTAGATCAGTATCATCAGCTTTATTCACTAGAATAAGAAGAGGAGTTTGAAGGTCTCAAATGGGGTGAGAAAGAAGTGTACTTATGAAGGCGTATGCATCCTTGATTTACGTAGTCTGCACAGGCCTTGTTACACCGCCGCACAAATGTTAATCAGCTTAGTGGAGCAGTCACACCTTACGGCCAAACGCCTACTCTGACTGCCCTTCACCTACACAGCTGTGACTTGCTTCTAGAGGCTCAGTGAGCAGGGGCAGGCCTGGGAGCAGGAGGCCAGAGGGGCAGTGGGGCCCTGGCATCCCACTCACTCTGAGCCAGGAGGGGCCACTGCATCCTGGGATACTGGAGGACTTCAACTTGGGTGGAATAGCTGTGGGAAGTGGCCACACCTTAACGGAACAGGAGCAAAAGTAGGTGGATCGGAGACAATCCTCCCCTGGAATGTTTTAACTTTAAGCCAAATAATCAGTGCTTTAAACCACGTAAAAGGTGTTAAAGTGCAGCTAATCCAGGGGTTAAGAGTTCCAGAAGCCGCCTAAACTTACCATGTAACAAGGCCCTAAGGTGCAACACCACCCTGCCTTCTGCCTGACTTCAGACTAAAATAGCTAACTGCTTCTCTCTGCTTAAGGATCCAAAGCCTGCTAAAGATAATGGAAAGTCTGTCAGCAATTTCAGGGGGCATAGGATCAGGTCGTGTGTGAAAAAGGACAAGGAGAAACTTCCAGGCAAAAGGGCAGTGATAACAGAGGGCACATAAAATACCAGGCCCAGTGGCCTAATGGATAAGGCATCAGCCTCCGGAGCTGAGGATTGTGGGTTCAAGTCCCACCTGGGTCAAGCAGCTTATTTTGAGATGGGATTCACCTGCCAAAGGAAGGGAAGAGCATCTTCACAGACAGGTGTGCGAACCTAGTGAGGAGGGCTTTCAAGTAGGATGAAGCCCAAAACCCTGATGTAAGTGGGAGCCCTGGAGGAAGGGCTCTCATACTTCCTGAGAAATCAGGGCAATCAACTAGTTACCTCAGGTACCTTGTACACAAATGCACGGAGCCTGGGAAACAAGCAAGACGACTGGGAGTCCTCACACAGTAACGGCACTGACATGATTGGAATAACAGAGATTTGATGGGAGCTTGCGTGACTGGAGCACTATCATGGACAGGTACAGACTATCCAGGCAGGGAGGAAGAGGAGGAGGAGTTGCACTTCATGTAAAAGAGCCATATGATTGCTCAGAGCTCCAGCATGAAACTGGAGACAGGCCTGTTGAGAGGCTCTCGGTTAGAGTCAGAGGGAAGAGAAATAAGGGTGATGTCATGGTGGGGGTCTGCTACAGACCACCAGACCAGGAGCATGTGGTGGATGACGCTTTCCTCAAACGAGTGGAAGTTTCCTGATCAGAGGCCTGCGTTCTCATGGGGGACTTCAGTCACTCTGGCATCTGCTGGGAGGGCGACACAGCAGCACACAGGCAATCCAGGCAGTTTTTGAAGAGTGTTGGAGACAACTTCCTGGTGCAAGTGCTGAAGCAGTCAACTAGGGGCCATGCTCTTCTTGACCTGGTGCTCACAAACAGGGGAGAATTGGTTGGGATATGTAGTAGTGGATGGCAACTTGGGCAGCAGTGACCACAAGATGACTGAGTCCAGGAACCAGAGGAAAGGAAGGATGGAGAACAGCAGAGTAAGGACCCTGGACTTCAGAAAAGCAGATTTCAACTCTCTCAGGGAACTCATGGGCAGGATTCCCTGGAAAGCCAGAGTGAGAGGGAGGGGAGTCCAGGGGAGCCGGCTGTACTTTAAAAAAGTCTTACTGAGAGTGCAGGAATGAACCATCCTGATGTGCAGGAAGACTAGCAAGTATGGCAGAAGACTAGCTTGGCTTAGCAGGGAACTCTTCAGTAAACTAAGTCATAAAATGGAAGCTTATAGAAAGTGGGGACTTGCAGAAATAACTAGGGAAGACTATATAAGCCATGTTTGGGCATGGAGAGAAGAAGTTTGGAGGGCCAAAGCACAATTTGAGTTGCAGCTAGAAAGGGATGTGAAGGGTAACAAGAAGGGCTTCCACAAGTATGTTGGTTGTAAGAGGAGGATCAGGGAAAGTGTGGGTCCCTTCCTGAATGGGGGAGGAAACCTAGTGACAGAGGATGTAGAAAAGGCTGAAGTGCTCAATGCCTTTTTTGCCTCAGTCTTCACAGGCAAGGGCAGCTCCAAGACTACTGTACTGGGCAGCACAGTTTGGGGAGGAGGTGAGCAGCCCTCAGTGGTAAAGGAACAGGTTAGGGACTACTTAGAAAAGCTGGATGTATACATGTCCATGGGGCCAGATGGGATGCACCCAAGGGTCCTGAGGGAGATGGCTGATGTGATTGCAGAGCCATTGCCATCATCTTTGGAAACTTGTGGCAATTAGGAGAGGTCCCGGATGATTGGAAAACGGCAAACAGTGCCCATATTTAAGAAAGGGAAGAAGGAGGATCCAGGGAACTACAGACCAGTCAGCCTCACCTCAGTCCCTGGAAAAAAAAAAATTCATTAAGCTGATCCTCAGGGAATCCATCTGTAAGCACTTGGAGGAAAAAAAGCGTGATTAGGAACAGTCAGTAGGGCTGCGCGAAGCTTCAATCCCTGATTTGATTTGGCGGACATTCGGCCTGACTTAGTGGCCAAATCTCCAAATCCGAATCAAATTGGGAGACCCTTTAATCTCTCTGAATTGAATTGGAACCCTCTGAATCGATTCGGAGAGATTCGGCAATTCGGATATAGACACAGTTTTTAAATGTTTTTTTCTACGTAACGCAAAGTAGCAGGTGGTTCGTGAACGCTGAGATGCTGGGGCAGACGGAGCGTTCCACAGGAGCATGGGGGGGGTCTCCATCGTGTTCGGCAGCAGACCCAGAAGTGGATCAGAAACACTTTTGGTCCACTTCTGGGTCCGCCAGGGAATGCGCAGGGGAACCCCTTGCACCCCCCCC
>NW_017728992.1:204958842-204964383 GCF_001723915.1 Gavialis gangeticus
CCCAGCTCAGTGACTGGTGCCTCCTTGGTCTGGGGGGTGGCACCTAGGGTCCCCCCATGGCTGATTCCTGAGCCAGAGAAGCATGGGGTGGGGGGGCCCAGCACACTTGGCGGTGGACCTGGAAGTGGACTGGAAGTACTGCTGGTCCACTTCCAAGTTCACTGCCAAGCACACGCCCCACCCCGCCTGCCTCACACGATGCTCCATCCACTCCAGCATCACACCATTCACAAGCACGCCTGGTATCTCAAGGTACATAGAAAAAACATATAAAAGTTGTGTCTATGGCCGAATCACTGTTTTTATGAATCAGCATCAAATCTTTGGATTCAGCTGAATCGAATCATGGACACTGATCCGAATCAACTAATCGAATCACTGTCCGTGATTCGAGCCGAATCGAAATCTGAGTTGAATACGGCCCATTTCATACACCCCTAACAGTCAGCATGGATTCACCAGGGGCAAGTCACGCCTCATCAACCTGATTGCCTTCTACAATGAGATGACTGGCTGTGTGGGTGAGGGGAGACTGGTGGATGTAGTGCACCTTGATTTTAGCAAGGCTTTTGATACAGTCTCCTACAATGTTCTCACAAGCAAGCTAAGGAGGTACAGGCTGGATGAATGGATTGTAAGGCGGACAGAAAATTGGCTGTCACATTGGGCTCAGACAGTACTAATCAATGGCTCGCTGTCTAGCTGGCAGTTGGTATCAAGTAGAATGCCCCAGGGGTTGGTCCTTGGGCCGGTTTTGTTCAATGTCCTCATCAATGACCTGGAAGATGGGATGCAGTGCACCCTCAGCAAGTGTGCAGATGACACCAAGCTGCGGGGAGTAGTAGATATGCTGGAGGGTAGGGCTAGGATTCAGAGAGACCTAGACAAATTAGAGGATTGGGCCAAAAGGAATCTCATGAGGTTTGACAAGGACAAGTACAAAGTCCTGCACTTAGGAGGAACAATCCCCTGCACCGGGACAGGCTGGGGGTGACTGGCTGGGCAGCAGCTCTGCAGACAAGGACCTGGAGGTGATAGTGGACAAGAAGCTGTATAGGAGCCAGCAGTGCGCCCTTGGTGCCAAGAATGCTAATGGCATCCTGGGCTGCATTAGTAGGAGGGTTGCCACTAGGTAAAGGGAAGTAATTATTCCCCTCTATTCAGCATTGGTGAGGACACATCTGGACTACTGGGCCCCCCACTACAAAAATGATGTGGACAAAATAGAGAGTCCAGTGGAGAGCAACAAAAATGGTAAGGAGGCTGGGGGAAATGACTTGTGAGGAGAGGCTGAGGGAACTAGGCTTATTTAGTCTAAAGAAGAAGACAGAGGAGACTTAATAACAGTCTTTAACGACCTGAAGTGGGGTTCAAAAGAGGATGCAGCTGGACTGTTCTCAGTGGGGGCAGATGACAGAGCAAGGAGCGATGGGCTCAAGTTGCAAAAACGGAAGTTTAGGTCAGATATTAGGATTGAATTTCTCACAAGGAAGGTACTAAAACACTGGACCAGGCTACCCAGAGAGGTGGTGGAAGCTCCATCGTTGGGGGTTTCCAAAACCCAGCTAAACAAAGCTTTGGCTGGGATGAAGTATTTGGGGCTGGTTCTGCTTTGAGCTGGGGGTTAAACTAGATGTGACCTCCGAGGTCCCCTCTAGCCCTCGTTTTGTATGATTTGATGCAGATGAAGTACCATCACAAAAAACTCATGTGGAAGGAATCAAGGCAAGTGACATCCGAGATTTATGCTGGGATGTAATGTGTAGGATTCTGTGTACAAAAATGGTAAGCTTTAGTAAGGCAAAGGAAACCAGAATGAAGCCTTTTAAAAGGTCATTTCACGGCTGGACTGGTTAGGGCATCTGGTCACGTTTTATCCAGTGCTTGGCATCTCTGTAGGGCATTGATCACCTGCATCTCACAGTGCTTCCAGTGGGATCTGTGGGCACCTGAGGATTACTTGCAAGATTCAGGGCCTTTAGATGCACCATTGCAAATGGGCTGAGAGAGGGGGAGAGGACACAGATGTGGAAGAAGGAATGAGGAGCTGCAATAGACGTGATGCATGTGGAATAGGATGCACATTTTGCATGGTTTGTGCATACTTCCAAACACTTCCTTACCCTGAGGGGGGTACAAGCAGCCTCCATTAAAGCCCTTGCCTTCAGAAGAGAGGGACAAAGCAAAAATACCCTCACATTTCCATAGTTCTGGATGACTTTAGATGGAAAATCTACATTTTATTCTAAAAAATATTAACTGCTCATTTAACTAAAAAGGCTGATCTCTGCCACAGGAGAACTGTCTCTACAAATTTTGATCATAACAAGGCCAGAATTTCAGCATTCTTAAAACCAAGTGAGGACAAAGTGGATTATAAATCTAGGAAGGCCATTTCAGAGAGAATTCACATCATCAGCATATTTGCAAAGACAGAACCACAAATGTTAATCTGTCAACATCCACTCTCATTCCTAAAGGGGCAGAGATATAGCAATACTGCTAACTGTAAAAAACAGCCATAAATGCAAGTAGATTTGAGCGAAACCTCAGAGTTCAGGTACAAAGGTAACCTAGATATGTAATGGGGAAAGAATTTGCTCTCTCAAAGGATGCAGAACAAGGTTGTTCCCTCTTGTACTTTCCTTTTCACTTCTACCTAAATACCGAAGTCCTTGATCAGCTTTGAATAAGTCCTTCTCTGAAGAGTCTCACTGATTTCTAATGGAGTTCGCCTGAGAAAGAAATAATTTTAAACTTATGCAAACAGGAACTTTGGTGTTCGATGTATTATACAGAGGCTTTTTAGACCTAAATGTGACGTCTGTCCTTCCCCCCGTTTCAGAAATGGATCCCAACAATCAAGTGTGTTCCCCATGTCTTTATGCTCAGCTGACGTGGTATTTCTGCACCCTGGGACATAAAGCATCCAGAGTATGTTACTCTTTAGGAAACCCCTCTCGAGCAGTCTCCCACAGCCCATGTGCATGCAGTCCTCAGGGAAGCTCCCTTTTAGGTAACCAGAATGCTGTTTGATAGGGGTACAACCTGCACGGTCCTGGGTGGGCATCTACTTTTGGGGGAAAATCCTTTTCCACTGCCTGGCCTATGTGCCAGTAAGACACAGGGTGTAAGGATGGATGAGCTACAATATTTAACACTTGGACCCCGCGTATGTAAAGCTAGCCTTCTGCCCTTTTCCATGAGACTGGGGAGCGGAAAGGCTGTAAAAAGGCAGCAAGCTTCTTGAAGGCTAGTGGGCAAAATAAATAAATAAAAGCCTAAATCTTGCCTGCAACAGCCTTTCAAAAATATTTTTCTCTTGTCTCCAGCTAGGGAGAAAAAAAAAATGACATTCTATAAATCAAACTGATTCAGTCTCAGCAACAACAGACCAGCAGAAAATTGTTTTGAGGGCAGAAACTATCCAGAACAGCAATTACAGACTGAGTTAGATCTCCTCTGGGACTTGCTCAACCACCATGGTGCGGGAGTTTTCTCTCTTTCCTTCACTGTTTTTGTTGTCATAGTGGTCCTGTGTCATCTCGGGAAGAGATAGCACCATACTGCATAATTAAAACAGTTTGGCTGGGCTTCAACATTTCAGTCTCCAGGCTTATTGGGGACAGAAAATGCCAAGAGCATGAGAGAGACATGGTGCTTTGCCCCAGCTGCCAAGGGGCTAGCCCAGGTGAGAAATAACCCCCTTACTGCCTGGTCTGAGCACATGAGTGACTTAAGCAGCGGTGGAAAGTACTGCACCAATGGTGAAGACAAAGGATCCTCTCTCTATTTGAAAAAGACGTAGATGCAGTGCAAGCTTTGCTATTTCCTACCCCCACATTTCAGTACTAATGTGGAAGGCCTAGAGAGTCTGCCCGGTCCTTGGTGCCGAGAGTGAGTTAAATTATATGTGTTGTGATGAATTTTTGGGATACACACACGGGTTCACTAAGAACTGGACTAATACCCACAATCGTAGCTCGCACCATCTGTCGAGGCCCACAACACACAAGAGTGACCTCCAATCACCAACCCTGAGGATCTGAGGCATAGAGGCGACGAGTCCTGCATGCAACCAGGTCCCTGTACTCAAACACTTATGACTGCATTGAGGGCTAATGATAAGTGCATTAATAAGTGATGGTCCTGCTTTGAGCAGGGAGCCGAACTAGATGTGACCTCCTGAGGTCCCTTCCAACCCCCGTTTTCTATGCTTCTGTGATACATGTGATATTAAGTAGCAAAAGCGTGCAAGAGATATCTTAAAATAACAACAGTAAATTACTAGGCAGATGGCTTAGAACTGGTTCATTAATATCTTTTCTTTTCCTTCCTCGCTTCTCTCAAACACATAACTTTTAAGCTTCAAACCTACGTGCTTAGCTCAGATGATACATACCCATGTGTACACAGTACTTTTGTAGCGCTGCGTACGCTCTTTTATTGCTACAGGAAGCGGGTGCCCATATGCTTAGGCGGTGTGTAGTGCTTACAAAGATGGTGGGCATGCTACAAAAATGGTGGATCTGCCACAAAACATGTTCCTGTTTCAAACAGGAACTTGTTGGTGGGTATAGGTGGTGTTGCACGAGATCTTGCTGATTGTCAGCACCCAATAGTGCTCCCCTATCCTTCCTGTCCCCTTGAAGGGAGGAAGATGGGCTAGCTCCTTGAAAGCCCATGGGAAGCAGAGGCACTTAGGACCGCTACAAACGAATGTATGTACATCATCTTACTTTCACGCAGGTCCTGGGTTCCCTGTCTTCCAGGGTATTGTGTCCCTGGTTAGATGGCATGCCTTTTAGGGCAACCTTTTTCTTTTTCAGTGTAACTGGTGAACAACAAGCCATTGAAAAACTTTGGTCCAGAATGAAGCCATGACCTACTGCTGTTAAAACCGTAAGGAATATTTTGCATGTTTAAAGTACTTTCTGTTGGAAGGTATGTGCACTAATTGAATACTTCACACAACACCTCCAAGATGGTATTGACTTTTGATCCCCATTTTATAGTTTGGAGAACTTAAGCACAATGTTAATAGCTTAATTACCAAAGATAGAGTCTTATGGGAAATGGATAAGATCAGGTCTCTGGGCTCCAAACCACAGGATTTCCACGCAAGACCACTTTGCCATTTATATGCATACATATATGCTCACATAGACACAGCTTACATTTATATACACACAAACATACTTTAATGCAGTGTTGGGATACGTGCCCTTCTTCACCAGTGCAACCGGAGCACAGATGGAGAAGGAAGCTACCCTGAAAACTAGCTGTGTGTTCAGCAACAAAGCACAATTTTTCTACGCATGAGTTTCTTTGGGTAAACCTTGTCTACCTATGTCCTTAGACCAACATGGCTACAACCCACACCCCGTATGCATACATTTAGTATTTCTGCAATAATATTCAGTTCAAGAAAAAAAAAAAACAGGAGGCATCTGTTTCCCTTGTTTTATAGAAATGTGGACTGTTTTTCACTTCTATGTATCACCCAGGCCCCAACACAGGTGTTAAACAGAACATTTTTGA
>NW_017728992.1:204969383-204970683 GCF_001723915.1 Gavialis gangeticus
AAAAAAAACAGGAGGCATCTGTTTCCCTTGTTTTATAGAAATGTGGACTGTTTTTCACTTCTATGTATCACCCAGGCCCCAACACAGGTGTTAAACAGAACATTTTTGACGCCTGACAGACTGGAGAACCATAAATGCTGCCTAATTCTGTGTAAAACTGCACAATGCAGAACTTTAATCTCAGTCCCCTTTTTCCCCCACTAAACACTACATTTCAAGATAAGCGTGAACACTGATATGTTCGGATAACAGACAAGCAAACAAACAAACAAATTGGTTTTCCTTGCTTATTTTTGACAACAAAAGCGGCATTGATTCCATTTTATCTTCAAGGTAATGGAATGATAGTTTGATATCAGGCAGAGCGGAGCAAGGAACAGCTCTCATCAGAAAAGGGAGAAGCAATATTGTGGTGCAGGGAACAAAAGAATTACCCAGCAATGTCAAGGTGTAGAACAAATTGAATGGTGTCTCAAAAATTGTCCATGTTGCAGGGCAACACGTGGGTTTCCCCGCTTACCTAAGAGCGCCCCTTCGCCCCTCGACCTCCCGAGCACTCAAACCCTGCGGTAGGACGCTGCAGGCATAAAGGGAAAGCCGAAAAAAAGATCTGCAAATAAAGTAAATGACAAAGGAAGTTGTTTCATTACTCTCCTGAGAACGAGCAATAATGTCAGCACCGCTCTCCGCGAGGGATAATGTTGCAATTTTTTATTTTCTTTCGCTCGGCGTCTGATGTTGCTTCACTTCGTTAGGCCAGATGGCTGAAGCCTCTGGGACTTTGCAGTACATACTTGGAAGCAATAACGCCAAAAATGAATGAGGCTGGTCACACCTAATATTTTATTTGTAGCTTTTACATTTATTCATTTATGTATTTATTTGTGCAATGGGAAAGCACAGCACACGCATGCACATACACTGAATCTATTCTCCCACAAACATTTATTTTTTCCCCAGCTCTTCTACCACCCAAGGTTGTCATACAATATTTTTATAACAAAGAATTTCCTTGTGTTTGAGAAACCAGCCTAGAAACCTAGGGAGATATTGGTGCTACTCTTAAGTCTGGGAACTTCACCTGTTTTGCATTCCCATATAAGAACTGTGGTTGATACTTCTTCCTTATGATGCTCTCATTAGATTCATTTATGTTTATGACGGTGCCTAGTGCCAGGCTGATAAGGATGCCTTATTGAATGGGGCGGCCTGGGCATTGTACTAGGCATGGATCAGAACTGCCACCTCCCTGCTGGGCCCGCTTCGGGCCCTGGGGGAGGCTCACCTGGGCCTAGGGTGA
>NW_017728992.1:204971446-204972460 GCF_001723915.1 Gavialis gangeticus
CTCGGGCCTCAGAAAACAGCTTGGAGGGCTGCATGGCAGCCTGCGGGCCATATGTTGGACAAGCCTGATTTAGTCATTTAGAAAAGAAAAGGGCATTTCATATTTACAACTCTGCTGTCTTAGAATTGCTCAAAAGAAAAAACAAATCCACTAAGTGAAGGACAGTATGGAAATCCAAAGCCTTAGACCAAGCAAAGTATTGTACGCTTGCTTTGTCTTTAGCATCTTTTGCCGTAAGCCTCTGGCTCTTATGTGTAAACTAATACACGTAGTGAGGGGAGTAGCTGCCATCTATCAAACTGACTGATACCAGCCCCAGGAAAGGGTATTTTATTGCAAGCTGTATGTTATCTTAAAAAAAAATAGCACCGTGCAAAGATTATGGCAAACAAAAAATAATAATTATACTCCACTCTTTATATACGTTGTTTGAAACACTATTCATTCTACAGTCTAGATTTATTTCCATGAGGGTCATTTAGCCAGAAAAATAGTGTGGAGAAATTCATTTTCTTTTTAAGAGTGCTCAGGGATAGTCAGTAATTAGAGTATTCTTAGGCTGTCGTGTATTATCAATCGCCGCTCATTTTTGTCTTAGGTATTGCTTTGACTGAAAAGACTGCTCTACCGTTCTCAAATATCTAGGTCTTTTCAGAAAACTGTGCGTTCTTGGAAGGAAAAAGAAATCATCTGTTAGTTAGGAGGAAAAAGACAGAGGGACAGAGGAATGAAAAGCAATGATGATGTGATTGGATGGGGGAGGCTGCCGGTTCAATTCTTATTACTTTGGAAATGGTTGAAGGTATTAAATGATGGTTGGGGTGTCTACAATAATCCCATGGTCTTGACTTAGATCCTAGTGAAGTCCAGATCACCAGCCACCACTGGTCCTTGTCTTAGAAGAGGAATGCTATGGAAATGGGTGCTTCCAGGTATCCAGTTGTATTGGTCTAGAGGCAAAAGCAAACAGGACTCATAATAGAAGTGATATCTTTTATTAAATCAACTAGATTT
>NW_017728992.1:204972691-204981439 GCF_001723915.1 Gavialis gangeticus
GCTGGTCTAATAAAAGATATCACCTCTACCACAAGTCCTGATTATAAATTCCCATCACCCATCAAGACTGAGAAGGCCTGAAGAAAGCACCCCCAACCCCATCTCTTCCCCTATAGATGTGGCCTCTACCAGCCAAAATTGAGAAAATGAGTTGTGAGGAAGCCTGTATTGTGGTGTGGGCAAGCAAAGGGACTCCAGTCTTCAGGACTATCACAGCATATGAATTTTGTCACCACGAAATTCACAACGCAAAATCCCTAAAATTCAAGTAAAAGGAAATACAACTTTTTGCCTGGCATTTATTGTCTATCAGTTTGGCATTATCTAGTTATAAGTGCTCTAATTACACAAGGAAATGATTTTTTCAATTAATTTACTCATTAGGTCCCAGCCTCTTGACCCAAAGGCTCATCCACAAAGTGAGAGTGTACTAGCTACTCCATGCTAAGTCCTTTTGAGGCTGCTTGTAGTGCTAATAGAGGGTGCCTTTTTGTGAGGCAGGATGTAATGGGCACACTATAAATTCATGCCTAGCTTACTGAGTACGGGCTTTCCCCTGATGATAAGCACATGTATGAATATATGTGCATTTTAATAAGGCTTTGTCTGCAGTAACAAAAACGCAAATATCCTTCCAGGCTGAGCCAGCTGAAAGAATTACCTGCAGCCTTCTCAGCAGCACAGGACTTGGACTGCTGCTTCATACTGCTTACACAGGGGAATTAACTTGAAAGCTCTTCAAGGAAAGTTCAACAGGAATTAGGTTTTTTCTACTTTCTGTTTCAGGAATATTTTTTTCTGGGAACAAAAGTATGTCCCAACTGGCACTTGATCATAACATCACAGAAAAGTAGGGCTGAAAGGGACCTCAGGAGGCCCCCTGTTTGAGTCAGGATCATCCCTATTCAAACCATCCCACACAAGGACTTGTCTAACTTATTCCTAAAACTACAAAATCAAACCTGTCATAGAATCATAGACAATGAGGGTTGAAGGGACCTCAGGAGGTCACATCTATCCCGTCCCCTGGCTCAAAGCAGGACCAGCCCCAATTACATCATCCCAGCCAAGGTTTTGTCTATCTGGGTCTTCAAAACCTCCAAGGATGGAGAGTCCACCACCTCTCGGGGTAACCTGGTTCCAGTGTTTTACTACTCTCTGAGTGAGTACGTTTTTCCTAATATCCAACCACAACTTCTTCTGCTGCAACCCTAGAACGTTGCTCCTTGTTCTGTCATCTGCCATCACTGCCACATGACTACAAGTCATATTGCCCCCCAAAAACACCAAGAGTATCCTAATCTGCCTCAGATAAAGCAGCAGAACAATGGCTACGAGTGTGCTGATGCTGCAAGGGTTGTCAAAATGCACTCAACAGATCCAAGGAAAAGGACCCAATACAGAGGAAGGCATCCCTGCAACCTCCCCCAAAGGTTGCTATGTGGGAATTAGTAGGTGAAATATTTCCTTGATATAAACCTGGCTTATGATTTGGGAATAAGCACATATAAATAATTGCAAATTCAAATACATGCAAATGTCCTTCTGGTAGATGCACCGAGTCCAAGGGGTAGAATATCTTGTGGGGAACTGTGGACAATTATATCCTCCTTAATGAAGGGCGTGAGGGAACCCGTGGCATTCATAACTCCATTAAGGAAGAGTCCTATGGATGCATTAGCATTATAGTGCACTAAATGTGAACAAACTAACTTTTGCACACAAAGATCAAGGATGAGGAGCCTGTGGCTGTTATGTCTGTTACTGACTGGTTCCAGAAATGGGTGCACAGGAGTCATTGCATCCACAAGGGCAGAGTGCCTCTCAGGCCATGTCATCCTCTTTGCAGAAGGGGGTGGCCATGCTGCCATCGCTGTAGTCTCTTGAGCACACAGTCTGTTCTCTGCTAGCACATCCTGGGCTGCATGGCTGCAGCCCCCTCCACATCACCTCCCGAGCTAGTCATTTTGAAAGAGGCACACTCATTCAAGACATGACACAAGCCGCACAGCTCTGCAAGCCTTGGAGTCACAAAGCCCTGAGACTCGCTCTGGATTTGGGCAGTGCCAAAATGCAAAATGGTTCATTAGCACAATCTGACCCAATGAGAAGAGCAAGGAAACCAATAATGTTTACCTTCACCACGTGTTGCCAAACAAATGGGCTAAATACAAACAGTCAAAACGCTCGAGTCTGAATTGATTCAATCTTTGCAGGTTAGTCTAAGCTGCATAGATTGAACCAATATGCAAGTGAACAGACATTCACTTTTGATTCTGGAAATGCAACCATGGCCTGCAGTGGCCCAGGCCAGAAGCCAGAGGGCGCTAGAGGACATGTCCCTGCTCCACTGGAGCAGTCAGCTTGGGCCAAGGCCAGCCCGCACACCCTGCGAGGGGTGGGGGGATTGTGGAGGAGGTGCAAAGCATCCTGGGATGCTGGGGGACTGTCAGTTCATTTGAATCTGGAGGGGATCTGGGACAGAAGTTCAGAAAACCTATTTAACCTAAATCTGTTAAGTCTGATACTACATCCATCCAGGTTTATTTTAAATTGGTTTCAGCTATTTTGAAAGCTGTATATGTACATTGAACTTCTGTTGTGTTACAGATTTGAACCTACTTCTGATCATTTATACCCATTTCTGTGTAATTTCTCTCCCTAACTACGATGGATTGAAATATGAAAAACTACCAGGATTGAAATACAACATTATTGCTGCATGGTATTAAAAGAGCCGAATCCCGGGGATACATTCATTTTTAGGACAGATGCCATGCTTCCATATATTCTGGAGCTATGTCCCACAGGAATGGCGGTATGTAGCTATTTGTTTATAAGATGCTTCCAAGATGATCAGATTAAAGACCAGATATTGTGCATGTGGCTGTGTAGGTAAATAAAAGGGTCTAAGGCATTGGTTCTCGACATGTTTAGACTCATGGCACCCCTGTATAGACTACTGACACCCCTTGGAAAATGCCACTTTTTAGTTTTCATGCTTTTTTTGCCTACAGAAAAAATAACAGAACAGTTTTACTGTTGCAAAGAACTCAGAGAGACTAAAACTACAGTTTTTCTTTTGAAAGCTCTGGGTTTGTCTTGTGAATCATGTCTGTAAACCTAACTTTCCTAACACTGTGTGGCACCCTGCAGCACCCTTGAAAGAATTTCAAGGTGGAGAATCACTGGTCTAAAGTGACCTCACTTACTTCCTTCTCTGGCTACCTACAGCATGGGTAGCAGGACAGGGGGGAGAAGGATTATACCACATAGTACCTCCTGCAGGTAAGTGGATAGGTAGCATGGGAAAGAGGTAGCTGTTTGGCTCTGATCTATCTGGCCATACATGTAAAAAAGTTACATGCATGCCTCCTCTGTGCCTGCCCAGGCCTGCGGTCTGTGGAGCAGACATCTCCTGATCTACATACCAGGTGGCTCTGAGTTGTCTACTCCACATTTGAGTGGGCTTGGACTCATACAAAAGAGACTCAAGTGAAAGGGGACTTCTTTCTCAGGAGCAGTGCAGAGGTAACCTGAGTCACCATCTGCTTCCTCCCTCATCCATGATGCACTGTTTGCTTGTGATAAAACCAGGAGGTAGGTAGTCTGCTGGTTTAGAACAGATCTTTAACATTATCCCACTTCTGCTTTAAATGGACTTTCCTTCCAGTTATTTAATGAAGAGTCCTAACAGCAGCAGACACCAAGGAAATAAATGGTAAGGTTACACAGCTTCTGTGGTACACTCAAAAAGGGATGAGGAGGAGGCATGTGGAGGTGGTATTTACATGATAAGGAGGTGGCATTTACATGCAGCAAGTCTAGAAATGCAGCAGTGGAGCTACTATGGGGCCATTCACCAGCTGTTCCTCCCTCTGATCGAGAGCAGCCCCACAAGGATATGTCTAGGGCAGCTTTATTGACCCATTTCTGGATTTGGCTTTTACAAGCAGTCATGTGTCCCCATGAGAGTGCCACAGAGGCTTCACAGACATAGCCTGAGTTGCAGGAGTGAACAACGAATAACTTGGAGCACTCGAAGTTGCTAGGGTGCAGGTCATGACAGTGAGCTAAGAAAAGATGCTCACTTTTATAGCAACGCTGTTCATGTCACTGTACAAGGCAAACGTGATGTTGACAGGCCAGTGGTGAAGACACAAATCAATTGGGAGAGACAAATAAGTGGAGCAGCTATAAAAATCATGTCTATGCAAATTGTTTCCTAAAAGGAAAAATGACCTTAAAAAAAAAAAAAGATGTGACATTATTTAGTGCCTGAGACACTGAAATGCCGGCAAGGAAAAGAATAACTTCAATTCTTTTGGTTGTTTCATTTAACGATTCTAGAACGGCATAACAAATGTTCATTATTCATAATGCACTTGATACAAATGGAAACATTTTGATTTTCAAAAATAAAAAGTGGAGAGATTTAAACAGCAACCTGTTCTTACACACATCACTTTTTTTTTTTAACTGAAATAACTTAGGGATAATGAAACAGCAGCAAAAATAAATATATGGATAATCTGAATACTTCTCTCAGTGCTTGAAGGAATGGTTGTCATTCTTAGTATATAGCTACCCCTCAACTAATGCTGGACCAATTAAATAGCCGCTCACATCAGCTAATTAAAAGTCATTCAATAGCTATAATCACAGTGCCGCATGGTCCTAGCTGGTACATGGTACTAGCGCTGCACCATGTGGGCAGAATTTTACCTTCTTATCACACTCAACGCCCTGGAGACTAAAAACAGGAAAAGAGACAGACCAGGACCCGGATCCGTGATTCTCTGAACCTGCAAAGCTTGTGAACTGTAATTCAGAAAAGCACTTAATTGCCTTCCTGAATTCAGGCCCCAGTGACCTCGCTTGGAGTTTTGGGTGCACGAGGAACAAAGCACTAAATTGAGGCCCCCCTAGTCTGTCCTGTGGGTAGGGAGTGTTGGGTTGTTCACTACATTAATCTCTGATATTTTTCCTGATATCATTTTTAAGGGGTATTTGCCCCCAGGCTTGAAACCCCATTCAGGACCACCCAAAAGAGACTCTGGCTAAGCAGACCTGTAACTAGACTTCTGAAAGACCACGTTTATTCCTGGCTTTACAGCTACTCACTATACTGATCATCTGTTTTCAGAGCTCTGCCAGAAAATCGTCGGCAGGTGTAGTACAGTATGGCCTCAGTGACATTATTGTTTAAAGGCTGCTACCTTCCAAAGTTGCTTGCACTGCTGTTGTTTAATGCAGCACTGTATTTGCCAAATATGTCCTCACTTATCTTTTTCTAAGCCTGTTCCTTTGATGTTTATTTTTATAGGATCATTTTACATAATATAAGGCATTGAACACCTTCAAGAGTAAATTGGATGCTTATCTTGCTGGGATCCTATGACCCCAGCTGACTTCCTGCCCTTCGAGCGGGGGGCTGGGCTCAATGATCTTCTGAGGTCCCTTCTGGCCCTAATGTCTATGAAATCTTTTAAATCTATGAAGAGTCATATCCCAGGTGTATGGCTAGAGATCCAAAACAAAAAGAGTCTGAAGGTGAAGTTACACATTACACTTAAACCATACTAAAGGCACTTAACATGTGAGCATCTGCATGTTAAAGCTCATTAGCTCATGTTAAGTGCCCTCTGAGCATCTCAATGTTATGCCACTTCTGGTGAGGGTTAACTCTAGGCTGTGCTACCTAGCTCACCTTTGGGTAACTTGAGTCTGGTCCATGAAGATAAAATGAGCACTTTGCAGTCCCCTGACATCCCAAGATGCACCACTCTCAGACCCACTCTCCAACCAAAGCAGGAATAGAGACAGGTGCCCTGGCTCCTAGCCATACCCCCTCCAAGCCAGCACTTCAGTGGCAAGTCAGAACTGTATTAACCCTTAATGTACAACTGCTCACAGAATGGTCTAACTTTAACACTGCTTAAGATTTCAGGGATTTGGTGTGGTCCAACTGCAATGTGCAACTTGACCCTACACTGCAAACAGTGACCCTGTTTTCATTGACATTTCATAGATTTCATAGACATTAGGGCTGGAAGGGACCTGGAAGACCATCAAGGAAATTACTCAGATGCCTGGCAGTCAGCTAATCCTGAAAGCTCAGGGGCAGAGTTTTTCTTCTTTCAGTTGTTTACTGCTACAACCATACTCTACTGCACAGCACACATGGAAGATAGGGTGGGAGGGAAGGTCCATTCATCAACTGCATCTGTTGGTACTCTGAATAACAAAGTAGCAAGCCTTAATGAAGTGGGAACAGCTAGGCATACTCTGAGTACACCTCATTAAGACAGAAGTAGAACGCCTCATTAAGACTCAAGCAGCTGAATTGGGCTGTTCTAGCAGAAGTTAGGTGGTGTGTTTATGTCAGTGTTAGGGGTATCTTTAATATACAAATCAACAGGATTTGCAAAGGGCTTGTAAATTTGCATTATATAAATAACTGCCGAGGTTACTTGCCAACATCTTAAGTGGCTTATACCATACGTTAAAGCTAGTGTAGTCACTTCATATCGACATAAATACAGCTGGGGGAATGCCTGGCTAAGCTGAAATAATGCAGAGAAGGACCTGAGGGTTACAGTGGACCATAAACTGAAGATGAGCCAACTGTATGCTATTGTTGCCAAAAAAAACATGAAGAAAAAAAAAGCAGCCAAAAACGTAATGCATTGATATTAACAGGAATGTGACTAGTAAGTAAAGGACAGTGATTCTCCCACTCCATTCAGCACTGGTGAGGCCTTTTCTGTAGTCCTGTGTCCAGTTCAGGTCCTACACATCAAGAAGGGTATGGACAGTTGGGAAAGAGTCCAACACAGAGCAACACCAATTATTACATGCCTGTGAGACAAGAGTTATAAGGAAAGGCTGAAAGAACTAGGTTTATTTAGTCTGGAGAAGAGAAGACCGAGGAGCGGGGTGGGAGGATTTGATAACAGTCTTCAAATATCTGATGGGTAATTATGGAAAGGATGGAGATGAACTTTTTTTTCTGTGGCTGTAGGGGACAGAACTAGGAGGAGCAATTGCCTCAAGCTGCAGCAGGGGATGTTTAGGCTGGAGATTCAAAGACATTTTTCTCACTCATTGTAACAAGCTACCTAGAGAAGTCATGGGATCTCCATCTCTGGAAGTTTTTAAGAGCAGATTGTGCAGATGTTTGGCTGGGATGGTTTAGTCAGGGCTGATCCTGCCTTAAGCACAGGGCTGGAACTGATGACCTCCTGAGGTCCCTTTCCAGCCCTATTTTCCTATGATCCTGCATCCTTGCAACTGAGCTTAGGATCAAAGGCTTAAATCGCTTCAGTTGTCTTCTCTTCGGCACTGTGTCATTTTGCTCCATTGTAGCATGTAGGCTGACAGGAAAGAGCAAGGGTTAGTATCTCAACACAGTGGGGTGGGGAGGATCTAAAAATAATACCAAGATCTCTCCAAGGAATGGAGAACAGGAAGCAGTGGCAGAGCATTGTAGCCTGGCATCGTTAACCTTGGAGTACTAATGATGTTTCACCTTGAGCATGCTCAGTATCTTATGTCCCCAGCCTCAGGCCTAGTACGGCAGAGCTCCTAAGGAACCCAGCAAGCCAGACCATAGACTTGCACAGGAGGGTCAATCCAAAGGAAATGAACCACTTACGAGCAAGTTGCAAAAAAGGAGGTCTTCAAGAGGAGGTTGGATAGATACCTTGGGGATCTTCAAGAGGAGGTTGGATAGGTATCTGGCTGGGGTACTATGATCCAAGCACTCGTTCCTGCCCATGGCAGGGAGTCAGACTTGATGATCTGTTCAGGTCCCTTCCGACCCTAGAAACTATGAAAAAAGGAATCTACTTCTATTATTGATAGGCTTTAGGTTAAGCATGTCCCAAGGGAAGAAAATACAAAAGCCCAGGAAATTAAACGGGAAATATAATCCTGGTGTGATCCAGACTATCAAAAGCAATCATTTCTTTGTGTGGAGTTCTGAATGGCCAACGCCTATCAATTATAACACCAAAGTTAATATAACCATTTCCTTTGCAACAAAAAGACCCTGAACAAAAGAAACACAACAAAAATACCCTGCACTTTCTCATCAGAAATTCCCTTGGGATAACAAGGAGCAATAGTGTTTGCTACTAGACCCAACAGATCGAGTCCACTGAACTATGAATTCAATGCCTACATATTACTGCAGAGAGGCACCCTGATACCCCATACCTTGTGAGATGCCAACCATATGCTAATCACACCTTAGTTTCCATCTTCTCAGGGTGGGGGAGCGGGGGGGGGGGGCGTTCATTACCTGATATTTCGGGACTCAGACAGGGTGAAACAGGATCTCAGTTATATGCTTTAATGCACTTAGGTGTCTAAGAGGTGGAATGGTATCTGGCTTTCACAGTTTGATAATTATAAGGAGAGCCACTGGCTCAGGACCATGGCCATTACCCACTATCATGATTTCAGTGCCTAGTTTACTAAAGGAATACACAGCCGGAGGACTGGAAGAGGGCCAACATGGTTCCCATCTTCAAAAAGGGGAGGAAAGAGGACCCGGGAAAATACAGGCCAGTCAGTCTTACCTCGATCCTGGGCAAGCTGTTTGAGAAAATTATTCTGGCACACATCCAGGAGGGGCCAGCAGGGAACTGCATGCTCAGGGGCAACCACCACGGGTTCATCAGCGGCAGGTCCTGTCAGACCAACCTGGTGGCCTTTTACGACCAGGTCACTAAATCATTGGAT
>NW_017728992.1:204981786-204983099 GCF_001723915.1 Gavialis gangeticus
GGACCTGAACCTGTTCAGCCTTCAAAAGAGAAGGCTGAGGGGGGATCTTGTGGCCTGTTATAAACTGGTTAGGGGGGATCAGCAGGCGCTGGGGGAGTCCCTGTTCCCCCGAGCGCTGCAAGGAGTGACCAGGAACAATGGTCACAAGCTGGCGGAGGGAAGGTTTAAGTTGGACATCAGGAGGCGCTACTTCACGGTCAGGGCGGCTAGGGTCTGGAACCAGCTTCCAAGTGAGGTGGTGCAGGCTCCCACCCTGGGGGTTTTTAAGAGGAGGTTAGATGACCACCTTACTGGGGTCGTTTGACCCCAGTGCTCTTTCCTGCCATGGCAGGGGGTTGGACTAGATGATCTGCTCAGGTCCCTTCCGACCCTAGAAACTATGAAACTATGAAACTCTAGTTGTTACCTGTTACGGCAAATCCCAAAATCCTACCCACACAAATAATCTGCAAAAATCAATACACTTTACCAATTTAACACAGCAATGAAGATATTTTCTGTCATTAAACAGCAGCAGATACCAATCAGACAGCAGCATCTCACCTCATTAGTAGAGAACACCGCCATTGGTAGGCAATGCATGTTATCAACCCACAAGCTGTCGATCAAGTGCTCTGCAGAAAACCCCGCACTTCGGAGCTTTTGGACATGTTTGCAGGAACGACTAAACATGTTTAGGTTTGTAATACTGGGATTTATCCAATGAAGGAGTAAAGGCTTCCTTCCCCCAAGAACATATTAATTGAAGTGTAATTCCAATTCATTACACGGTATTATGAGGAAGTTTTAAACACACATATTCATTTATAGCTCAAATGATGTTCGTGCATTCAAATGAAGCCTCAAGGGGCTGTTTGGCTGTTTCAGCACTCACTTCTATGCTGTGAATGGACAGCGATGCTGGTTGGAAGAGGGATGCATTTAGAAGATAGGGTAGTAGGGGAAAGGAGAAATGAAAACTATATATACACAAGGAAGAATCGACTCTGTTAATACGAAGGGGTTTACAGAATCATGCTCCTTTGGTTCCTATCTCTGATCCTAGACAGCACAGGAAAGCTGATGCCAAAATTCCTCCTTTGCCCTGCTTCTTTTCTTCATATTTTAATTAACATCAGCACTGATTAAATCATATAGCCACGCTAGTAAGAACAGGCCTTGAGCCACGCAGCTTATAGCCACTGGTGTAGCTCCAAGGACTAGTAAGGAAGCAGGGCGCTGTGGTTTTCCTTCAGGTTGGTTAGTCAGTTCAAATAACTTATCCCCATCCAAAGACTGGGAATGAATGAATGAATGAAGGGATGGATGGATGG
>NW_017728992.1:204988099-205009233 GCF_001723915.1 Gavialis gangeticus
TTGGCTTGGCCATGACCAGAGCTGGGGGTGGGTGGACTCCTGTTCTGGTCCTTAGTGGTGACTTTTCATGTATGACCAGTTTATAAGGCCACACATGTGTTGAGCATACATGACCTGAAATGCCTACAATGATACCCCAGTTACCAAAGGGAGTGTATGCACTATTTTGAAAAACAACAAACTGGGCTCTATTTTTTAACTCCCCCCCTCTGCAAAGAAATCAATGCCATGTATTAGTGCAGCCCGGATGGGAACTGGCTGTTTTACAGGGTCAGAGAAGTTACTTTAACCCAACTTTTTCCATTCCCTGCTACACCCCTGTCAAGGTCTGCTAGACCCAGCATGTCTCAGTCAAGGCAAAGCCATCAGTCAAGACAAAACAATCTTCATAATATGCAGAGGTATTATGAATGAGTGCCTAGAAAGAGACTCCTGTTTCTCAAACAGCCCATCAGTGTCTGCACTCAACAACTCCCCTTGTTTTTTGTGCATTATTTATCACGGCTGTCTTTCAATCTGTTGTAGTACCAGAGAGCTTTATTGATATAGAAAGGCAAGAGGTGTTTCCACCCTGACATGTGCGAAGAGCTCGCCTCTCTCTGAAACCTCTCTGTGAATGTGTGTGTGCGTGTGCGTGCGTGGGGGTGCACACATTTTTTTTTTTACCGAAGAAAATAGATTGCCATAAATTTCTGCCCTTTATAGTGTTCAGTGACAGAACAGAGGTGCCCTCAATCACATCTGTTTATCCTGGTAAGCACATTTATAAAGCGATTTCCCATCCTGCTTATTCTGTCAATGGCATTTCACACTGCGGCTACTTTAATGTAGCATTTTATCACTTGTCCTGAGGGCTACTAACAGCTGCTGAAACCAGGGCTTTGTTCCAAATGCAATCCTGCTCTTTCTTCCCCAGCACCTCTCTTTCCCTTTCTTCCCATGGCTTTTATTTATGTATTTATTTATTTATTTTGCAGGAGGTACGTTAGATGGAAATGATAACTCCTATGAATTTGTTTTCCCTTTCAACTCATAGGTGGTACAATCACAAAACGTGAAATTGCATCGCGTTAAACATTGCAAAAGTTAAACTTCAACAAAGTGTGTCTGCATTGCAGTTGGCTCATAGCCTTTTCAACTTTCTCAGGATAAATTTGCTGTTAATGCTTCGAGTTTTAAATCCCCACCCCCTTCCCTTGCTGAGCAGAAATTGGACTCTTTATCTCACAGGAAGACACTTTGCAACGTTGCTCACTGTGATCCTCATGCCTTCCCAGAATTACCTAAATCGAACCCAAATACGCTGCAAGCCTATTCAAGCCTCTGCAGATCAGAGATTTTACCCAGAGAATTAGACATGGAGATTACTTGTAAGAGTTCTACTTTTTTTCCTCCCTAAACAGCCTAATTGCCCCCCTCAAAGCTCAAGTCCAAAAAGCAAAAAAAATGGGAGGTGAAGAGCCTAGGGAGGAGAAAAAACTCCAAGTTTTTGTTCACTTAAAATATTAGGAGTCACGCAAACACTGATCCAATTGAAAACAATGGCAACACTTTCATAGGCTTCACTAGGAGGATTTGACCCAGACAGAGAGAAACGTCAATAGAAATGAACCCATTTTCCGTGGGCTACAAAGAGATTTCCCATTACTATAACAACACGATCTGGAAATCTTTCAGGCCATTGTGCAAAGCCAAACTTCAGCCCTGTCAAATACTGGAAGCTTTTTGTGACATCTCATTTTCTTAGCACCGAAGGAAACAGCATGAACATTGCTTGAACCTTAACGGTAATTTTGAGTTTGTTCAGTGGCCGAGGAAAGACTTGTAAGCAGCAAGACAGCATAAAAACTGTGGGTCTTTAAAAGACGGAAAGATTATAACAGCTTAATCCTTTGGGCTCGGAGGAGGGCATGCACGCGGGGCCAATGTAGTACTGCTGAATGCTCTACAGCTGCACTGCTGCACACCAGACCATGCAGATGGCAAGCTGTTGAGCTACATTGGAAAAAGAGAGGATGATACAAAGGAAAGGGGATACCTCTGTGGTAGGGCAGCAGAGGCTGATTGGGACAAGGCCGGAAGTACAGGGATACTTGATAGTCTATTCTGCCCTTCTTTTGCATTCTTAGGGTGCAGAAAAAGCCATTTGCATAATTTCTGAACTAATGACCATACATTTATCTATTATAACTGATTCACGGATCCCGAAGGACAATTAACATTAATTCAGCTTCATGAAGGAGGTAAATAAAAGGTTATGGAGTATA
The DNA here is from genome assembly GCF_001723915.1 of Gavialis gangeticus. Taxonomy (NCBI): domain Eukaryota; kingdom Metazoa; phylum Chordata; order Crocodylia; family Gavialidae; genus Gavialis; species Gavialis gangeticus. Next base: position 204,990,367 of record NW_017728992.1, read on the forward strand.
GTGTATATTTTTACATGGCTTGGCTCTTCGTGAAGTTTATCTTCAGGTTTTCCCATGTTAGTTAAGGGTGAAGTTTCACATTACACTTAGACCACACTAAGGGTACTTAAAACATGAATGATTTCATGTTAAAGCTTTTTAACTCATGCTAGGAGACCTCTGAGGATCTCAAAGTTATGCCACTACAGGTGAGAGTTAACTCTGGGCCATGCCACCTGCTTTGTGTTAGGATAGCTTCATTTGGCTCCAGAGCTAAAACCCGCCATCTGCAGTCCTCTAGCATCCCAGAATGCACTGCTTCCAGTACCCCTGCCTTGCACTCAGAACACGGATTGAGCCCAGGTCTTCTGGCTTCTAGCTACGCCCCTGCTTACCAGCCCTCTAATGACAAATCAGAACTGTATTAATCCTTAATGTGCAACTCAACACAGTACATTCACACTTTAACATTGGTTAACATGCCACAGGTTTAGTATGGCCTAACTGCAAGGCGTAACTTCACCCTGAAAGTGAAATGGCTACATTCATGCAGCTGTTATCCCCCTCATAGATTTCACAGACATTAGGGCTGGAAGGGACCTAGCAAGATCATTGGGTCCAGCCCCCTGCCCCAGGGGCAGGAAGTCAGCTGGGGTCAAATGATCCCAGCAAGATAAGCATCCAAGTGTTTCCTGAAAGTGTACAGAGTAGGTGCTTGCACCACCTCTGTGGGGGAGTCTGTTCCAGACCCTGGACACATTGACTGTAAAGAAGTTTTTCCTTACGTCCAGTCTAAATCGGCGTTCCAGGAGTTTGTGGCCTTTGGGCCTTGTCTTCGCTTGGGGTGCCCTGGTGAACAAATGTTTTTCCAGATCCTAATGCACCCCACCTTATATACTTGTAGGCTACCACCAAGTCCCCCCTGAGCCCGCGCTTCTCCAGGCCGAAGAGTCCCATGGCTCTTAGCCTCTCCTTGTAAGGCCTGCTCTCTTGTCCTCTAATTATGTACATGGCTCTCCTCTGGACGCTCTCAAGCTTCTCCACATCCTTTCTGAATTGCCCAGACTTGGATCATCTCTTCAGAATTATAGAATTATAATCTTTTTGAAATCCAGTCTGTTTTTCTGTACATTTTTTTCAATTGGAAACCACCTCTCCATATCTGTTATTCCTATATCTTCATTTTTTTAACCCAATTTGTGCATGTGTGGGCAGATTTGACTTTTATTTGCAGAAACAGATTCAACATCCCTCCCGCATAGATTGTAAATATCCCAAGATGCAGATGATAGGGAAACCAACCCTTGTGTTTTGATCAATGACTTTTTTTGTGAATGAAGTCCAACAGAAGAAAGATGAGAGCCCCAAATTCATTAGCAGCCAATCTGGAAAGGGAGTAGACGAAGGCCAGAAGTGTGCTTTTAACATGGGCAGAGAGGTTCGTGTTTCTAAAAAGGACTATGTCCTCGTTGTACACTGGAAAAATAAGGAAGAAAGGAAACAGTACATATTATATTCCTTAAAGTTCAAGTTCAGTGCAATGCTGCCGTGTCCATTGTGCTGGCAATGGAAATGAATAGTCAGGATATAAGTCTTGTAAAAAGACTGTCTCATTTTTTTCCCCCATTTAATTCATTTTAGCAGCCCACGTGTGCTGAAAAGTATTCAGACAAGTGCTGGACCACTCACCACCCCACATAAAAACCAGCTGTCTTCAAAGTCTCTCAAGCCTGATGTGCAAAATGACTAGTCACCTTTGGCAATCTCAGTATACGTGTTGAGTGACTGTCACAATGGATAAGGTCATACCTCGGTACGGTGTGGTACTACAGGATTCATCAGCAAGCCACAATGTGCGTGCATATGAATTTCTCCCAACGGATGGCCAATCCGTGTGCTCCCCAATGTTTTCATTTCATTTTGTTACATTAGAAAAAGAAGCGACTAAATTGATTTCCCCTCCTAAAATGAAATTGCAATTAACAGTTTTGATAATGAGGATTAAACTAGTTTTCCATTCTCTTTCCCATGTGTGAAGTGATTTTGACTAGCAGGCAATTTGCCAAAATATTTCCCAGGTAGCTTTGAAATCCCTGAATGGAAGACTTCTAGCTTGTTCATAAAAATCAAAGATAAGCTACGTTTTATGTTTTGTTATTTCATTTCAGAGTCACATTATACTAAATGCATTTAATCGTGTAACTCAACAGCCCACAATTCTCCAGGACATCCTATACTTCAGGTCTCCGACAGCCAAAGATGCATTATTACTATGTATGGCCAAAATGTATCAGGTGAAGTAAACACTGATCCAAGACTGTTAAAAACTCATGCTGAATTCTAAATAATGTCTATGGCTTTGCAGAGCCCAAGCAGAAGCGATGTAATCCCTAAAGAAAGTGTATTCTCTAAGCAAGGGAAGCACATAAATTAGAAGAAGCGATAAGATGGAAATTACAAGAGCCAGAAAAGAATTTGAAGAGCAAATACCTAAAGATGTAAAACCAAGCAAAAAGAGATTATTTACATATACTAGGCAGGAAGCTTGAAAACGAATCTGCGGGTCTGCTGGATCAACAGACATTAACAGATATAATTAAGGAGAAAAAGGACATTGCTAGGAAGCAATATTAGCCTTCCCCAGGTACCTACTCTGGACCTGTTCTTTTTACTGATAATCAAGCTGATATGATTTCTCAGATAGCCAAGTCCCTGAGGAGGTGTCAGAGCACTCTGAGCATTACTGCCGTACTTCACAAATAGAATAAATCCAAAAGTCCAGAGAAGCTTAAATAGGAGGTGGCTGAGACGCTAATACACAGATGCAATCCTTCATTAAAAGCAGCTGCTGGTTAAGGAGACTGGAGAGTGGCAAATGTTGCATGTATACATAAAAAAGGGATTTAGGAGTGATTAAAGGAATCATAAGAGCAGTATGTTTTTACATCTGTACTGTGCAAATTAATTGCAAAAATAATTAAAAAGGAAGCACAAAACACCTGAGAGAGTAAGATGGGAGAGGGATTAATGTGCTGGTTTTGCAAAGGAAAACCATGACTTAGAATCACAGACAACGAGGGCTGGAAGGGAGCTCAGGAGGTCACAGCCCCCTGCTCCAAGCAGGACCAGCCCCAACTACATCTTCCCAGCCAAGGCTTTGTCTAGCTGGGTCTTCAAAATCTCCAAAGATGGACACTGCACCACCTCTCTGGGCAGCTCGTTCCACTGCATCACCATCCTCCTAGTGAGAAGGTTTTTCCTAATATCCAACCTCAACTTCCCTTGCTGCAACTTGAGGCCGTTGCTCCTTGTTCCATCATAGGATGCCATAGACACCTTAGAAGCTTTGATAGTGCCCATAATATTGTGCAAAAGGGAAAACCAGTTATCAGAAATTAGACTTCCTGAAGACCTTTGACTGTCCCTTGGAAGAGGATATTAAGGAATTAAGTCTGGAGTAAGACGCAACACTCTGTCATGGATCAAAATCTAGTGAGGAGACAAAGCTAAAAGTAGATCAAGTTTCAACAGGACCTAAGGTTAACAACAGGTTGTCTCTGTGCTCCACACTAGGTGCTCCGCTGCCTTATGCATTTATTAATGATGTGCATAGGGAAGAAGTGATGAGGCAGGGTTACAAGGAACAATGGTCACAAACTGACAGAGAGCAGATTTAGGCTAGATATGAGGAAAATCTTCTCCATGGCAAAGGTGGCCACAATTTGGAATGGGCTCCCAAGGGAGGTGGTGCTCTCCTCTACCTTGTGGGTCTTTAGAAGAAGGCTGGATAGGCATCTGGCTAGGGTCATCTGACCCCAGCGCCCTTTCCTGCCCAGGCAGCGGGTCGGACTCGATGATCTGTTGATGTCCTTTCTGACCATCTATGAATCTATGGACACCGTGACTGTCTGGGGGATGTGTCAACATAAACACGTGAATTGATTTTATGAACACTATCTGTGATTACAACTTCATTTAAAATTTCATTTTATGGCTGAAAACAGACTGTGGAAAACCAAGAACAGGTCTAAAAAGTAGCCACCTGCACTGAAGAGCCTCATCCGGCAGCTAGCATAGGGGCGACAGGAGGCATCAACACCGATCATGTACTTAGCTGGGTGGTACCATATGGGTTACCAGCAGAGCCACTGGGTTGTAAGGACTCTCTGCTACTACTCCCAATCTAGGGCTGCAGAAGGGAATATCCTAGCTTGAAGAGAGAAGCTTGGAAAAGTGCTGGACTGCTTTCCAAAGCCACAGGAACAGGGTAGCAGGGCATTGCCAGAAGCTGAAGACTGAGCATGGCTGACTGAAGATGGCATCTACCTTCCCTGGAAGACAAGGAGTGGAAGCAGAAAGACTTTGGGGGGTAAGAAGTGAGGAAGGAAACCATGTTAACATTTCATAGAAGCATAGGGCTCCTATACACGTGCATGGAGCATGTTGGAGCAGACTTGGGGCACTTTGAAATAAAACATGTTCAATGAGTTTTAGTTCAAAGCACCCCACGGCCGTTTTTTTTCAGCACAGGGACGCTGATATATGTGATGCGTCGGCACTTTTAATTAGCGCAGCTTGGTAATTAAAGTACCCGGTGCTGCATCCCACGGCGCATGTAAAAATGCCCATAGAGAAGTGGGACTGGAAGGGACCTCCAGAAGTCATATCTAGTCCAACCCCTGCCTGAGGCAGGATCATCTTCATCCAAACTATCCTATACAGAACATAATCTAAACTCTGTATGGGTGCCTTTGTTTCCAATCGTCATCATCCCTGAGAGATTCACAGATGTTCGGGTCAGAAGGGACCTCAACAGATCATCGAGTCTGACCCCCTGCCTGGGCAGGAAAGAGCGCTGGGGTCAGATGACCCCAGCCAGATGCCTGTCCAGCCTCCTCTTAAAGACCCCCACGGTAGGGGAGAGCAAGATCTGCAACACTCCTGTACTTCCTACAACTTAAGTGTGCCAGAACTAAGGAAACGTCTTTGAAATGCCTGGGTTCCTTGTTTGAACTCTCCTGGGTCCCATGAAGGAGAGACTGAACTAAAGAGGTTGGGGGGGGTGTTCAATTCTAGGGCAGTTAAGCAGGGGTCCCACATCGCCAAAAGGGGCTTCAAGCAGGGGGTCTAGGAGCCCAGCACTACAACCAGAGTATGGATGCTGGACAGATCCAGTTGGTTTGAACACATAGGAAATGTAAAGCTTTGGTTTTAATACTACAGACTGTTTACTAGATCTCAGACAGGATGAAACAGGGTTATTTTATGCTAATTAAGACAGAAGAGACTATGAGGAATGCTAGAGAGACCTAAATAAACTAGGGGAAATGGCTGACCTAATAGCAAAAAAAAAAAAAACCCCTTAGTGGTATTAATGCAAAGAAATACAAGTTGGGCAATGCTGGGAAATAAGCAACATGGCACAACTTTGTAAGGAGACCAGCAAAGGCCTGGACAGGTACAGTGCAAAGACTGAACAAGGTATTGGGATGGTACAGCTTGCTGGTCTGGTCCCACTTACTTGGAAGGAAAGAACCAAGCTGGAACCACTTGTATTCAACCCTAACTGGAGTAATCCAGTGCATTTGCTCTCATGGCTAATATTACAGTGATGCTGTAGAAGAACCAAGCTGGACTTGCACCTCCCAACCTCTGTGACAAACAGTAACCATCACACCTGGCTGAAGGTTACAGCAATGCCACATAGAGCACAATACAAATCCATCTGCTCACAGGAACCTTCGATTTGACCTAGAGCGACACACTAACACCGGCTGAGAAAGCTGATCGGGAAGCAAAGTTTTTTGCAAAACAAATTGCAGAGCTATTGCTGCATCCTGCTTGATAGCATATAGTATCAGACTGTTCTTCTGAACAGACACTGGATGAAAACTAATATGCCATTAGCAGTGAAAGCATCACACATTAATTATCAAAGTCTCACAACATGGTCCTAAGGTATATCAGCATTATGATGTTGATTTTACGAAGGGGAATTGATATGCAGACAAGTAAAGTTATTTTTCCTAGGTAATCCAATCTCAATAAGTAAAAACGGGAAGAAAGCTCAGCACTGTCCATGGTGGTGTAATAATGAGACATAAGAGAATATATGTATAATTTATCTACTTCACAGTAGAGATGTTTGCAGTCTTCTGCAAAGGAAGGGGAGTGTTGTACATGGAATAAGTGCTATAGATTTTGCCTTGATATGAATTTTTGAAAATGGGTCAATATAATAAAAGAACCCAAGGCTTAAGTTTATAGGCACAGATTCTTGGCAGGTATAAATTGGCACTGAAGTCAATGAAGATGGACCATTTTACAGCAGCTGAGATTCTCATCCATAATTTCTATAGGCAAAGCATTCTCTTCACCCAACTCCTTAAATCAACGAGTGAATGAATGAACAAATAAATACAAATAAAACCGAAACACCCATGCTTATGCCCACTGATTTGTGGTGTGTTGCTTGGGTCTCCTTCTTACCAGCTGACACCTTGGAGAAATTATGTACCTTCTATTGTGGTCCACATAAAACCCAGAAAAGGAGAAGAGGTCATTTAAATCTTAATAGGCAAGTTGTAAACCTGTGTGACATTCAGCAGCACCTGGAATTAAATGTAGAGAGTCAGGGCTAAAAGATGCAGAGCCCTTAATCCTTCCAGGGGGTGACAGATGACCAGAAGAGAGAAGCAGGGATGTTTCCTTGCCTGCTGTTTGCATTTAAAGCACTGTATTTGCTAGCTCAGCAGATCGGTGGTGTCTCTCTCTCTAATTTTGTTTTACTTTTGCAATTTGACTTTACAATGGCAATGCACGAAGTCACCTTCCCTAACCCTTGACACTGGTCTAGAAGAGAAGACAAATGCACTGGTGGAAGGAGCCCGGCTTACTTCTAACAGTCAGTGTTACCTTCTCCCCCATTTCTGCTACAGAATCTAGGCTTGGAAAAGCCTCCTGAATTCAAAGGTTTGGGATTTCCCCCACCCCACCAAATGCCCTTCCGGTAAGGGAGAATATCGCCTTTAAAGCACCATTTTGGGGTTGATGCACATCAGGGCCTCTCTATGCATAGCAGGGTCTGAGAATGGAGCAGCAAGAAAGGAAAGATAGCTTTGGGTCCTCTTGTGGGGACATCTAGGCATGGGATCTTCTCTCCTTGCCCCAGCAGTCCCATCCTGTGAGATGCTGAGCTGCTCTGACTGCTGAGGTTGGCTCCCAAAGCAGCTCTGCCAGGGCACATGGCTCTAGGCTCGAGTAAACTTGGCTTGTCTTGTTTCTATCTCATTCCTTCTCAACTTGTGGGCTGCAAAGCAGGTGTTTCCACAGCTGCAGCAGCCAGGTAAAGCTGCCCCATGTGCAGGGCTGCAGCCACGTGCACTCCTGTTGCTAAAACAGATCACCCTAAAACAGACAGGATTGCTCGCTCGGGTTGTAGCCCGTCTCAGTCTGCCTCCAAAACAGATTGGGGGTGGAAGACGCCAAGCAGGACACGCTGGGGACCATCAGGAAGAGGACGGACTGGCACAGATGGTGCAGGGGTGGGACTCCCTCAAGGCAGCAATGACAACGATGATGCTGATAATGACAATGGCTGCAGAGTTGAAGAGAAAGAAGAAGGTGATGACAATGACAGTGATGACAGCGATGACTGAAAGGACTGGGAAAGAAATAGGGGCAAGAGAGGGGAGAGTGAGTGGGGGGGGCTTAGGGGCAAGGTTTGTGTCTTTGTGATGGGCAAGGGTGATGGTGATGAACATGTGAGTGCACAGACACATGGGAGCACAAGTGCGGACCTTGTGATGGGGATGTGTATGATGTGATTGCAAGGATGTACTTTGGACTGTCAAGTGAGCCATGGCACCCACAGGACAGTTTGGGAGTGGTACTGTGATATCTAGTTGTATTTATTTATACAAATAGGAATATATATTAAAAAACAAAAAAACCCAAAAAAACAAGAAGAAGAATGTGTGTGGTACAGAAGAGACCAGGGAGGGGGCAGGAAGCCCAGCAGCAGATAGGACAGGAAGCAGAAGGCAGAGCAGGGCAGAAAGCAGGAGATTGGGCAGGGAGCACATAGCATGGAGCAGGAAGCAGATCAGCAGATCGGACAGAGGCAGGGGATCGGCGTGGCGTGCAGGGAGTGCATGGGGCTAATTTGTGGCACACTTGCCAAAAAGTTGGGTCCTCACTGTTGCAATGTATTCATTTTGGGCATATTTAAAGGAGGCAGCAGGGATGTGCACTGATGGAGCTACTTTTGGACCCTGAATTTTGGCACTAATCAAATCAGGCTAAAATTTGCATTGCAATACGTTGACAGTGTCTGCTTAAAGGATACTAAACACGACCCTCTACTGACTCAGTACAGCTCTGAAGACAGACAGATGTTTCTCTCCACTGTTTGCCTGACCCTGAGCCCCCAGAAAAATAAAAACATCCACCAGGGAAGCTGTCCCACTGCTTGCATTTCACTCCACGAAGAAACAGAAGTAGACATCTCTGCTGTTATTGAACCTGTGGTATTTGCAAGGCACGCCAGATCAACAGCCCTGGAGACGGAGATGCTCAGTGTATTCACCAGAGGAGTGCACAAAGGACAGTAGCAGGTTAAGACGCCCGTCCAGGCCCCATCGGCCCAGAGGGTTGCTGTCCTGTGACCTTGTGAAAACTGTCCGCTGTGATTGCCAGGGAAAGTCAAACAGGTTAAAACAATGAACTCTTGCTGGGATATAGCCATCGACCTGATTTCATAGACAGCAGCCAGGAGCTGAGAAAAAGGTATGCTTGGGCATCAGCAGCCCGGCCTATGTAAAAGCAAGTGAGTTTGAAGGGCAAGGCTGCACATCATGTAGCCACTAAAGCACATTCACTTGGGTACTTCAAAGTATGCCAACTTCAAACTCACCCAACAACTTTCCTGGCAGACATCTCTCTGTCCCTCTGAAACGACTCTGCCAGGAGGAAGAAGCCTCAATACTTTAAGGTTCGGAAAGATCATCCCTAGGCAGCAAATGATGCTCCATATTTAAGTCTGGGAGAAGGATCTGTGCTGACAAACTCAAGAGCCACCCGAGGCCATTGCATGAATTAGCACAAGCTCAAATAGCCTGGCGGGGAGCGAACTCAGGCTTTTATTATCGGCACTTGCTCATGCAAGACTCTGAGCCAGATCTTCAGAGACTACTTCTGAGCATTCAAGCTGCTTCCCCTTTCAGAAGACATCTGCCTGTCCCTCCCAGGATGCACATGGACATTAAGCGCCATTTAAGAGCCCGGCATCGTTTTCACCCGACGGACACCCCAGGTCCTGGAGTATTATTCCCTCCCCATCAGTTGCATGTGTAGACTCGTCTTCATCGCACCGCTTCCCCGCCGCCCTCCCCTAATCCCCATCAGCCTCCCACAAGACTCTTCAGAGGGCAAGAAGTTATCTTTCTCCTTGACAGTGCAATCGGCTACGTGCCCTCAGAGACAGGCTGCTACTTAGCTTCACTTGATGAAGTCATGATATCGTGGGCTAAACTTCAGATCACAGCAAGCTCCCCCTGCAGGGAAGATCTGCCTTCAATTACGAATGACTATTAGCATTTTCCCTCTGCTTCTTCCGAGCTGGACAGATTACAATCGTGTTTTGCGAGCAAAAATATTTTCCATCTGCCTAGCAATTCAAATGAGGGAAGAAAAATTAAAAACAAATATGCCAGGTCTACTGTTTGGATCTCACATCACAGCAGGCTAAAAAGGGAATTCAGAGCCGAGTAGTGTCAATGAAACATTTTAATCCTGGCTCTGATACCGACTCTATCTCTGGCCTTAGGCAAGTCATTTACATTTCTACAGAGTTATTTTGGCAGAGGATCAAGCCGACGTGTCTCTGTTTTCCCAACTGCAAAGCAGGGATAAACACATAGTAACAAATCTGTGGCCATACAGGACTTCACAGTTGTTACAGTGGCACGCAGCATGTCCAATCAGAACTGCCCACCAATGGAAGAACTCAGATCTTTTGGCTCAATGGGCCCAATTTCCCACGTTAAAGGAGAAGAAATATTTATTTCAATTATAAATATTGAAAGCTGTTCATTAAAAAAAAAAGTACCCACTAAAAACTCCTAGGCCATGGTTTCCCCCCCGCCAATTACAGTTGAGTGAACCTATAGGGTGCATCCAGATGACTGCACATGCGCTTTGCAAAGCCTCAAGGCTTTTGAGGTGCCCCAAAACGCATGCAGCACATGTGAAAAGGTTCTCTGTGCTGCAGCACGGAGCCAAAATTAGATACTAGGAAATCCCAGTATCTAAAAAAAAGATCCAAAAAGAAGAGGCAGGGCACACATGGCTGTAGCACACCCAAACCTGTAGTCTGGCCATCCACAGCCATGCTCCACATGCCTGGATCACCACTGCTGTAGCCCCAGGAGGCCCCCACAACCCCAGGTAAGGCTGGTGAGGCCAGCCCAGGTGCAATTTTCACCTGGGGCAACTTGCCACACGCCAGAGTGCACGTGCACAGGCGTTCCCTGGGGACAAGCAGCAGTGGCACAACTATGTGCCACTGCTATCTGTGCTCAGGAAAATGCACATGGGTGCTTGTCTGGATGTGCCCATAAAGACCATCTCTGCTTCGCCCCATGACACCATGTTTTCAAATGTAGTGCAAACATAACCCCAAAGTGATCGAGTTTTCAAGAGAGACCTATTTACATATAGTCTCCTATTCTGCTTGCAGCTCTGGGGATTTAAGCACCCTGGAGGATTAGCTTTTCAACTAACGACCTGGCACAACTACGTAACAGGCATACAGGTGCCGACGTATTTGCAAGTGTCATAAGGACTAGGTAAGTGCTTCTCAGCTTTTCAGATTCACCCCTCAGACAATGCCATCTTTTAATTTTCATTCTGCAGAAAAGAGTCAACCAGGGACAACAGAAAAATAACAGAACAATTCTCCTGTGGCCAAGTGCTCAGAAAGACCACACCAGGCAAAAATGTGTTCAACACGACAGATTCCTTGTTCCAAACTTTGGCTGCCTATGCATGTGCTGCTTTGCATTCTAATTGGGATTCAATTAATTGACTCTGCTCCACGTTCTAATTAGAACACTCCAGCATGGCCTCACCGTCATGTGTATAAGCCCCTGCAGGTTTAAAAATGGCTGCTGGGGCGTTTTATCCAAACCTCATTGAGTGAGGCTTAGATAAAGCACCCCGTGGCCATTTTTAATCCTGTGGAGGCTTAACACATGTGACAGTGAGATGTTTTTATTACAACGGCTCTTTGGGAACCACTTTAATTAAGACCCCACCCAAACACATGTATAGACAGCCTTTGGTTTATGTTAGGAATCATGTTTGCATACAGTGCTAACATTACGTGGCACCCCATGGTACCCTTGCAAGGATCTCAAGGCACCCTGGTTGAGAATCACTAAACTAGGCAAATGGTTTTGCTGCCAGAAATTTGGAGTTGTGGCATTGCTCAGGGTCACAAAGCTCCAAGCCTGCTAAAGCAATGGGAACACAATATTTCCTGATAAGCTGATCGTCACTGATTTTGGCATGGCAAGGACTGCTTATTCAACCTAATCACAAATTCATTTTGTAGTCTTCAAAATGGATTTTTTTGTTTCAAACCTGTCCCTTACTCCTTCCTTTTGTTGCAATGAGTTAATGCAGAAATCAATAGAATACTATTACCAGATGTGCAGTAAGCACAAATCCATCCCACTAGACCACACAGGCCCAGCTCCCCTGCACTCTGCTCCTGGGCTGCACTTGGGAAGCAGTGCTCTGCAGGCTGGTTAGCACCTGAGACAGGTGTTCATTGAAGAGGGCACCCAGACAACAGAATAAAATGTTAAGAGCCAACATTGGACCCTAGGACCATGTGACAGAGAGGTTCAGCAGCTCCCCACAGGTCACAGAGCTGCAGAATCAACATAAGACCACACATCCTTAGTCTTGGATTCAAGTCACTGCTCTCTGGCTAAATCCTGGGTCTACCGGAGCCAGTGGAAAAGGCCACGGCTGGCTGCATTCTCTCCCTTAGCTGGCTCCACCTGATGGCATTTCCATATCTGTATGCAAGGTAAAAACTTTTAGCCATCACTTCTGGTTGATTCAGCTCCAGGTAATCTTGTGGGCATCAGCGGCCACACTCCTATTCATACTGGGGAATACTGCAAAGCCAAAAGAGGGGAAGTGGGAAACTCATGACTCCCCTATCATTAATTTGGCACTGCCAAAGCTTCAAGCACCTCTGCAATTATCTGTTAAGCAAACAGATGGTGAATGGCCCCATTTAACACCTTCATGCATAGCAGATACCCGTCTCACTTCTGCCATTTTTCCAGTGTGATGCAGGAAAGAGGGGGTCATGCACACAGCTCCTGAGGGAGTAGGTGCCCCTGGTGAGGGGAGGGAGACTGAGAGGCAGATAAAACCCTGGTAGGAGACAAAGTTGGGGAGCCCTGGTATAGGGATGGAGGAACACGGAGACTCTGGCAGAGGGAAGGTGGGAATGGGGAAGGTAGGGGGGCAAATGCTGTTTCTGGCATCAGAGAAGCCAGTGGCATGGAAGGGTAAGGGGGTCCCAGTATTAATTGAGGGGATAAGTACAGAAGTACTGGTACAGAGGGAATGTAGAGCTTAGTAGGGGGAAATGAGGACAAGGGGGAATGGATGCATATGTGGAGCCCCTAGCATGGGGGAGGATAGGAGTGCAGGCACTGCAAGCCCCTGACATGGGGACAACGGGAGAACATGGATCCATGGAAGTGAAAATGGGAGAAAGGGGAAACGGTAGATGATGACATCCTGGTAGGACGAGACTGGAAGACACTGTAAGGGGGAAAGGAAGGAAGGTCCGGTGTGTGCACAACATGCGGCAGGGGACCAGGGAGATACAGGACATGGATGAGAAGAAGACTGGGGACCCCACAGAGCCCATGGCAGAAGGGAGGGGGTTATAGGGAGTCTGGGGGATAGTGAGAGGGATGAGCAGGATGTACTTCAAGAGCTGGTGTGGTGCAAAGGAAGGGTGCACAGAGACTGTGAAGTGTGCCCTGCACTTGGAAGAGCACAATCCTTTACATACAGAGTCCGTGCAACCTGCCTATCTATGGCAGAATCCTTTGTCCTGCCTGTGTAAGATCTGCTCATGGGGTATGCAAATTCAGGGACATAAAACTCCTTCTTCCTCAATAAACTAATAATACTATGATTTAAAAAAAAATAAATAAAAGTACACCTGAAGGAGCAGCTGAAGGAGTTTGACTTAAGTCTGCCAGGTACGAGAGAAATAAATTCATCGCCTCAGCAGCCGTTTCCAAAATTCAGACTTGTACCGTTAAAACTGCCTCCTACATTTACTCTGTTTTCTGGGAGAATATTGCTGCCAAGATTCATTCATGAATGGGCAAGGGCCCCTTGCTGGACAGGATGAAAAAATTAACTACACCTCTCTGGGAAACACCACTCTCTTGTCGGCTGATTTTAATTAACCTTCATCCCTCCCCTCCTAATCCCAATAATCCCTTTCCTTCCAGGGAGCTGGTGACCTTCTCTTGTCTCAACAACCCCTCATAAGCAAAGGGCAGCAGGTCAAGGATTGTTTTTATGCCTATGGGGCCAGGTTGGGGTGGTCCAGAAGATGGGTTACTCGTGAGTTGGATCAGGTGAATCCTTACTGCTTGGAGGAGGGGGAAAAGTCAGGGTTGCTGCAGGTGGAGGGGAGAGGTTAGCCACGAGGGCTAGGAACAGATGCTGCATTTGTCCCAGGCCCAGTTATCCCTGGGTCTAGCTCGGAGCAAACAAGTCCTGGGATTGCTGTGTACACACACAGCACTAAACCAGAGTTTAGTGAACAGCTTCTTGCACTGCCACTTTCCTGCCACTAATTCAATAATGCAATCCCGGGACAACCACTACGACACACTTTGTGATATCAACTGTTAGCACATCTTCTCCCGTGAACCAATATAAGACATTTCCCGTATAACAGAGGTGGATGTCTGAATGACTACATTTTTTAACCTGGAATCAAATGGTTTTTCCAGGGGAAAAACGCGAAGTCTGTTGTAGCCTAGATGCCATGGAGTAGGGGACGCTTCCTTGACACCCTTTCTCTGGGGAGCAAGGAACTTTCCCAGCACGAGCCAATGTAATGACTTGGTAATGGAGGGGAAATGCTGTTCCCATTTTACAGATGAGTAATCTGTGGCACAGAGCTGTACATTTATGAGCAGGCAGCAAATCCAAGGCAGGGCACTGAACACAACCCAAGAGCACAAGGAATCAAAGCTGCAAACTCTAGAGTGACTCATATAATATCTTGGTTGGCTGATGGGCTATTGATAAGCATAATATTAATTAGCATCTGGGAGTGAGCCATCCCTCGACAGGATTTCCTCTGTAGGCGCACACACATACGAGAATGGGTTGCAAGTCCAATACCCCTGCAGCCCAGGTAATTACACCCAAGAATATAGATCTAGTAATACAGCAAAGAGCGTTTCTCCTGCAGATCTCACTACAGAAGCATTGTTTAGGAATTACGTTTTGCAAGTCATCAGGTGGCAATGAAAACATAGGCAAAATGGGGCTGTGATTTATGAAAAGGCATGATATCTTTTCAGCAGAGGCAGCACTAACACAAGAAAGAGAGACTAGTTGCAGCAGTTAAAACATATTTTAACTAAAAGCTCGGCTTGTGTGGCTGCAAATGTCTATATCTATTCATCATTCCATAAAATCTATCCATCTATAGACTGGTAGGTGCTAAGATACACACCTTTACATCATTTGCATTATTATGCATACACATATTTTTATAGGGTTTTGCATTCAAATAGGCACACACATATATGTCTGCATAATATTGGAAATTGTTTAATATATGATACATGGCCTTATAGTAAGCGTATAAGGCCTTATCATGTGCTTCTAGTGTGGCCTTCTAGTGTGCTTCTTTGTTATTTTTTACATTCATAAAGGACCTATTTATTGTTAAGTCTGGGACTAAGGGCTCTCTTTTTCTGCAAAACACTTCAAACATGTTTAAGCATTTTGCTGAATCAGAGCTTTGGTTACTTTAAGTTTGATTCAGGGTCCACTGAGGTCAGTAGAGGAAAAAAAGCAACAAAAAACAAAACAAAAGAAAAAAATAAAAGAAAAAACAAAGAAAAAACTTCCAGAGTTGAGCTGAGAAAACTCTGAATTATCTTTGTGAATCCAGGATGGAAAAGAAAAATAATAACTATTGTGTACTAGAAATCTAAAAATTACCTTCCCAGAAACAACAGTAATTCAGAAAGCATGGAAATAGGAGGAACTCTGCTCAGCATGGACTTGATTTTTTTATTACAGGTTGTTTTTTGTGGGTTGTTTTTTTTTTCTTTTGGGAAAATTGAATGGCAGAAAAACAAAACTGCAACCCCAGAATTTGAGAAATGCATAAAGAAATAAAGGGGCATGGCTGACTGATGGATAGGAGCTTTCAATATTTCAGCTACTCACTCTTTGTGCTCTCCACTCCGGAGACTAAATGCTATAGACATTATTCAAATCTTCCTCCAGCTGTGAGCCCAGCATCTCAAGATACAAGGCAATCTGAGCAGCTCTCATTTGTGCTGATCGGCTCCCTGACCTCCTCCAGAGTCGTTCCAACCCCCAGTTCCACCAGGGCCCGTGTTTTCATGCCCCTTACAAAATTCACTTGTCTGGCCTCTAAAGACCCTCTTGAAATGCTTTTCCTGGAGACTTCATCATGACAATGGCACATTATTATATTCTAATGAAACACAGCGATGATGACTTTCTTCCTCTACATCTCCAGAATAACTTCTTCCCTCTCTCGCACCAAAGCAAAACACGGCGACTACTTTTGCACGTGGGCTTCTCTCCCGGAGAGAGACCCACACACAGACTGCCACATGACAGATGCTAGGCAAAATATTCGCTGCACTATGGGGCAGTGCTCTGAAGCGCTTGTGATAAAACCTACGAGGAATAGGATGGACTCAGCCCTTTCTGGTAGGTCGTTCAGTTTTAAGTCCTTCAGGCAGACATGAAAAGGGATGGACTGCCAATTGGAAGACCCTTTTAAGGGTCCAGCAGCATTCCTATGAACAGCCCACCTTGGTCCAAAATAGCTCAGATGGGAAGATATTTGGGGCACCCTGCAACATATTTTACCCATCCTTCCCAATCTTTGAAAACAGAAAAGTGTTGCTTTAGTCTTCAGCTTGCTTGGCTTGATGGCTCTGAGCCCTATCGGATGCAGGTTGGGTATGCTGCAGCTCCCTACTACCCATTTTTCCTGATAGGCATGGTTAAGTGATAGCAGAGCCCACAGAGCCCTCTGCCTTAATAGATTATCCACTGAGTTCAGACAGGCCCCTGGAGCATATGGATAGCTCTTTTATCAGTCTTCCCTAGCCCCAAACTTCACCTAAACTGCTCTCTTATTGATCATCTGCTTCTCCCCAGCCCAGGCAGAAGGAGGTTGTCAAAATTATAGTTTTCTTCCAATACTGACCTTTCATTACTCCCCTTGCAGATCTTCACTAAATTCGCCTCTTCAGCATCAAGTTCCAGCTTCTTTGCACTTTCAAATCTCCCCCTAAATGTGGCTCCTTTTCCTCCATCTCATTTTCTTTAATATGCTTGAAATACTAAGTACAGTGTTTTACATATGGTAAATGATTTGATTGTCAAGTGTTTATCATATGCTATTTGGAGGGAGGTCACTGGGAATGCCTGGGCGTTACACCCTCTTTGAAAATGAATGAACATCCAAACATTCAAGAAACTACTCAGGGAAATAAGTTAGAAAGTTCACACCTAACTATGTGTTTTGCACTGCATAACATTTACATGCTGAGAACTGTAAGCTTTTTCCAGCAGACTCTAGGGATTGTTTGCAATACTTCATCTGTTGTAAGACACTGAAGAAATATTGCACTGGAAAAATAGAAAGCTCTTAAAGCAACAATTACATATATGTGTACACACAACAAGTGATTCTGTAGTTCAAAGCTGTAGGCCTGGTTACACATTATTTGTATTGTGGTAGTGCATGCAACTTCCATTCCCATGGCCAAAAGAACTTATAATCTCAGGGCCATATAGCATGGCACACTTAGCATATGTTAAATGCACTTAAAACACCAGCATCTGTGCCTTCAAGCAGGATACCATGTACTAAGTGCTTTTATATCATACTGCATTACGGCAAAGTTGCACCTTTCTGAGTAAGGAGTATTTCCAGATGGTACTGGGTGCATCTACATGTGCAATTCATGCACCTTAAGGTTACTGCACACTAAAATAGGGTGCAGGAAACTGCACCCAGGAACATGTCTGCATGTGTGCCTGCATCAGAAGCAGATTTGCTCCTAATGGGAGCAGTTGAGTCCAGGACTGCTCCTAAGCCCCGGCCCTGCTCTTCCCCACTGCAGCAGCCAATGGGACCTCCAGGCTCCCTTGGTGCCAGCTCCAGGCTGGCAGGGGTCAGGCCTGGGCTCTGGGGGGCAGAGGGGAGCTGTCCAGGAGCAGGAGATGGCTCCCAGGTGCATGGAGCTCAGGATTATTGCCTGGCTCGGCAGCACCAGCTTGGGGCAATGCCCTCTGGCCAAGCAGCATCAGCAGCCTGAGCTCTCCATGCACTTTCTCTCTGTCCCCAGTCCCAGCGCTGCTCAGCTTCCAGCTCCCCCCAGCAGCCAGGAGCTGAGCAGAGCTGGGATGAGGGAGCTCTCTGTCTCCAAAGCACCAGGTTGGGGCAGAAAGCTTCCCCGTCCACTTAGTCCTACTGCTGCCTATGCAGCACAGACTCCAGTCAGCTTCCAGTCTCCACCCAGGCCTGTGGGGAGCTGGGAGCTGAGCAGGGCCAGGACTGGGGGGAGACGCAGAGGGGTAAGTAGGGCTGGGACTGTGGGAGACACAGGGGGGTAAGCAGGTTCAGGACTGGAGGCAGATGCAGAGGGCGTAAGCAACACCAGGACCGAGGAGAGACCCACGTATTAGCTTAATTTACTGCACTGTAAGTCTCATGCACATGTAGACAGTGATGCTTTACTGCATCGTAGATTAGTCTAATGCACAGTAAAGCATCTTGTTTAGACATGTCCACTGAGTAATGCATGTTGAGATAACATGGGACTGCTTCATGGAGATAATACGATCAACTGTGGTCCCAGAGCAATCAGCAGATTGTGGGTCCCAGCCCTGACACCAAACAGGACTCTCAAATTGGCTCCTATGCCATCCCAAGACTGAACATGAGCTGATCTTCAGTCTCAGTCCTGGGACTGAGACTCTCTCACCTGTTCCAGTGTATTTTGGGGCTAAAACTGAAAATCATTTGGTTATTGGTCCAATCCTGGGAGTGCATCCAGAGTCTCAAACGAGCTCTGACACGGTCCTTGGACTTAGACCTACACTCAGGTAACTGTCAATCAGGCCCCAGTGTGGAACTGGACCTAGTTTGAGACTCCCCTGCAGTGCCAGGTCTGGGACCGACAATCAGCTGACTGTCAGGCCCAGCCCCAGCCCCATATCTGGTTCAAGACCCCAGTCCAGTGTGAGGGCTGGGACCAACAATCCTTGATCACATCACTGTGCAGCCACTCAGAAAATAGGCTAACTCTGAATACAGCAAATTGATGCTTATTACAATCTAAATAAAACACATGCAAAGCATCCCATGCAACAAGGTCCTAAGCTTAAGATCACGGACAACTGATGGACACAGACAGGCAGACCAGAGACTAGAAGGAAACACACAACCACACCAGATGCCATGATATGCAGTCGTCTCAGAAAGCCGGCACCCAAACTGTTGTCAAGGCTTTTTGTAGGAAAAGGACCATTTTCCATTTA
>NW_017728992.1:205014233-205021722 GCF_001723915.1 Gavialis gangeticus
AGGATGAAGAGAAGCTAAGGAAGTGAGACACAAAAGGAATGGTAGGACTTGAAAGCATTGACAGAAAATAGGAAAAGCAAGGATGTTCAAGAGATAGGTGTTCCTGCAGAAGCAGAAGGGAAAGCACAGGAGAAAGTACACGTGTGCTTGTTTGAAGGCAAGCGAGCAATCAAGGTGGATGTCCTTGGCTGTTTGGAAGTAGGATACATTGGCCTGATAATCAGCAAGCTAGAATAGGTAGCACAAGGCCAGGTTGCCGACGGCCCTGAAAATGAAGATGAGAAGCTTATCTTTAAATGCAATGAAGGCTGTGGAGGAACACAATGGAAGGGGAGACAAAGTCAGAGCAGGGAGGTCTGCAACAATATTCTGGCACAGCTCACTCAACTTCTTTTAATACTCGCTAACGAATATCCCTGCTTCCCAAAGGCTTCGTTTTCATTTCTATGTAACCACTGTTTCACCCTCATTACTTGTTTCCTGTTTTTCCAAGAACTTACCCTTAAATTTGCATTATTCCAGACAATAATGCCAATGAAACCTAGGCACGATTGTCATCATGAGCTCCCTGGCAAAGAGCTGGTGATGTAATGTAGGAGAAGCATGCAAAGTCACTCTGGAAGGCCAAAACGAAGTGCCATTTTGTTGCAATTCAGGGACCTGATCCAAAGCCTACTGAAGTCAATGTGTTTGTGTTTTTACTGCCTGCAATTACTTCTGGGTTTGGGGGACTTTATTCTTCTGTTCTGTATGGCTCTGGTGAGACTACAGCTAAATATATATTATACAAAGTCCCATACCCTGGCAGCAGAAAGAAACTAATAAAGTAGATGGAATTGAAAGAACAGAAATACATTGACTGAAGAGCAAGAGAGACTGACTTGTGAGGAGGAGGATAACTATTAGTATTTGAACAGTGTAAATGTCAAGGTGGAAGAAGAATTACTTAGAGGGCCCAATTGAGTTTTACTAGGTGTAGAGCCAAGAATAAGGCAAGGGATATTTAGCAAGAATAGAGGGAAGCATTCAATCAACAGTGAAGTCTACTGGACCATGAAATAGTCTCCCAAAATAAATGGTGGCAGCCCTACAGCTGAGGTCATTTAAAATTAGACTGGACAAAATATTCTGGAGGGAACAATCCAGTCTTGAGTCTCAAGGGATGGACTTGTCAATGTGATAAGGATTTTCTATCTCGGATGCTTACTAGTGTGCCATATACTACTGTAATTTGGCATATTTGAACAAAATGAATGTTTGATATTCAGGCAAACCCGGATTTTTAATGTATGACAGTTGTCATGATGTTCTTTCTTTCTTAGATAGAAAATAATTAGAAGTTGAAAAGTCCCTGCCAAATGCCAGGCACAGCTATTACTGGTCCCATAAATCCAGCCACTGGACTATAGAGGAAGATAAAATAACCTACATTAAAGGCTTCTAAACTGTCAGAGTCATTGAGAGGTTTCCCCGAA
The DNA here is from genome assembly GCF_001723915.1 of Gavialis gangeticus. Classification (NCBI taxonomy): domain Eukaryota; kingdom Metazoa; phylum Chordata; order Crocodylia; family Gavialidae; genus Gavialis; species Gavialis gangeticus. The sequence continues at coordinate 205,015,709 of NW_017728992.1, forward strand.
ACAACTTTTTCCAAGGAATGATATGCAATAATGGGTGAACAAGGAATAAGCCTGAACTAACAAACACAACGTGACAGGCTCTGAGAGGCTTTTTAATTGTATTTACTACCTAGAGACAAGTGCTAGGTTGATAACTGTGAAGACTGGCATCTTTCATTTACATATTGATCTCGAATGAAATTTAGCAAGAATGAGCATTTGTAGCATGACATTCAGCTCTGCAAATTGTTGCCCTGCCTATGTGTGTCAACTCTCACCTTCAGGAAGTAATTACTTCTCAAGCTGGGAATACATCCCTCTTTCCATAGTCATAGCAGGTACTTGCGCCCATCGTACCAACATCCTTAGCTGACAGCCCACATGCCTGATCAGCCTTTCTCTCTTGATAGGAATCCACAACCGGGATTTTTGCCTCGGCCCGTGATACCTGACAAACACTGATAGCAATTGATTAAAGCATTTGTTCCGACCAAATTGATAATGTCTTTTATTCAAAGGTTGTGGCTCTGATTGGCCTTTTTAAAAGCACCAAGGCTCCTAATTGACTGCTTAATTGGTAATTGCTCTGTTTGTAGTGATTATTTGCATGGAGCAACTCACTGCAATCAGTTGGAACTAATGGCTGAGTGACAGTCTGGTTCATGGTCTTGACTAGAGTTTTTATTTGCAGCTCCAAAGAAGAAACCTTTGCATAAAGATAAAACTGAGGTGTTTCTTTCCTATATTTAGCAATAGTGTGATGTATTTAAACAGTATTATTTAATAGTTAAATTATATATCTAAGGCGCTTTAAGTAGGGTGCCACTATTCTTCTTCTTCATCATCATCATCGCCATGATTTGTTGTGGGTATGGTCCTGAGTCCTTATAAATCAATGGGCTACCCGGTTTTCTATTTTCCATCGGTCTACCCGGTTGCAAGGTGAAATCCCCCAGAATCTGCAGTTTATTCTTTTCTGCTACTGAGCTCTTCCAGTCCTGGTGACTAGGGAGATGGCATGGGTCACAACATTGCCAATGAGAGGCACTGGGTATTTGAGTATACCGGGGTGGGCAAAATGCAGCCCGGGGGCCAGATGTGGCCCGCCAGGCCTTTCTATCCGGCCTGTGGGGCCCCTAAAAAATTTAGAAAATAAATATTAATTTGCTCTGGGTTGCCTGTCATGTGGCCCTCAATGGCTTGCCGAAAGTGGCACTTAGTAAGTGGCCCTCTGCCCAAAATAATTGCCCACCCCTGGGTTATGCCCTTCCTGCCACATACCCCAGGCCAACATTAAATAACCACTGACATTTCATAGTATAATCTAAGCACATAAAGCATCTTCTGCGTTTGCCTGTGATTATACCAATTTTCAAAATACGATATCCTAGCAACCTTTTGGAGCAGCGGGCCACTTTAAACAGAGCTAGCTGCAAATATGGCCCGCTCCTTGCAACCCAGTTGGTGATGCCACCACTGCTTCCCCCAATGCCTCTCCCCACAGAGAAGCTGCGTACATCCCTTGCTGCTGAACTGCTACAAATGTCCTGGCTGCGCTGGCCATACATTGCCAACCCGTCCTGGCTGGTTTGTGGAACGAGCCTAATCTTAATGCAGCAGAAATGACAGCTTCGGTTGATGGCTTTGAGATGCTAGGCGAGTAAAGGAATTATCAGCCTTCCAAAATTTCCCGATAGTTCCTGGCGAATCCTTCCCAAGCAAATGTTTGTCTAACCTGCACTTAAAAACTCCCAGTGCTGGCGAGTCCACAGTCGCTCAGTAATTGGTTCTGGTACTTAGCCACCCTCATTGTTAGAAAGTTCTGTCTAACATCCAACCTAAATTTCCCTGGTTGCAAGTTAAACCCATTTGCCTCCCACAATTTCAAACGGCCCTTGCATTCTGTTCCCATGCCCCTTCCCACAATTCTCTTGTTACCTATTAATTGCAAAGCTACTGCAGAACCTTAAATGCTTAGAAAGGGCACGATGCTCCCTAAAACACAAGATCGCTGCTACTCTATAACCCCATCCCCTCCTTCCCATGTTGGCACATCATTTTATGTACAACTGCTTTTGGGTGTCAGGCTCTGTGTGCACCCCTTTTTATTAGTGTGCTCTCATGCAGCGGATTCAGCAGCCATCAAATAACTCATCGGCACATACACCAGGCTCTCTAAAGAATGAGGGTGTCAATTGATATTTATATTCCAGCAATGCTTAAGACTGCCAGTGATGCAGCAGATTTGTGGTATTAGGCACCATGCTAGTATAGAATAGAAACCCCCTGACCTATACGGCTCATGATCTTAGCAGCTGTTTCAGCCCTTGGCTGCAAGGGGTTGTGTTTATGCTCATCCAGGTTTATGAAATTTTTTGTATTTTAGAAGTATTTTAATTGAACGTGCAGCAGATATAGTTTATCTGTCATTCTTCTTGCCCTCTCAGCAATAATCAAACTTAATGTATTATACCAGGGATGGGCAACGCTTAGCACAGTTGCCAGAGCATGGCAGGCAAAGGCATCTTGATTGGCACGTAAGCCTCAGGGCAGATAGTGGGGAAGGGGCTGGGAGGGCAGATGGTGGGGAAGGGGCAGGAGGGCAGATGGCAGGGAAAGGGCTGGGGCTGTGCTGCCACAGCAAGGATTGGGCACTTGCGGCTCCCTCGCCATCCACCCCTGCCAATGTTTCACAAGTTGAGGCAGCAGGTGTTTTTGGCACTCTGCCCAAAAACATTGCCGACCCCTGTATTATACCTTGTCTTTTTAGCAGCACTTTCCATCAGTGAATCCCAGAGTCCTTTAAAACCCCTGATGAATTACATGGCATTACGGATCGGTGGGGTATGCATATAGGAGGGGGTCAGACATGAAGAGTCTAGATCCACAGGATGTCACACACAGGTCAACAGCTGAGTGTGCAAAATAATCCCTAAATGTAGAGCCTCCAGGTGAATGCTGTTAAGACCAAACTCCTTTCCTCCTGTACTGCATTGCATTTAGTGTGGTCCCCTCACAACTTTGTGATTATTTTTTAAGGCATATTCTGCAGCACTAGGTCCAAAGGTGTTATGGCATCTGTTGATCATTGTCAATACAATTTAAGCTGTAAGACTTTTTATGCCACACTTTAAATCAATATTTGGTGAAAACAACCTGCTATTAGGTATGTTGTATCCTGCCAGATTTTGTCCCTTGCACATGTGTAGGCACTTGCATCCACATGCCCACCCCCACCATCAAAATGTAGGGTTTTGGGGATAGATTTCCACTGACAGACTTTGCTGTTTTTAATATGTGAACCATATGAAAAGAAATGTGTTCAAATCAGATGAGCAACCTGCTGCACTCACTATGTGGCCTTTATTTTCCCAAGTGGAATCCCTTATCACTGAAACATGCTGCAAAGGATATTTGTGATCGAGGGCAATGCCCCATTACCCTGCAAGCCTCTTGCCTTGTAAGCAAATCTGCTGAAAAACACAGACGACATGCAACGGAAAGGGCTGATGTGCATAAAAACGTGCTGCTTCCTGAAAAGAGCCTGAAAACAAAGTCAACAGAGCATTGAGACGATGGATATTGCAGTCGTAATTTGCATCTATTTTATCAGTGCCTGGTCTAGAAAAAAGTATTTAATACTATTTCTTTTTTAAGGATGTATAAAGGAATGTTATTTTATTTTATTGGTTTATGAAAGGAGCAAAATCAGTGCCTGTAGGAAAGGTAGTGGCTGTACAAGCAGCCCCATGGTGCACTGGTTATTTTGCCTCAGTTGGTATGCAAAGGAACCTGTTTCTAACTATGAAGGGGTTGTTAAGTCTTCACGGCCTGCTCTGTTTTGGACCATCTACGTTATATACCCTCTCCTGCTCGAATCTGCACATGACAGAAGTAGAAAGCCCAAAGGAGTTCCAGTCCACTTGGACAAGAGATATCCAAGGGTCTTTTACACCATCGTGCTCTGGTATGCTGCCTTAATGACACAGGAGAACAAATGTTGCATAAAGGCACCTTTGCATTGCTCAGAGGTTTTGAAGGTTGGGTAGAACTTAAAGGATCACTCAAAAATATGAGAAATGTTGCGTGGAGCCCTGTCCTTTTTCCCCTTTTGTACCCAAAACTGACAGTGGAAGTAGCCATAGTTTTGGGTGTGCACGGTCAGTTATTTTATAAGAAAGATGTGCATAAAGCTTTGGTTATGTTGATCTCTTGAATTCAGATTCAGACCAAATGGGGTAAGGAGCAACAAGCATCTCTTGTATGTCTAAGAAAAGCCAAGAAGATGCACCGGGCAGTCCATGAAATGCTTTCTTTCTCATTATGCTTAATTTAAAGTAGGTATTAAATGAGTACCTCTGGGCAGCAGTCCTGCTCCTTAATGTGTGCTTAATTTAGCACAGTGATGGAGACATGGGATTCACTAGGTTAATTTGTCTCGTATTTTATTCTCTCTCCTATTCACATTTACTTAAGCTCTTGATGCAAAAATGCATATGGCATGCAGCCCTTATAAAACCTTATAATTGGGAAAAACACAAGGTGGCAAAATGGATGCTAGTTGTGATGTTAGAAGGAAAAAAGGTGAATTCATAGGGAAGCAGAAATTTGAAGCCCTGCCATGGTAAAAAAAATGTAATTGAGTGAAACATCTCACATAGAATTAATGGGGAAATGAATGTGTGGTGAGAGGCATAATTGGAAAAACTACAAAAATCAATAAGCATACACTTAAAAATAAGTATGCTTTGTATGTCTGTTTAGCGGTCTCATAGCACCTACAGTGACGATTTCCATGCCTGATAGGTGTTGTCAAGCTTCCCAGCCCAGGATACATTCCTCTAGCATTTTCAACCAACAATGAAGCAATAATATCTTTTGGGCAGACCAAAGGGCAGCTGATTCATTCCCTCCAGAAAGGTTGCAAGAACAAACTCTACGTCAGCCACTTCTGGGAAACCGCCGTTACATCCATGCTTCCTAGCATCACCGAACTATAGCATTGGAAGGGACTTCAAGGGTCATCTACTACAACTCCTTACACTGGTGCTAGATTTACTATTCCTAACCCAATTTGCTGTTCCTATCTTGGATGTGAAAATAGTCCTCAAAGACCAACCAAGCTCTTCAGCATTGATAGACTACAAGGAAGCAGAGTGCAAAGAGCAGTTATAGACAGTGCCTGTGCAATGATACTCATGGTTGGCTCTATCCCTTTCCCTCTACCGTGCTCTTTCATTTTCCTCTCTCAAATTCCATCTACAGAGACAGGCTGAACTTTTTTTCACTTAGAGGATCTCTTTCTGTCCAAATCTGCCGCAAGAGCATCTGCAAAAGTATCTTGCTCGGACCTTACTTCCGTCCAGGCATCATAAAACAAGTTCTGCTGTTCATCAACTCTTCCTTGGATACTTGTCCTTTGGGGCTGGCTGATACTGGTCTCTCTTGCTTTTTAAATTATGCATACAGATTGAATCTCTAGGCCATTTGGTTGGGGATACATTAATTTATGTTTACTTGGGTACAATACTCAAGGTGACTTTAACAATAGATATATATACATTTATTTTAGATTCTATAGGGCAATACTATCCCAAAGCATGAATATATGGATAATACAGTGAGTCTCAGTGGAGTTTTCTCTGCTGGAGACTGAGACATGAGAGACTCCAGTCAAGATTTTCCCTGGATATTAAATCAGACGGAGGGTAACCATTTATTTCACGTATTCCAATGCTACCATTCAACTAACTTTGCCAGGGACTGTGTGCACATAAGAAAAAAATGGTGTTCCGCACTCTCGGTTTTTATTTAAAAAAAAAAGAAAATCCAGAAATTTTCAGGGTTTATCTTCGAAACAAAAACTGGGATGGAATCGGGATAAAAGGAAGAAAAGGGGTGGGGGGGAAGCAATTTAAATTGGGGAGAAAAATCGGTGGTGAGGATGGGAGGGAGGGAGTAAGGCTGAGACTAGGGAAGGGGCGGGGAGGGTGGGGGAGCTCTTCCCGGTGCTTGGCAGCTTGCTCTCGCTGTAG
>NW_017728992.1:205026722-205027100 GCF_001723915.1 Gavialis gangeticus
CTGGTGGAGGGCCAAAGCTAGAGCCTCTTGGGTGCGGCTTGGACCTGCCCAACCTGGGAGCAATTCCCGTGGCCCACCCTTCCCCACCTGGGGGCAGAGCTGGGAGACCCCACCCCCAAGCAGTGGCTCCAGCTACCCGTTCATAGTTTCATAGTTGGTTGGGTCGGAAGGGACCTGAGCAGATCATCGAGTCCGACCCCCTGCCATGGCAGGAAAAAGTACTGGGGTCAAACGACCCCGGAAAGGTGTTCATCTAGTCTCCTCTTAAAGTCCCCCAGGGTAGGAGCCAGCACCACTTCTCTTGGAAGTTGGTTCCAGATCCTAGCTGTCTTGACAGTGAAGTAGCGCCTCCTGATGTCTAGCCTAACTCTACCCTCT
>NW_017728992.1:205027147-205036740 GCF_001723915.1 Gavialis gangeticus
GCAAATTTGAGCAGGTGCTTTTTACCCCCTCGTCCAAGTCGCTGATGAAGATGTTGAACAGTGCGGGCCCGAGGACCGAGCCCTGGGGGACCCCACTGCCCACATCCCTCCAGGTCAAACACGACCCGTCCACCACCGCTCTCTGGGTGCGGCCCTCCAGGCAGTTGGCGACACATCTGACTGTGTGGGTGTCGACACCACAGCCCCCAGTTTCTTAATGAGAACGGGGTGAGAGACAGTGTCAAAGACCTTCCGAAAGTCCAGGAAGACTATGTCCACTGCTACCCCTGCGTCTAAGGATTTGGTGACCTGGTCGTAGAAGGTCACCAGGTTGGTCTGACAGGACCTGCTGCTAATGAACCCGTGTTGGTTGCCCCTAAGCATAACCTCCCCTGCTCGCCCCTTGTGGACATATGTCAGGATAACGCTCTCAAAAAGCTTACCCAGGATCAAGTTAACACTGACTGGCCTATAGTTTCCTGGGTCCTCATTCCTCCCTTTATTGAAAATGGCCCCCGCGTGGCCACTGCAACCCCGTTGCCCCCACTCTGCATGAAGCCGCTGCCACCGTGTCCGCTCAGAAATCTGTGCCTCAGATAACCAGCACAGCTGCATTTTTAGGTTACCGGCACTGCCCGTTTTTAGTTCAAATCACTGTTAACCAGCATGAGAGGGGAATGGGCCATTCCCCATGCCAGTTAACAGGGATCTGAACTGAAAAAAATGGGTGTAAATCAGTAAAGAAACAAGTGACTTAAAAAAAAATTCAGGGAATTTATCAGTGAAAATCGGTTAAAACTGAGAATGCGGAACACTAGAAAAGACAGAGTCTAATATGATAAATGAAGTCTGTTATTTATATCACTGAATTAATCTAGTTATCATCTTTGTTTAGGAACAGCCTATATTTCCTACTCGAAGCTCAAGTGCCTCTGACCACATTGGGAACATTTGTCCTTTTCTTGCAGTGTTGATTACATTCCATTTCTTGGTAGGCTACAACAAAAATCCATTCTGATAAAATTAGCATGATCCACTTAGCAGGGAAAGCATATGTATTAATTAAATGCGCTGATTTGTTCTCAAACCCTCTCTTCAGGTTCATTCTTACTTTAAACCTGCAAGCTGCAGACAAATCAGAGAGATTGTGAAGGTTTAAAGTAGTTAGCCAATAAATGCTCGACAATGAGAAACTGAATTTTCCAAAAGTACAAAATGAACAACTCAAATGGAAAAAGTAGCTCATTCATAACTTATTTGTATCTCTTTACAGAAACCACTTTTTTGGCTTTTTGACTTTATATCCATACATGTTTATACTGTGTAACAGTAAAAAAAAGTTGTATTCGACCTTTCTTTGACCATTGCTAAAAAATTTCAAAAAACCTTGATATAAAAGCAAAATATTGAAATCTTAAGGAAAGTTACAGTAGTTTGTTGCATGAGTATTGGCATTTGGTGTGCCTGCTGGTGGAACTCATGAAACCAAGTAATATGGAAGCATAAAATAAGGAGGGCTGGTTCAACTTAGCTTCCAACTTTGGTTCTTTATTAGACTGATATTGTTTTCTCCTTAAAATGATAAGCTCTCTTTGAACTGCACCTGTTCAATGTCTAGCACATAATTACCTGATCCTCCAATATTTGAGCTGTACAAAGAAAGTGTTGTCTATACAGGCACTGTAGCAATGCATATCAGGAAACAATACCTCTCTGCAGACTATGACACAAAAGGTACACTGAAAACCTTAGTCTCTTTAACTTTGATTAGAGGCTGTCCAGCATTGCAATGCAATCTTATGGCATTTATATCCATGCTAAAATATGCCCAAAACCTACTCCCCACACCCAATTATGATGTTAGTGTCTGAGATATAAAACTCATATTCTCTTTTCCTTCTTCAAACCACCTGTCCCAGCACTAGAATAATGTCCACTCCCATCTCCCAAGCCAAATGGTACAAAAGAACAGCAACCTCAATCTGCTGGATGGCTTCCTCCCGTAGACGCATGGCCTCCAAGTCTTCTTCAGTGATTTCTGAGAGCAGGGCTTGATCTTGATCTTGGCTCTGCCACATGCTATCCCCTCCATTGAAGATCTTCTCATCATCAGCCAAGTCAGAGAAAGGAGTGCGGGGACTCTGCTGAAACCAAAAAGGGGAAGCAAAAGACACTGAGAGGTTTATCCTTTTTATACTGCATGGTTCCAGGGAACAAGCAGGGAAATTAAACTAAAATGCAAACAACTGAGATGTTCATGGCAAAAATGGAAGAACCAAAAGCACCAAGGCAAGTGGATGTTTAGGGTGGAAGAGACTTAGGGTGCCTGCACACACTACGGAGTTTAATCCTCATTAAAATAACATTTATAACGTTTAAAGTTGTTTATTTTGGAGCATCGCATCAGTTTTTGCATGCACTAGGTTTTCAACTGAATTAAGCTTTGGAGTGTTGCATCAATGTTTGCACACAGTAGGTTTTCAAACAAATTAAGCGTGGACCTCGGCTGGCACTGCAGGAGAGCAGGACAGTCCAGTGCTGCCCCCTGTCCCAGGCCCTCCACCCCATGCCTGTGCCATGCCACACAGCTGTTGGAGCAGGGAGCCAGCAAAACAGCAGAAGCAATTCAAAAGTGGAAGTAATTCAAAGGGGTGAACACTCAAAAACTTTGCAGCACCATCTGGTGGACAAAGAGGCTCATTACACATTTTGAGCGCCTTTGTGTTTGCATGCAACAAATCCATGGACGCAACACTTTAATTCACGGCGAGCCGAACTAAACTATTTCCAAAAAGTTTTACTTTAATGCAGCAGAAAGTCTTTTAAAGCTTCCAGAAAAACCACCTGTGCACACAGTCACACCACTGCAGCGCAAGAAAGGACAAAAAACATTGTGTGTACAAACGCCCTTAGAGACCAACTCATGAAATCCATTTCCTCAATAAGAACTGAGTCAGTTGCCCAGGAGGTTCCAAACTACGATGGCAGTCCAAAACCTCAGCTAAGAGAGCAAGCTAATGGATATGCTCTGCTGTGGTGACATCTTCCAGGTGTCAAACTCTGAGAACCACCATTCACCTATACTATGGCAATTGTTCTGCATGATACTCTGGGTTAAACCATCTCCTGCTGAAATATCCACGATACACTAAGATAGAACTTCCATAATTTCATTGGTTTAAAACTCAACTGGACAAACAGCAGATATTAGGCAGATAGTCTAATAATCATATTTTGCACTTATAAAGCACTTCCTTTGTCAAGATGGCAGAGCATATTATGGTTTTTATTGCCTAATGACATTCTTAAATATCTGTATAGGGAACTACCATATATTTAACATCATAACTTTTATACCTTGTATACCAGTGCCTTTTATACCAGGTGCATCTGGCAAAACACATCCACAGAAGTAAATCATATACTAGTTACTGCATCCTTGGAATACCATGCCACCACCCTCTTATTGCAACATGGCTAGTAGAATAACATCTGCAGACCCATTGTCACAGATGTTGTAGATACATATTAGAGATGACAGACCCTGCCTCAGGAATTGAAAATCAAATTATAATATATAGATGGAGGATAGAAGAAAGGAAGTGTTAGCCCCATTTTACAGATGGCGAAGGAAAGAAGTTATTGTGACGTAAAGTCATGCTTGGAGTCTTGGAAGAGCTGGGAATTGAACACAGATCTCCTGAGTTCCAGTCTAGGAGACACTTTTTTCTGCTGTAGGTACAAAATATTTGAATACACACTTAAAATGATGCATACTGAATCCGTTGACTTCATCTGCTAATGCTCACCATGCCCACTCCATGCACAGCTGAGTTAGGTGCATCATCAATACATACACAAACACAATTTTCCTACCCTGACCACTTAGCACAGCAAGTGATATGGATGCAGTGGAGAAGGACAAAGAATAGCAGTCACAGTAATAAGACCATGTAGTTATCAGGGGCTTCATTTGGTTTATTTGCTCTTCTGCGTTCACTGGCTTGTTGCTGATTCGGCAAACTTTTGTTTCAGGAAGGATCTAGGACTCCAGTCCTGCCAAGAATGACATATGTGCTTACCTTCCAGCTTGTGCAGAGTCCCATTAAGCCAGCTTTGCTTAGTTTGGCTTTCTAATCAAAAGTAAAATTATAATAGCTGCCCAGGTGCCTGAAACGCTCTGAAGTTGCACAAAGGCACTGTAATGGCTTAGCCATCAGTGCTTCTCAGGGAATCGTGTGTGAGAAGGAAATGTGCTTGTTTTATTGTGCTGTGATCCTGCTTCTGAAGACTGAAAATTGTCCTCGGTTCCCACCAAACCAGTCAGTCAAAGGCTCTCAGCATTTCACTGGAGGTGCACAGGGCCTTGCGAGATTGGGCTGTAACAGCTGGAGTAAAAAGCCCTCTACAACCTCTTGGAAGTCCATTATCACAAGAGGTTGTAGAGGGACACAGTACAGCTGAGATCAAAAAAGTTCAAGTCATGGATGCTTGTTCTGTTTAATAGCTATTAATGGATCTGTCTAAGATGTTTCCTTTGGCATGTGTAAGCCAACAGTGGTGGAAGCCAGCGAGGGTAATGAACAGGGGAGAGATCACTCTAGATCAGGGTTGTCCAACAACCAAATGGTACATGGCCCCAGGCCTCCCGGACACAAATGGTGCAACCCCCCATCCCTCTACCCCACCTCACAGGTGGGGGCAGGCAGTGGAAGCTGGAGGAGGCAGGGGGAGCCAGTGACAGCTGCAAGGAAGTGCCAGGGGGCCAGTGTGAAGACCAGGAGTAGAGGGGGTGATGTTGAACCTCTAAGGAGCCACATGCAGCCCATGGGCCGCCAGTTGGACAGCCCTGCTCTACGTACACCCCATTCAATGCTCTGACCCTAAAGCAATCACTTCTACCACTGTCGGAGACAGGTTACTGAGCTAGATGGACCATTGGTCCAAACTAGTGTGGCCTTTTCTTTTCTTTTTTTCATGAAGGGATTAATGGCACAGCCATTGGTCGTAACCAAAAGAGAAGAAAATGCCCCCAATATTGCTTCTGCCATGTTTGGTTTTATTTGTTCACTGTGGAGGAAGCATAAAGGGAAAGTGAAGAGCAAGTGGCACACTTCAAAACAGGAGTCAAGCATCAAACACTTAAGGACATAAGTCGGCATCTTCATTGGGAGGTTGGACTTACAAAAGTGCTGAATCCGTAGTAATTCTCACTCCCTTTGTTTGGACCTGCTGGATGTTTGACACATATAGAAATCAGACCACTAATTAATTTGGTTAAGTCTGGTCATACGCCCCTGCATGTTGGCAATTTTGAAAAAACAACAAAAAAACCTGACAGAAATGAAATGTGAGGCATGAAGTGAGAGTAGTGGAAGGGAGAGATGCTGCCCACATACAGACTGGGTAGCAAACATCAAAGCACTTATTTTTCATAGCTCTAAATGTAAGAAATTTGCCACTAATATTTTCAAAACTCTAAATATAGAAAATGTATCATTGATGTTTTCTATTGTTTCCTTGTCTCCCTCCTCCAGGGAACTACTTTCTGTGGAGAAAGGATACACTGCAAAAGGAAAATCACCATAAAAATAGGTTTAAAAATGCATTTATATTTGCAGGGCCATATTTTAATAGTATTAAAACACTCCAGGGGGTGTTTTACTGAACAATTAATATACACCTTGGATGGCTGAAGGCATCTGGCAAAGTGCCGTCACTGCCCCAGGCATGTACTTAATGAAGCAATAAAACACCCCCCAGGGCGTCCTAATGCAACATTTGTAGCTGTGATAATCTAGTCTCACCTTAACACAGGCATTTTTCTGGCGTTAAGGTTAACAGGAATGGCAATGCAGACACCATTACCACTTTTTCCTACAGCTATTGATTTGCAACTCAGATGTGTTTATTGCCAGGCAGCCACGGTTATACAGGGCAATGGGGAACGCCACCGTCTTAGCAAATACACGCCGTCAGCTGCCATGAAGCAAGCCTCCGTGATGATGCGTTCCTATCGCTGCTCTCTCGCGTTTCAAGCACAGCACTCTGTGCAATAATAAAGGGACTCCATCTGTGCTGCAGCAGTTGGATCTTTATTAAGTGCACTGTACTCAGTGCTGCTACGTGAAGCTTGAACATCCAGCTTTGGGAGTTTTTTTTGGAAGCTTACTAGCACCACCCTCAAAATCGTTCTTCTTACAACTCCTGCTCCATCCTTCAGGTTGTCACACCTTGATCTTACCTTCCCTTTCTCTCTTCTAACTTGTCATACCCACCCATGTTGTTGTCCTGGCAGATACACTTGGAGGAATGGAAGCATTCATACAGCACTCTTTTGATGGGTTTCTGGAGGTAACTGTCAGGCAAGTCAATGAACACAACAATCCAGCTATAATAATGATTGGGTAGCACTCGATTATCTCTTTTTAAGGCACGGCTATTATCGCTTTAAACAGACTGCATCCCAAGCACATTATATCCATGCTCTTGGCACGACGTGTGGGCCTGGGGCGCATGACATATAAAGATAGGCTGAGGGAATTGGGCTGATTTATTCTTCAGAAGAGAAGACCGAGGGGGATTGAATAGCAGCCTTCACCTCCCTGCAGGGGGGCTGCAAAGAGGATGGAGCTGGGCTGGTCTCAGTGGGGGCAGATGACAGGACAAGGAGCAATGGGCTCAAGCTGCAGCAAGGGAAGTTGAAGTTGAATATTAGGAAAAACTCTCTCACAAGGAGGGTGGTGAAGCACTGGAATGGGGTACCTAGAGAGGGGGTGGAGTCTTCATCCTTGAAGGTTTTTAAGACCCAAAGCAACAAAGCCTTATCTGGGACAATGCAGTTGGGGCTGGTCCTGCTTTGAGCAGGGGGTTGGACTAGATGTGACCTCCTGAGGTCCCTTCCCGCCCTCACTGTCTGATTCTTTAAATAAAGTGGTGATGCGAGTTTCCATCAGTCACTGAAAGCAACTATATGATTATATCTCCCTGGTATCTTGCAAAGTGCCACATTACTGTGAATGAGCAATTCACGCGAAACAATGGGATGCCATGCACGGTGGCTGGAATTTCCTGGAAGATGTGAAAGTGGCCGCTTGTTAACTCCACAACAGTCACCACTATGTCAGCCCATATTTTGCAGATAATTGGATGTACTGCATCTACTTGAGCTTTTGCTGAGGCACATGGTCCCAACGCAAAGGGTTACACAGAAAGAGAAAAGCCTCATTTTAAGCAGCAAATGTAAATTCACAGCTACCACAAACGTGTACAATTAAACATGTACAGAAATCTAATTATACTGAAGGCTTCTGATTGGAAAGACTGTATTATTAAATGGGTTTTCCGCTGTTTCTGCTTCATGGAGTATGGGTAAATAGGCTGTGTTTACTAAAGCCAATGGAGATATGCTGGAGATACTTATTGAGTCTCCATAGCCTGAAGAAAGGGGTGCTGCTTTGAACTGATGCTAAGTCTCTGCCCATTCAACCCAATTGTAAATAGGTAGGTGGTCATTAGGGCTGTGCAAAATGGCTGTGTTTTGATTCGATTCCGGATTCGGCTGTTTCAGAGGACAGTGATTTGTTTTGCTGCTTCGGGTCACTGCCTTGTTTTGTTTCTGCCGAATCTCCTCCGAATCTGTTTCGAATGGGCTGCAAGCTTCACACAGCCCTACCGCCCAGCCAGGTGGGGCCTGGGGCTGGGGGCTGCAATGCCCCAGCGGGGAGCAGGACAGGGCTGTGGGCGGCTCGTCCAAGGGAGGGGGAGGGCTGCTGCCTGCTGTGCAGGCAAGGAGACCCCCATGCGGATCTCCGATCCCTGTCACAGGAAAGCAGCTCAGAGCGGTGAGCAAGCCTGCTGGTCCCTGCCACTTGACTTGGGTCCACAGGGAGCAGAGATCCGCCCTGGGCTTTCTTCACTGCCGCTGCCCAGCCTGTGCTGCACTGGACCTCTGCTCCCTGCGGAGCCAAGTCGTGCAGCAGATTTGGTGTTTTGGGCGCCCATACACCTCCGAAACAAAACAGCTGCCAAAATTATGCACAGCCCTAGTGATCATACAGAACAGGGGCTCCAGGGTAAGTGGGGAGATGCTGGTGATATTGCTGTCTCTAGTGCCATCGGGGTGACTTGGTTACAATAGGGCAATGGACCCTACTGACTTTGATTTTACAGTGGAGAAGTATTTACACATACACATACTCTTCCTCTCACATAGCCTTTCTGAGTAAAACCGTGCTAGATTTTATGCACTGTGAATTGTCTTTGTAATTTGTGCTTGGTTTCTTTTCATATTGTGTTAGTGGGATGGCTTTGGAATTGCTCCTTTCCTGACATTGGCCTGTGGCAGATTTGTGTCAATGTGATATTTTTTAAAATCCAACTCCAGATCTGTGAAGAAATTGGTACACGAGCAAAAGTTGAGGAGAGATGACACACCAGGAAGTTGATAGTATTACGTTTGTAGGGCTAAAGGGTCAATTTTTTGTGGGTTATTCCTCATATTTGAAAACTTATCCACAAATGCTAGCAGAGGCCCTATATTTTCTCCAGTGGATAAAATTTCCTCTGTAGGATAAAATCTTTTCTGCCTGCAGCTACCGTTTTATATCAGATTTTATCTTATAAATGAGGAGATTTTATGGGCAGCTGCTTTTAACACTTTTTTTTCCTGTCGAGGTGGGTAACACTTCTGTGGCTGCTGTACTTGTCTAGCAGATACCAATACTTGCTGCCAGCAGGTGCATTTCCGTGACAGTGTCCCAGAAGTTATCTCCTTGGAGGTCAACCCCACCCCACTTCCATCCATCCACTTCAATATTTGAAGTCGGGGAGGGAAGGAAATGAATTTATAAAATAAAATTGTGTGTAGCGACTTGACCTGTTTCACAACATGAAAGTCAACATCATCATCATCATCAAAAGAGCTGAGAAATAAACCACCAATTTTCCATCCCAAGGCACATACAACACTTTACAGCTACCACATGTAGTGCAGACCCAGTAAAATGCATCACTAGAGGCGCAGGATGTATCACACAAAAAGACTGTTTCTGTGGGAGTGGTTCAATACTGGTAGCTTTCTCTTACATGTCTAACCCATGCACTACCATTGGTAATGGCCAAGGACAAGACCTGCTACTACCAGAAATTAAAATAAGCAAAGAAACAGAAAACCATTGGATTGGTGGTGGAAGGACAGGACCTGAAGGGTTGATTAGAGCTTGATGGGAAATGGTTAGCATCCCCAGGACATAACCAAGAGCTTTCAAAAACTTCCATGAAAAAATAGAGATGGGGAGAGAGAGAGTCTCTCATCACAGAATAATTAAGCTGCCTTATGTTTTAACCATCAGACTACCTGCTATTCTTGGGTTTTTTCTATCCCCATTCCCCCGTCTCTCATGATGTTTTGTTCTGTATATTTTCTTGGTATAAATAATTACAATATTCATTGAGGCTGGGACTCATACCATGACTCAACCCATCCCTGTTGCTCTGATTGTGTATCCCTAGAGTTTAATCTCTTTCTGGCCCAAAGACTACATTACTCTCTCTCTCTCTCTCTCTCTCTCTCTCTCTCTCTCTCTCTCTCT
>NW_017728992.1:205036817-205037889 GCF_001723915.1 Gavialis gangeticus
GTGTGTGTGTGTGTGTGTGTGTACACCAAGTACAATAGCTCTGGCAAGAGGGATTGCAGGAGGCCTTGGATGTGGAAGATTTAGGCTCTAGCTACAGTGTGTGTGTGTGTGTGTGTGTACACCAAGTACAATAGCTCTGGCAAGAGGGATTGCAGGAGGCCTTGGATGTGGAAGATTTAGGCTCTAGCTACAGTGTGTGTGTGTGTGTGTGTGTACACCAAGTACAATAGCTCTGGCAAGAGGGATTGCAGGAGGCCTTGGATGTGGAAGATTTAGGCTCTAGCTACAGTGTGTGTGTGTGTGTGTGTGTACACCAAGTACAATAGCTCTGGCAAGAGGGATTGCAGGAGGCCTTGGATGTGGAAGATTTAGGCTCTAGCTACAGTGTGTGTGTGTGTGTGTGTGTACACCAAGTACAATAGCTCTGGCAAGAGGGATTGCAGGAGGCCTTGGATGTGGAAGATTTAGGCTCTAGCTACAGTGTGTGTGTGTGTGTGTGTGTACACCAAGTACAATAGCTCTGGCAAGAGGGATTGCAGGAGGCCTTGGATGTGGAAGATTTAGGCTCTAGCTACAGGTTTGAATTAGGTAAAAAAGGGACCTGTCCTTTTTCTGGGCCTTCTCCTTCACACACAACTTCTGCAGCCACCAGGCTATTCTCAGATGGCCTCTCTTTGTTTGGATCAGCAATTTCATCCCTATGTCATATATGTAAATGTGTGCATGCATGTGTACACACACACATGCACACACACACACTTACTTATTTATCCACTGAAACAAGGCAACACATCAGCACCTAAACTCTGCGAGGCTCTCTCATGCTGTAGAGCGCCTTACTCCTCCAGCCTTATATAGCCCTGGAGACAGGCCCCTGCCTCCTTCTGGTCACTGCCTTTCTACTCTTAATCAAATAATTAAGGGGCTTTTAATTAAGTAGTTAAATAATTTCTGGGCTCACTGCTCTGCGGTTCACCTCCCTGGATGCTGCACGCTGCAGTTTCCTACAGCCTGTCCTCAGCTGTGCTGCTCCTTACCAAGTAACAGGGGCATGGATGACTGGTGCCTCCTG
>NW_017728992.1:205038058-205058724 GCF_001723915.1 Gavialis gangeticus
GGGGCACGTGCCCCCTGCCAGTGGCCAGTCAGTGACCGGGTGGCATCCCCCGTGGCTGGTCACACCAATCCGAAAGTGCCAGCAGCGCTTTTCCTGGTGCCCCCACTCCTCGGCCAGCACTCAACAAAGCTGGGGGCACTGGCTGTCAAAGGGTACACCAGTGCTCTCAGGGGTGCACGTGCACCCCTGTGCACCCCCTACACATCACCACTGGACAGGGGTAAGGGGTCCTTTTTACACAACCTACCACTGGTTATCAAGCAGGGGCATACGTCACACATAGGGGATGGACAGACATTCATTTGTAATACATGTCTCAGCACTTCCTAGCCCTATAGAAATGTTGCATTATGGGCATGGTACAGGCCTTCCAGCCCCCATGGTTGAAGAGCTGCAAAGTCATATCAAAGGTGACCTGTCCAGTCAGGGGCTGATAGGGAGCTTTTTCCTGTCCCCTTTCCTGCTCCAAGGGCAGACTGGTCACTGAGACCTTGCCTTGCCCCCTGCCAGAGGAGACAGGTTGTCAGTGATGGGCTAGCAGAGCCCCCAGCTGCTTAGCTCTGCTGATCGGCTCCACAGAGCCCATGGCAGACAGGACTGCTGCCCAGCAGCACTCCAGGAGAGAGGAGAAGGGAGAGTGGAAGAGGACTGGGACATGCTCATCACCATAGCAGACACCCCGGTAGCAGCATGAGCAACCGTACAGGAATTACACATAGTGCTAGGAAATGGAAAAGCTCCTCTTTGAAAGTACTACTATGTTCTGGCACCTTCGGCATCTTGCAATGCTACAAAGAACTTAAATGGCTGGATGCTCAATCTCTATGGTGTTACAAGGACATATTTACTGCTATAAAAGTAATGTCTCTCCATGGCCTCATGCACTCTTCTCCACCTGTATGCCTACTTTACAGATGTACCAGTGCCCTCATAATGAGGTGAACAGTAAGGTACAGAGGTAGCTGGAGAATGCTTTAGCTACTCTAGGTAAGTGTTTCTCAATCTGGGGGTTGCAACTCAAAAGTGGGTTGCACAAATATATGAAAGGGTTGCAAATAAACTTTAGAAGATGGATTCTCCTTTAAAGGAGAAACACGTGGGAAACCATGGCTTTTCCCCTGCAGGCTGGCAGAGTTTCAGCCTTCACAAGGCTGCATGGGGTTCTCCCATGCCCCACACACCCACCCCCTGTGCCCCACACACTGTGGGGCTGAGGGCAGTAGGTCGGGACCGGCCATTGATGTTTACAAATGGGTCCTGGTCCAAAAAATGTTGAGAACCACTGCTCTCGGTTGTCCCATGTATCCCATGGTGTTAGTCTGGGATCCAGCTCCATGCATCCATCAGTTCCTGGGGGGCCATTTCTCTTCCAGGTTCTTCATTCAAACCCAATACACAAGTCAGCGACTCACCTTGTGGTATCAGATTTCAGCCAAGTCACTTTGGATTTCTGGATTTAATGGAAAGCAGAATATGGCCTACATCCTAACTGTATCTAAAGAAATGCAAACCAATCCATGAAACTTATGCGCGGTCATGAAAGTCTACAGTGTCCCAGGAGATCTATCAGTGCCAGGTAATATGCAAAAGTGTGGAGCTGCTCCTTAGCCATTCTTCAGGACTTCTCATTTTTCTACTGGCCAAATTTCTAGGACAGGAAATCATTAACATGCTTACCGCCCCCTTCTGGAAGGTATCGCGTCTTCTCGAGGGTAACAATTTGATTCTACATTTTATGCAAACATTAAAACTGCCAAGGGGATGTTTCTCTCTTGCTTTATGGTATGAGCATACAAATAAGCAATTAGACTACGCGTTGCTGGGACCAACCTGTTTTTGTTGCCACCATGCATACAGCGTGGATCTTAAAATCTGATTATACTTGGAATAAGGAGTCCAGAATGGCTACATTAAAAAACAGTGAAATGCTTTCCAGAAATGGCCGGCAAAGCAATTGCTGACATACTGTTAGTTACAGTCTTTCATGGTTACAGATTTTCTCCCCTCTTTTAATAAGGATGTTGGCACAGCAAACTGCCCAGAAAAAATGCCATGAAACAGCCAGCTCTGCCTGCCTAGCTTCAATATATAGCTAGATTAAAAAGACAGATATATTAGATTAGATGATCTTTCTCAAGCCATCCTTCCAAAACAACTAACCTTGCAAACTCAGAAAGATTTAGAGCTGTATCTTGCCAAGCAAAAGCCCAAAGCAATTATAGGTAGAAAGGCCTCCGGCAGTCACAGAACAAGTGGACTGGGACTTCTAAATCTTTTAGAGAATTGAAATAGTGATATTACAACTTTGCATTATCTTTCACACAGAAGATTGTAACTGTGATTGGTGACCTGAGTTCTGCTACCTTATGAGGGGTGCTTCGTGCAGGGAGTGAAAAAGGGAAGCAATCAGAAATTAGCTTTTTCATGCTCTTCTGTTTCACCCCACATCAGCTTCAGACCCATTGAGAGACACTCATTCCAGCTCCTAAACTGTATCTGCTTTAAGTAACATATCTTCCATCCTGGGTACAGACAGCGTCAGCATGCACAAATAGAAAAATCAATCTAATTTTATAAGCTATGTAAATATGACGATGCTGTGCTACAGCAGCTTGAGAAAAGCAGTATGAGTGAGTACATTGCTGTAATGAGACTTTTCCCTGTGTTGCTGGGATTTGTTTTTTTGGGCTTTTTAATTTTTATTTCCCCTTCATGCGCACTTGTTCGGGTTTAAATTTGAAGAAGGTGGAGCTGAAGTCAAGCAAGAAAATCATCAGTTCTACTAAAACTGCGCTGTAGTATACGGAGGAAAATGAGAGTTAGTGGGATAAGGAACTAGCAGGAGGCATTGGGCTAGTTCATTTTTCACGTAGGCTTGCTATTTAGGAGTTTTCATTGTCCTAATCACGGCAGTCCTGATGCTTAATGGAAGGCTTTTTAAGTCTCCTGGAATTGATGGAGCTGGGAAAGGGAACAGAGCAGCTTGCTGAGCCCCTCCTACTGGCTTCTTCCTCCCTCCCTTGTATTAGCTTGCCAAATTCATGCCTTGTGATCTTGGCCTCCCCATCTCGGCGAGAGGGCTGGTCTTGTACCTTCTTGATCTCACCACACTCTGAATGGATGAATAAAAGTCTGTTTGTGACAAAGATACAAGTGGCATGAGTGGGAAGTGAGCCACATGCTGGAGCTGGATTTGTAACCTCAACCAGGCTGTTCACAGAACATCTTTTTGTTCAGAGCAGGGTGAATAAAACTCCCAGGTTGACCCAAGTCCAAGAGGAAAGGCCTTCCTCTTAAATCCTCTTCCCTGAGCTACTGGCTTAGACAACACCCCCCACCCCCCCATGCAAGTCCAAGATGGGCAGGTCTCTAATAACCCCTGAAATGACAGCAGTTATTTGTTCATGAAAGCTTGTGCTCTATATATATCTGATGCACTTAGTCTGTAAGTGCACATATACCCTGCCTCCTCCCTGCCTTCAGACTAAAACAAGGGTAACTACTTCTCTCAGCAAGTACCAGGAGCAGGGATGCTGCTCAGGGAGAACAGGGTTGGTAGTACATGCAACCTTTCACAGCTAATGGCTGTAATCATCACCTGTCTTTACCCCACTAATGTCTTAGGCCCATTCTGTAAGGGGGGGAAAGAAAAAGTTGGGTCTGTTTCTATTTCCACTGTTCTCTTTCTATTTTCAAACACTATCTACAATGCCAACAGATGGTCCCGCGGCAATGTGAGTGAAGTGGAATAATAATGATGAACAGAGGCATAAACAGTCGCTTCTCTGCAGCCTCATATGAATTAATTAAAAAAAAAGAAGAATCAATTGCATTTCACTAACAATGTTTAATCATAACACACCGCACCCCTCCAAACACCCAAATACTAAGTACCTTTGCTGTCACCACCCCTACAAAGCATCTCTATACATGCAAAAACAAACCAGATAAATGTGTCCTAGGCCGGCCATAAATGTGAGCATTGCTGGTATTGCTATTACATAGCATCACATTTTTAAAGCTGTTCCTGCCCTTTCCTAGCTGTCTGAATTATATTCTCATAATTCCTAGATGCCATGGCCACTGCTGGCGGAGAGCTGTACCGTACGTCCTTTCTGTAAACTGGAGAGAAAGCAGAAAGCTGCTGTGCTTACAGCTGACTCTCCCCATTCGCATATGCCTCGTATCTTTGCCATTTGGATATCTGGACTCCAAGATAAGGAGGAGGAGAAATGTCCTGGTTGTCTAAGAACAACCATATTTTGCATGCTCTCCCAGTTAGTTTGGATACTGATTGCAAAAGGAAGGGTGGGTGCCACTGGTCTGTTTGGTGGCATCAGTGTTGTGGAAAGAGAAATTTCCACTGGGCTTCGATGAAGGCAAGAAACACATTCAGGTTAAACTCTCCAAAGATACGAGCTTGAGGGAAAATGCCTTGACATTGGGAGAGGTGTAGGTTGTAGCCGTGTTGGTCTATGGACATAAGCAGACAAGGATCTTTGGGTAAATCTGATATCTTTTATTAGACCAACTAAAATATTTGGAAAATTTCTTCCTTGCAAAGATGGGTAAATCTGATATCTCTTATTAGACCAACTCAAATATTTGGAAAACTTCTTTGCAAAGATGGGTAAATCTGATATCTTTTATTGGACCGACTCAAATATTTAGGGAAAAAAATCTTCTTTGCAAAGAAGATTTTTTCCAATTATTTGAGTTAGTCTAATAAAAGATATCAGATTTACCCAAAGAACCTTGTCTGATGACTGTGAGAGCTGCCCTGAGCACAAGTACAACATGAATACTTGTCCATAGTATTCTTGAAGTGGATGGAAAAGAGAGAGGGAAACAGGGCCGAAGGAAATACACCATTTTCCTTCATGTAATTCCATGTAGAAAACCAGAGACCAACACCAGATCTTCCTGCTATTAGCTGTTGCACACAACTGAGTTACACAGTTGACTGAACCTACATGTCTTCCTGCGATGCACATTCAAAATAATCTTAATAATTAACTACTAGCTCTTCCTCCAGATAATGCCAGGACTCGGCCACTTTCATTCAGGAATGTCCTTGACCTTAGAAAAGCAATGTGAACCCTCCCTGAGACTACAGACCACTAAAATTTTAATGCCAAAAGCTGTCAAAACATTAGTGCAGCAAAGTTCAAAGTCTGCTTTTAACAGGATGACTGGACAGTTCTCCTAGCTTTTGACTGTTAAATAAATATTTACCGCACAAAATATACTGCATAAGATTGGAGAACGCACCCGTATCTCTCCAGCCCGCAACACGGGCCTGGCTATCCTGCAAGTCTCTGTATTATCTGACTTCCTGGTAGTGCAATGACTTTCCCAAATTGGAGTGACTATGTGAACTCTGACCCCTAGGTTCAACACCAAGTGATCATCCTTGCCTACCTAAACCTAAATCTCTAATACCATTTTGGCGGGGGAACAAGATTTGCCAGGAAACAAAAGTGGGTCTCCTTATCACCAGCATGGTATCAAAACCAGATCTACGCTTTAATTCTAGAAGTAAATATTCACTCACCGTGTCAAAGGCCAAATAAAGTCTCTTGGTTCCTTTCTCTTGGCATGACCAAAAGCATCACAGACACCTTTTAAACACTGGGGCATGGGTGGTTAGGAAAGGTCACCAAAGATTCAGGTGAAGTCCAGAGACCAGATTCACAGGCAGAGCCAAAGTCAGGGTAAGCCAAGACTCAAGGAAGCACAGATGAGTCAGGGGAAAGCACCAGAGCCTTTGCCCAGATGTGGCACTGCTGGCTGGGACCAGCTTTTAAAGCTGGAGTGGGTGGTGCTTGCTGCCTGTGGTCTCAGGGGATCGTTCACCCAATTAGGACCCCCTGGCCCCAGGACACTGATCAGGGCTTGCTGCAAGCGAGGCCTGATTCCCTGCAGCCACGGAGGTTGGGTTGCCCCGATCATTTGGTCAGGAGCCCTGAACTGAGCTCATTACAGCATCAAATTATTGCAATACAGCAATGCCTGACAGCCTAATGGAGCACAAGCAGTGACAAAGGGTAGAGACAGACACGGCTTTTCTCAGTCGTTGTGCGCACCACTTCCCAAACTGGCACTCCAGGGGCTTCAGGTGCCTGATCCTGACCTCCTCAGGACCTCACAGTGCCAGGGCACACAAAATTGGGCCCTTGAAGCCCCCAGAATACCTGCCTGGACTCCTTCCTTGCAGACATGCTTGGCATATGGGTCCTGGCATGGAGGCACAGGGCTGTGCAAGTCCCAGCATGGAGGCACCGGGTGCTGGGGGGTCCCCAAGTTCTGTGCCACCTCACACCAGGAGCTGTGCCAGGACTTGTGTAGCCCTGTGCCCGAAGCACAGGTCAACGCAGGTCCTGATGCACAGGCAGCGGAGGAATGTATGGGTCACAAAACATAGAGAAGCAGAGCTGGAAGGGACTGCCAGAGGTCATGTCTAGACCAAACTCCTGCCTGAAGCAACATCATCCCTATCCAATCCATCCCATGCAGCCATCATGTAAACTTGCACGGAGGCACAGGGTGCCAGGGATTCCCCAGGTCCCATGCCACCCCATGCCAGGACGACAAGGAGGCACCGGTCAGCATCAGACCTAGGAAATCCCCAGGCAAGGGGAACATGTTGCTCATTGTCCCACATCAGGTCTCCACCGCGTCCCCGAGCAAGGAGTCCCTGCCCACAAGGGACAGTGGACAGTGTGCATTTCTCCCAATGAAGCAGATCAGCTGTGGCAAGACACTTCCCTGATCCTCTTCCACTTGGCAACTTCTGTTTCTACCCTAAGAGACAAATATTGCATATTATTGTCAGACCTTTCTAATCACTTACCAGCCCAGGATCTGAATATCTCACTAATGAGCTAAGGCTTGTCATGTCCTGGTGAGGTCACGGTCAAAGGTCTTCCTGAACTTATAGCAGCCCGTTGGACTAGCATTGGTTACATGACAGCAGCAGCCTTTGGCATGTACATGAGGCCACCATCACATCCAGTTGCTTTTGATACCCCAGCCTGAAGGGGCAGATCCTTATTTATGTCTGAGCTGACTGGGGACAGCCACTGTCACGAGTCCGCAGCAAAGCTAAGACTTACCTCTCTGGATCCTTAGCGAGACACCTTAACCACATGACCAAAACTGGCCCTATCCCTGGGAAGCAGGGAAGTATTCCTCCCATCTTAGAGCTGGGGACAATGAGATGTAAATAACTTCACTACTCTGCTCTACATCACACAGGATGTTTCCCCAAGGACTAATGCTATCCTGCTAGTCCATCATCCTTAACGTCAGTAAATCTCAGCAAAGGAAGTATCGCAGGTGAGCCATCTGCGGCATGGACCGGTGATGTGAGTTATCCAAAGCCATCCAAAAAATGAGCTGAGCACCAGGGCAAAATCACAGACTCCCGATTCCTGGCCCGGTGCTTTATCCACTAAACCAGCAGCTGCACTGAATGACTGATGCTGATTTTAGCAGAGTCTGGGTAGATGCGAGTCTGATGCGGCAAAACTAAACAAGAGGATTCTCCGTGGCAGCAGCAAAATCTTCACATGTGCACGGCCAGAAGGGAGGGAGAAGAGAGAATAAAAGTTCAAGCCTTCTAGATACCATGTAAAACATTTTTTAATTTAACTGTAAATTTGCAGCGATAAAGCCTATTGATCCAAGGCTGACTGCATGCAGCTGCTTGTTAAGTATTACATGAATACAACACGCAGTCCCTTAATTGTTTTTCTTCAGGACATTTTTATTTTTAATTAAAATAGAAACAAAGGTAGTAAAAATGTTAAAGCGAAACCAAATCGCAGACACCTGCAGAGAAACAAAAGGCACCAACTGAACTGAACTGAAAATACTGGAAATCTAATTTGGGAATATCTAAAATTACTTCTGTGTACCATGCTGCCCGCTGTCCTATTCTTGCCTTTAAAATACAGAGCTTCTGCCTCTTCTGAGATCCTACCCCAGGTGTGATCCCTGCTCCAGACCTTCAGATACTGTTAATGCAAAAGCAGGGGAAGAGGGGGTCTTCCCTCTCCTCCTCATGGCTTTGCTGTGACAGTCTTCAGGCTAAAAAATGGCACATTGCAGAAGGAGACAGGTAAATGTTTGGGTTTTTTCCAGGTGCCCAAACAGGCTGGACTAGGATCCCACTTTAACACCTAATAGGTGGAACGTGATCACTGATCTGCTCCATTGCCTCTCATATTTAGGTTGTAAGGTGCTTGGGGTACGGTGTATTTTTGTATTATGCCTCTGTATGACAGCTAGCCCGATGGGGCACTGATCTGTAACTAGCTGCCCTTGTCCCGCTGCAATGCAAATAACAAAACAAGCTGCTTTATTGTCATCTCTCTCTTTCTCTCAACATTACATTTTTCAAAGTGTTCTTCATCCCATCCAAGACAACACACTTCATACTTGCAGGACAAAATCAGTGCTACCGATGACACAACATACCTGTGGTCAGTTTGCAATTTAGCATCCAATTCCTGTATTCTTGAATGTGCACTCATGGCTTAAAACATAACAGCCTAGCCTATTTGGAAAGGCATTGTTAATAAATAATGCGCTCTGTTACATTATTGGATGTAGAGCTTGTGCTTCTGAACAAAATTAAACCAGGAGCACTTTGCTATGTAGACAGTATTGGGGTTGTGTAATGGCACATCTAGTCTAGTATTCTACCTTCTTCAAAGATCTGCAATGAACATTTCAGATGAAGGCAGAAAATAATCTGCCCATCTCGAATGGGCGCATACATATGCGCTGTGGTTTCATGACTCAGTATGTCTGCACTGCATGCAAAAGCCACACACCAAGCAGATATTGTAAGGTCCTTATCATGCACTGAGGACATTTTAATATCCGGTAAGCTAGGTGTTTTGGATGTAGGTTTGCATCTGAATAACAACACATATGACAAATTACCTACTCACCAGTAATCAGAGCTCTTCAAGATGTACTGTGTACATGCACAGTCTCATGTGTGGAAATGCTCATCTTCTGAGTCTTTGACTAGGTGCATCTGCCATACAAGCAGCACCAGGCAGTGGTGTTCCTGCTGTGTCCAAATACCCCTTCCCCGCCAGGAGAAAAATAATGGGCAGAGTACCATTATTCACTCCTCAGTTTCTTCTCAACTGCAGAGTCACAGGACAGGCCGGTGGGATAGAGGGAGGGACTTGACTGTGTGCAGGCTGATTATGCATCTCAAAGAGCTCCTGATACACATAAGTAACTTTCCTTTCTTCTACAAGTAAACTGGCAATCAGACACATTTTGCATGTGGATGTTGTGCCAGAAGGCTACCTCTGTTTCCCCCCAAAAAACTCTGCTCTGTGACAATTTGGTTAGGATGAGCCATGCAGAGGATACACACCTTACCCTATCTCTTTAGGTAACCTGAGCTGGATGCATTCTTGAGGGAGGGGGGAAACCTGCTCCCTTTGCCTACGTGGCTGGCACCGCACAGCTGGGTGAGGGGCTTGGGCTCCTTGGCGGGCTAGAGACTACCAGTCTGCCCAGCAATCAGTGATGCATTTCAAATTGGTTGGCTGGCAGCCAACAGGTGCTGGCCTCCATTGGACCAGGTAACTGAGGTCATAAGGGCTATATAAATTAAGGACTGCCCAGGAGGAGGGGTCGTAGCCATGATGAAGAGAGAAGAGCTGGACCATCTGAAACTTGCTCTCTATCTTTCGACACTCGCCTGCCTCCAGAGGGAATCTCCACCTGCCTCTGGATGATACTTGTGAGTAAGCTACCTGAGATCTAACTAGATATGTAGCTTGCAGTAACTCAGATGTGTGATCAAAGGCTACCCTGTTTGCTCTATGGGATTTCTCTGATATAGCTCTACCCTGTACCCTATTCCACCCCTACCCCTTGTAACCAATACAGTTCTCCTTTGTACCTAGGGTGGGAGACTTATTGGGAGTGGCTCTAGATTATGCCTTGGGTCCCCTTGGTTCGACTGACTAAGGGAGACCACTACTTGTGCTTCCGACTGAGAGAAGCATCCTAAGTTCTTGAAGTGAGTCAAGTACCCTCAAGGGCTACTAGGCCTGTGTTTCCCAGGGGACACCATGCCAGGATCAAGCCTGTCCCTGGGTGGTGGCAGCTCTACCCCCAGGCTAGTGGGTGGGCTCCAGGAAGGGGGTCGGCCGGATGTGAGGTGCCCCCAGGGAGGCACTCAGAGCCTGGAAGGTGGTCAGGCGCAGTGAGGTGGGTGGCTCAGCACAGGAGCACCCTCTACTGGCCCGCCACAGATGTCTTGAAAGCAGAGCCCACAGCACCTGGAGGTATGAGTATGTCTCCAAATCTCATAGGCAAAGAGTGATGGGAGGACTCCTCTACCAAAACCCTCCACAGCAGTGGGGTTTTTGGTGAAGGCATGAATTTAGCTATATGTTGCAGCTCTGCAGACATCAATTATAGAAAACCAGCCAGAAAGTTGATAGGGGCTGAGGTGTGTGACCTGTCCTTAGCCCTTTACTCCACAGTGCAGGGAAGATTACCTATGGCTGGAGCAATACTGCTTGGCTGGAAAGGTTTATTCAGACATGATCCTGCCTTGAGCAGGAAGTCCCTCCTAGCCCTACTTCTTTATAACACTACGGAGGGGATGGAGAACAATTTATGGGAACTGCTAAGGAATAAAATGTGTGTGATCTAAGACTCAGGAGCTGAGACCCACATGGGAGAACATTTGCACAGAAATCACTCACAGGAGCACTCTAGGTGCAAGATGAAGTATGTCTGGTTTTTTTTGTTATTATTCTTTTTTAAGAATAATAATATACAATTCATTTTCATGAAGAACACCAATACAGTTACTGAAGATGCAGCTGAAATTTCAAGGAAGAGAAGATTTTTCAGTAAATTCCGTCAGAGAAGTACACTTGCAACTAAAACGAATGCAAAAATAGCATCTCTGAATTGATTTGCCAGGAAGAAATAAGTGGAAGGCTTTCTGCTGTTAACTAATGCACCTGTGAAACGTCTTTGTGTGGAAAGACGTTCACGTAACCTTCCACATGCTGGCAAGAAATAGGAAATGGATGTGTGGGAAATCTACACAGACCAGTTTATTCTCTTCTTACATCCTCTATTTGACATGTGTCATACACTCAAGAAGTTATCCTGCCATTCACTCAAGTGCTCAGTCTAGCAATCCCATATTGTTTGAGGACTTTGACTAGGCTGGGAAGGTTACCAAAATCTTAGCATCATCATAAATGTAAAGGATGGGAAAAAAAGACCCTGAAAAGAATTTAAGGCTGAAACAAAGTTTAGCACAGTGTGCATTTCCCCATGCAACATCTGGACAGTGGCTAAACTGCACTGCAGATAGGAAGGGACACGGATGCTCATTTGAATAATGGCTTCTCTGAATTTTTATAGGAACAAAAAAAATCCTACTTCTACTGATATTTTATCTGTACTGTCGTATTTCTGCAGTGATGATGCCATGACCACCTTCCTTGGGTAAACTATCCTGCCACCCAATTGCTCTTAATGTTCAGAACCTACGTCCTAATACTTACCCTAAGCATTTCCTTCTTACCTTCAAGCCATTTTGACTCACATAATCTAATATTGTAAATAATTTGCCCATTCTTCATGCCTATTGTCACCTTGAAGGTATTTATAGATTGCAATCATGTCTCTTCTGAGTCGTCTTTCTTTAACTGAATACATTTAGCTCCTTCATTTACTCATCGGATGCCCTGTATTCTAGACCTTGTTATTTTTGTTGCCCTTTCTGTATCCTCTCTCCCTCTAAACGCAATGACAAAGGAATTGCACAGATCTAACTTACTGGGACTAAATAAGCAATTCTTTTGATGGCATAAAGCTCACTTTCCAGTAGCTGCCTGTATTGGCTTTGCGGAGCTAACGCAGAGCTAGAACCTTACAGCAGTCACTAAAACCAGCTTATCTGACTCTAACTCCATGGAAATGGCCTTTATCTGTTGTGTATCTTCACTTTGAAGACTAAAACTGTACTTCAAGCTTTTACGCTGCCTTCTGGGGCACACAGGTTAATCCATTCCCCCGCCCCCCCCACCAACACACACCTTTTATTTTTAAATAGACAAGGAAGATGTGACACTGAGAAGGCCCAGGGCCAGGCCCGGGGCTGTACAGCAAATGGGTCTCCGTGCCATTGCAGTTTGCCTCTGTACAGAACATTTCCACTAGGAATCCTATTGCAAGTGCACAATGAACTCAATGTGCACACAATGCTCCTTAAAACACTTAGGAAGAAGGGTCCAGGGTTAGTTGGAGCCCTGCAGAGCTAAGCTCAGTTCCCAGCCCTGTCACCAACAACCTATTTGACCTTGAGCAAGCTGCTTAGTTTCCCTCTCCAGTCCCAGCTGGTCTAATAACAAATACTGGATTTACCCAAAGAACTGTGTCCACCTATGTCCTTAGATCAACATGGCTACAACCTGTATCTTCAGACCCATGCAATCATCGTGCATCGCATCCCATCCCATTCCTTGTAGTAATCTGCAATTCCTCTAATATCATCAGCACCAACACTGGAAAAAGGACAAAATCCACAACACTCAGGAGCACATAAATTGTGGCACCCATAACCAGAAAGTCAGACAGAGCTCCCTGCAGCAAGTGCAAACACCTTTGCCATAATATACTTTTCCACCTCTTCATGTGCCCTCAGGAGGAATCACACGTGCCTTGTAGGGGTCAAGGACAGTTGGCCATATGTTTGTCAGGGGAGCACAGATTCAGAAAGGATAGACCAGGTAGAGCAGAGATGGGTAGAGGATGCTTCACTCCTGCAGGCTGTGTGATGCTCTGACTAACCCAGCTAACTACATTTCGCTGAAGGAAAGGATGGCAGCATCCTGGGACTGCTGTAGAAAGACATTCTGCATCGGTGTTATTGATCCTGATATATGCTGGCACTCCGCCAAAGGAGACGGGAACAGGCACAGTCAATGTGATGGTTAGACTTATCTGGAGCAATCTTACCCAAATGGCAGCATCAATTTGCATCACCTTGCACCACCAAAAGGGTTCTGCAGGTTATGTGTACACTATGCAATGCTAGCTTCAGTACTGGAAGCAACAGAGCTGTAGTAGCACACCATGCTGCTGGGATTAATTAGCCCTGCAGAGAAGCTGGGTATAT
This sequence comes from Gavialis gangeticus, assembly GCF_001723915.1. NCBI lineage: Eukaryota > Metazoa > Chordata > Crocodylia > Gavialidae > Gavialis > Gavialis gangeticus. Next base: position 205,051,245 of record NW_017728992.1, read on the forward strand.
TAGTCTAAGCAGAACACCATGCTGGCATAGCCAGACTTCTTCCAAGAGCACGAGGAATCTGTTCAGAGGCAGCTCAGGTATCTCTGCTTAGCCTGACGTTGTGCTGGAGGGATATACCCGTGGACACGTGATGCATGTTAGCAATTGCAGAGATGTCCAGGAAGCCTGATGTTATTTAGTGCAGGATGAATTCATCAAGGCAGTGACAAAACTAATACAGTCTTGCAAAGAAGCTGCTCTAACCAGCTGCCACGTTTTCTCCTTTCAGAGAAATCCTGCATATTCACTGCATTTAGAGGTGTAGGAGAGCTCTCTGCAAGGCCCTGGCTAGACAAGACCTAGAGCAATAAGCATGCATCTTGTTTCATTTATTAACATTTTAAATAGAATGGCCTCCTTTTCCTCCCAGAGACTTTACCGCATGCCCTTGACCTCCACTGAAGTCAATGAGACTTGAGGGCACTCAGCATCCTCCAAGCATTAGGCCCGTAATGAGCTAAAAACACGGTGAAGACATGCAGCAATCGCCGCTGTGTAGATCTGGACCTTTCGAGATCATGCTGCATCAAAACTCTGATGGATGCTTCTGCGATTTGCTAATACTAATGACCTGAGCATTAGAGTGTCCAGCAAATTGTGATAATGTGCAGTTAAAGGGTACTAATGGATGCAGGAATGTAATTGATTGTTTGATGGATAGCCAGGCAGCCTTGCTAGAAAGAGCTTTTGCCACAGTCCAAGACATTTTCATCCCCCGGTTAACCTAGCCCTGACTGCTCTCATGAATTATCTCCTCAGACTGCAGATATTTTTTTTTTTCCTGAATAAACATGTTATTAGAAGCAAGCCAGGAGGGGAGGGGGAGAGTAAAACCTACCGTCTCTTCTGAAGACTTTACAAAATCTACATATTATCTATGAATGTGTTCGGGCCAGACATGAGGTCTCCGCTTCTCCACACTGGAGAGCTCTGAAACTCCAGAAGGGGAGAAGCTGAAAGGTCAATTTAAAGCGAAGGGGCCCGTGTCAAGCAAAGGATACAGTCCTGAATGGTGGAAGCAGGTTCCCTTTTGCCATGAGTCCCCAGGCTACACTTGCATGCTGGAATAGGTCACACGGTGCTACAAGGAGTGCGGATTAGTAAGAGGTTGAGACAAGGGAGCATGGCTGGAGTCCTTGGGTTTCAACTGTTAGAGCCAAATTGCGATCCCATGCAAGTCACTGACCAACTCCCATTGGTTTCAGTGGGATCTGGATTCAGCCCTGAATCTTTCCACCATAAATCCCTGATTTACAAAATTTGATCTGTTAGTCTACCTTAATGTTTTTTTCTTAATTTTGTTTTATTCTAAAGAGTTGGAGTGAATTTACCTTTTAAGCATATGAATTATGTTTAAAAGTGACCCTTTTGCCTGAAAGCCTACAAACCCTAGCTAGAAGGATCCATAAAACACAGCTGAAAACAAAAGAAACAGACTCATCACAAAACTAAGTCACACTTCAGCACTCCCCGCCCCTTGATTATGCTGGTCCAAAACCCATTTGGAGACAATATTGTTGCCTTCCCCAAAATTTACAAGAATAAAGAGAGCACGCTGGCCTCAGGACACAAAACGGATCCAAGATGGAAACTTTATTGAACTAAGCTGCAGTCAAGAGCAGATTGCTACAGACACCAGCGCAAAGGGGAGTCACTCAACAAGGCTGGATGCTAATCCTAATTTGTTTGAGCACTGCACGCTTAGTATGCTGGAAACTGCTGCAGTTTTTAAATCTCCTTTTATTGAAAAATTGTTGATGAGCAAAATACATAATGTTCCCCATTACTCTCCATCCTGTGCACTTCCCCTGGGCATTGAAATATTTTTATCTTGTTTTCCTAGCTGTTCCTCAAGCATATTTATATTGTTAGTGCTACAATAGGTATCATTATGTCACTAAGAGCACTTTAAGCATTACTAGTATGGTTATAGGAAGAAATGCAACTGATCGTATCACGTGCCATTAAAAGAAAATGCTTGGGCTTAATTATTCTTTGTTCTGGAATTTGTGCCAAAAAGTTGTACGGGCAGGGAAATGAAGAGACAGGGAAAAGGAGAGAACAAATGAGGAAGGACCGGGAGCTGGCAAGAGTGAATGAAGGGCAGAGAAGACACTGAGAAAGAGAAGTGAGAGAGAGAGAAGAGTGATAAGAGGAAGTCTCAGGGACACGAAGTGCGTCAGCGATAGACAAGGGGCAAACTTTATCCCCAGCTTCATGATCCAAACATTAGAAATTGTGATGCCCCACTAAGATCAAGACAAAAAAAAGCAGAGCACCAAATGCATGGGAGACGGACGGTGAGAAGGTGAAATCCTCAAGGGTCCTGACGTACACCTGAAAAGAGAGAAGCCTTGAGAAAAGCAAATATGATGGGTATTTTGCCCACATAGCATAGAAATATAGAATCAGAGAGAAGAAAGACTGGAAGGGATCTCCAATGGTCATTTAGTCCAATCCCCTGCCGTATCCATCATGCCTATCTGAACCACCCCATACAATCCATAGTCTAAACTCTATGCAAGATTACTGTCAACCGTAACACAACACAGGCCTAATGCCCTAAACTGCTGCAGGTAAAGCAGGGGAAGCATGGCAGCCAATGCCCTGCTTCTATAAAAGGTGGTTAATATACTCTCAAGATATCCCAGGTAGAGGGCCATGCTCCCCGCTGACATAGGAAGGCTAAACCCACCTAGTCCATATCACTCTGACCATGGGTACAATTCCTTCTTAACCCCAAAAGTGGCATCAGTTTGACCCTCGGTGGAGGGGCAAGACCCTCTAGCCAGGTCCCAGCAAGACCATTGGCACAGCCCAGTCAAAATCCCTATGTCACTTAGGGAGGCCTAAAAGCACCCTTCCACACATAGCAAAATGGGTGGGTCGGGGAGCAAGAGGAAACCAGCAAAGCCCAGAAGCATGGGAAATATTTATACTAGAACATAATCGTTACACCTAGATAATCACCAGCCAGGGGCTACCCAGCCTCTTCCTGAAACCCTCCAGTGACCAAGAGTCAACAACTTCCTTAGGGGTCTATTCCACTGCCTCGCTACTCTAACAGTGAAGTTTTCCCGGATATCCAACCCAAACCTACTTCGTTGAAGCTTCAAGTCATTGGCCTGCATCCTTTTCTCTGCAGCAAAAGAAGAGACTTCTTTATGGCAGTTCTTCGAGTGTCTGAAGATTGCTATCATGGCCCCTCTAAAGTGCCTTTTCTCCAAGCCAACCCTGCCCAGCTCATCATCTCCTCGTAGGACTTGCTTTCCAAGCACTTGACCATGTTTGTTGCCTGGTTCTGGACCCTCTCTAACTTCTCCATGTCCTTTTTAAAATGCAGAGTCCAGAGCTGCACACAGTACTCCAGATGAGGCCTAACTAGTACTACGTATCGAGGCACTATCACCTCCCCTGTCTCGCACCTAATGCTTCTATTGATGCAGTCCAAAACTGTGGTCACCTTTTCTGTGGATGCATCATGCTGCAGACTCGTATTGAATCTGTGATGTACCAGGACTTCCAAATCCTATTCCATACTGCTGCCATGCATGCAGGTGCCACCTGTTTTATATCTGAATTTTTTATTATTCTTCCCAAGGTGCAACACCTTGCATTTGTCTGCCCTGAACATGTATAACACCACCAAATGCATCCACCTGCAACCAAGAATCATAGTGACCAAGGGCTTAAGTCCCATGCACAAGCAGGCACCATGCAATTATTGATTTCTTTCCTGTACTCTGATTCAGTGGCATGGGCAAAACCTCCTTCAGATTTATCCAATAGGTTGCATCTTTGATACCCATTTTAGGTAGTTTCCTCCTGATTGCAGCAAGTGTTTCTATCTTCCCCTGTTACATCAAACACAGTGATGTTAAATCCCTGCAGCCCTGCACCTGGTCCAGCCTCATCTAACTAACTGGGTGGGGTCAGCCAATATGTGGAATGAGGTACGTCCAGAGGGCTAATGGCTCAGTAGCAGGATCCATCCCTCCAACAGCCTGCTAGGCTAGTGCCAGTGGAAATATCTTCTTTCCAGAGATGACAAGTTGGGGATCTGCCCAGTGAAGATCATCTGAGATGCTGGATCTTTATCAAAGGGTGAAAACAGTGGTTCCAGTGTTGGGGCAACTTTTCTACCCTGGTAATTGCATTTGACCTACTAGAACTCATCTGGGAGCATGGCAGCATCCTTCCCTGCCTGTCTCCTGTCCTAAACTTTTGTGTAATATTGCAGTTTCCGCTGCATCATTCCCACCGGGCACGTCTACATGAGACATGTATTGTGGAGCTGGCTAATTTACTCTGCAGTAAACATCTCAGCATCTACAAGTGCGATGCTATTAAGACAGAATAAACTAATTTACTCTGCTGCAACACAGACGTAGATGGGGATGGGGCTGGCTGGGGCATGAGGTTGCTTCAGTGTGGGTGGCTGCCTGCCAGCTAGCCCCGAACTGGAGCACCCCCGTGCCCCAGCCGGCCTCTCTGCAGCATCAGAGTAGGTCTGGGCTGGCAGGCTGACCCCCCAGACGTCCCATCAGCCATGGCTGCTCTGCCCCGGCTCACTGTGCTGCAGTCCGAGATGCACATGCAAACATGGCTCCTGGGAGCAATAAACTCTGGCACAAACCTATTGCTGTGCATTAATAGCATGTGCAGAAGCACTCACCAGAGGCCAGGGCTGGCTACAGGTATGGGCAAAAAGGGCAGCTGCCCAGGGCCCAGGCAGAAAGGGGGGCCAGAAAATGGTAGTTTAAAAAAATATATATTATCATTATCTCTGGGGAAGGGGGGGGGGCACATACTAAAAGTTCACCCGGGGCCACCAGGAGTCTAGGTACAGCACTGCCAAAGGCCCTTAACACAGATACCATAATATATCTTACACATAGCTGCTTTTAAGTGCTAAGTGAAGCAAGTGATTTCTTATACAACTCAGTCTTAAGAGCTCTACAGCCATGGATATCAACCTTTTTAGACTCAAGGCACCCATTGTTAGATTCAAGGCCACTCTCAGAAAATGCCAGCTCATAGTTTTCACTTGTTTTTTGACTATGAAAAAGGTCATTGTGCTGTTGCAAAGAACTCAGAAAGGCCACGCGCAACAGGTCAGAATCGTGGCCCAGACGCTATGGATTCCTGTTTGAAATCCCTGGGGTTCTCGTGTAAAACACGTGCAGGTGTTTGCACACCTAACAGCGCTGACACTGCCTGACACTGTGGCACCGTTAAAAGGATCCCATGGCACCTCAGCCTGCCACGTGGGTTGAGAATCACTGCTCGACAAAGATCTGACCCACAAAGGTATTTAGGCACCTAACACCTATTTCAGAATATCAATGAGAGTTTGGATACCTAGATAGCAGTTAATTGCCTAAACACTTTTGTTGGATCTTGCCCTATGTCCTCAACTCAGGAATTTCAAAGGAGACTGGGAGATGCATAAACACAAAGTAAGATCATCAGGTTTTGGCCCACAAAGTTTATAATCTGTTAGTGATATTTCAGAAACATGGTCGACTCTCTGAGGATGAGAGGTTCTACATAAATGCAAGACAAGTCCTTGTTAATCGTTTTTATATACATATATCAGTGCAATAATAAGCTGCAAATATATTTTTCTCCCCGTCTCTCACTTTTACGGCAGCAGATGAATTAAGCCTGGATTCATAAAGAAACCCAAAGTTGCGACTGCAGCATTTCTTTCGGCGCTGATCGGAGGAGTTTTGCCTAACGGCTGCAGAGGCATTCTTGCGTGGGATTTCTTGCATGCATTACACCCAGAGCAAGGTGCGAATGCATTGTGGTAGAAAATACTTCTAAAACAGAAAAGGTCCTGTAGCCAAGCTCCCCTGCTGTGCCGTATGTCCCATGACACAGATCTTCGTCACAGTCAGCAGGAGCGGGCACCAAAAGGAACTGGATGATGCTTGCTGTGCAGGTGCCGATTGCTCACCTGAACATACGAGACCTGCAAAGGCTAATTTGTTGCTACCTGGTCACCAAGTACCCATCGCACGAAAGAGGATCGTGGAGTTGGAAGCAATCTAAATTGAACCTCTTCCCAGATTGAGAATACCCTAGACAAAGACGGATCCAGCATCTGGTAAGACCCGAGAGAATTGCTTCATTTTACAATGCAGGGCCACCAGAACGTAGCGCAAGGATAATTTAGGAAGTACCAAGTAATGCACCAATGCTGGGTACAGAGGAAGTCTACAAGGGGGAAGCCTCTGATTCAGGCACACTTCAGCAGAAAACCTGAAAAAGGTGCGTGCCAAGAATGCAATGGATTGTGCTTTTTGGGTGCCCGGCTCTGCCGGCGTCTTCCACCATACACTGAATGTTTGGACCTCCACTTGGCCCTTCACTGGGCTACGAGACAAGGACCTCAGTGAAATGCCCATCAGAGAACAAAAAAAGACCTTCCCTGCTCTAAGCACTCAATACCACCCTGCAAGCTATTAAAACCTGCTGCAGTTGCCCAGCGAAAAACAAGAAACTCCAGTTCCTTGGCCCAACAGCCAAGCCCCAACCCCAGTGTTGGCACCATGATATAACTAGCACTTCTTGGAACAAAACACTTTTTGCATGTCTCATAACAAGCACCTTGATGCAACAGTCCCCTGCTTCCCCCTTCCCCGTCCTTGAGTACAAAGCTTTCCCTTGCTGCCTCTACGAAGGACAATTGCAACGTGTCAGGATGGAAAAAGAATATGAGTCCAAGCTTCTGGGTTCCCGCTGTAACACCAGGTAACTTGCATTGAACTTCTCAGCTGCATTGTTGGGCTGCGAAAAGGGAATAGTAATTCTCCACTGTCTCACAGGGCTGCTTTAGCCATGTTTGTAAAACGCCTGGGATCTGCAAGGACATCTGCTTGGAAACATCACTGGAGGATTTCCCGACTCATCTCTCCATAATTCACATGTGCTTCCCAAACACAGTAACCTTTCAAAGCACCTACTCATCAAAAAAAATCTCTTTGTCTGAACGTGCATTTTGTTCCTTTTGTTTGGCAGCAGTGATCTGACATGTGATAGCTGCTTTTTTTTTAGTCTCTTCATTCTGGGGGAAAAACCCTGCAAGTTTTACCTTTAGTGAGATGTTAAATTTTGGAAAGCAAAATGGTGATTAAAGGGACTGTGTGAGAACTAGGATCTCTGCAGGGGGCCTGTGCCAGGAGGCTAGAAAGTAATAAACAATGCTGAAAAAAGGGAACAGATTTTCAAGTAATTGATATCATTGGGCACAAAGCAAAAAACTCCCCAAACGAGAAGATCCTGAGTAAAGCGTGAGCGTGAATACGCTCCCAAATGGAACAGCTGTGTATTTGTAAAATGAGAAGAAAAATGCTCGTGAAACATGAGGGACCAATTATACAAAAATAAAAACAGCAATGGAAAAAAAAAAAAAAAAAAAAAAACCCTTCTCCTA
>NW_017728992.1:205058765-205064218 GCF_001723915.1 Gavialis gangeticus
AAAAAAAAAAAAAAAAAAGAAGAAACCCTTCTACTCAATTCACCATTTAGGAAGGAAAACCACGGTGTGTCGGCCCATTACACAGGTCTTTACCCTTCCTCCTGGCCATTGCAACTTTCTATTCTGTTCACGCTTTCCGTAAGTCCCTTTTCAAGGCCCATTTTGATGATGATGTTGGAGACAGACCATCAACTGATACCAAAAGGCAGGTGCCCAGGACCATTAATGTTACCTGATACAAGCAATACTTCCTCTGACTTGGAATAACCAAGATTACTGAGGTTTCTCATTGACATCTCTGTTAAAACAGACAAAGAAACCTGAGCGCTTTCAACCCTGTGTGTTTCAGCTCCGTAAAACCACATATGCCCATCTCAAGTACCTCAACGCTTCCTCCCTCCCATGTCTTCATTGCACATCTCTAGTAAATTAGGCCCTGATCACGCACGTGTCTCCATGCAGACAGACCCCTGCATTCACGAAGAGTCCCGCTGGAGTCAAAGGAAACCTGTGCCCAGGCCAGTGCCCTGCAAGATTGGGCCGTTGTGTTGTAGATGCCTCTCTGAAAGCTGCCATCTCACCGACAGTAGGGAATCAACCAGGGAGCTCCAGAGCTAGAAGTGCAAGTCCCTCCAGGGTAGTTGGTCAAAAGTCAGAATTGCAACATCAGCATCATTGCCATTAGCAGTGTATTTCTCCTGAAATAAAACACATTCTTCAGAGTATCTCAAAACGTCCCAAGGCTCCCACCTCAGACAGGATGCTTGAGGATCCTCAGCTACCTGCTCCTCCTCCACCTATTGGGATGAAAGCCAGGGCAGATGAGACCCTACGGGGATGCCGACATGCCTCATCACTGCACCAGCGAGCGTGGCTATGAGTTGCATGCTGCCTGCGCCACGTGTGCGACCTCCCAAAATGGAAGTGATGAGACTACCGGAGTGCAGTGCTAGGAGGACTGTCCCAAAAAGCTCTCCTAGGAGACCAGACGGTGGCATCGTCCCAGGAGTGCACTGAAGGGCTCAGCCCAGAACTGAGCAGCTACGTTCCTTGCAACTCAGGAGGTGCCAAGACTAGCACCTGCCTTGCCTCAGCTCTCCCAGACCGGCTAGTGAGGCAGTGTGGACATGCCCCCTGTCCTAGCTAGTCAGGGCCCGCAGGATGTCCAGGCTCCTGGTTCTGCCGCAGGAGCATCTGCCTGGCAGGACTGCCCTGGAGCTGTGAGCTTTGGGAATGGCAGGCTCTCCAGGAACCTGCCACTGGGGAATTGGGAGGAAATCTGTCAGACCTCCGCCCGGGATTCAATCAGAAGTCTCTGGAGACCCAAACACACCCGTGAAACAATTTGGTTTCTGTGAAAGCAGATCTTCCACAAAAACCCAAGTTTTGATGGGGCTTTCACAAGCATTTCTCACTGCACAAGTTAGATGCACGGGCCTGGAAGGGGGGCTCTTTGAGCCAGTCACTTCAGTCCCCTGTGTTCAACAGCAAGCTTTTGCTCAAAGGAGGCACTCAAATCACTGTTGCAAACCCTCACATGTAGCTACAAAGCACAAAACCAGGGAGCACACACGCTGCTTGAGTGAAAGCACTTTGTTAACCGTTCATGGGAGTGAAGCGTCCCTGCGGTAATGGTAAGGGACAGGGGCAACATTATGGTGACGTGCTGCTGATAGCCACTAATGATGATGGCCAACGGACCAGTTGAGGGCTGGATACCTTTAGTAGCTTATCCAGTCCATCATTTCTGCCTTTCCCTAGGTATGCAAGATCCTGGCATTCTCACTGGTACTTGCTGACACTATTCCTTCTGGACTGATCCTCAATTACAGCATCAGGGTAGGACGAATCACCTCTGGCACAGCATTTTGAAGGAAAGGGGGTTATGTTTGTCATTCTGGTAAATGCTAAAATGAGCCTTTTTGCATTCGAATCATTTAATACTGAAACATACTGCATCTTCAAATGATATATCAATCTAGTTGCATTACAATAGTCTATGCTATATTATAGTATGCTATACTATTATATAATATGTTTTATTTACATTATAAAATATAATATTATAATGGGGGGTGTAAAAATGGATATACACTATTAGTGTTCCCATTTCCTCCCCATTGTTGCAACAGGCTATTGCTACTTCCTTAATCATTACAATGTAGAGCTTGATGTACTATCTGTGGAGCATCTCTAATTTCAACAGATCCCCGAGTGCCCTGTTAAGAAATCATGTGGTGGCACATCTTACTGAAATGAAGCTATATCTGGGGTGGAGCTCTCAGGTGCTGTTCAGGATTGCCCAATGTTGCATAACAGCATGGAAAGGGGATCACAGATAGAAGCAAAAAAGCCCAATGCTTCATCCAACTCAAACTATCATGTGCACTTGAACTTGCAAGAACGGTATGAAGCAGGATGAACACCGCAACAGGACACCAAGGTATTTTTGCCCTTACGTAAAGTGTCAGGTATAAACCAAACCATGTTCTCCTTTGCACTGGTGCCAGTGTCTCCACGAAAGCCTCTAGACTGATACCATCCTCAACGCTATACAGGGAACACCACAATCAGGCCCGTTCTTTTGATAACTGGCTCTTTGCTCAAATAAATGATGTCATGTCTCATATGTAAAGTGTCTTCTTAGCATAATCATAGTCATCATAAGTCCCTTGGTGGCAGAGGTCAACACTGACACGAGGAGGTGGCTGAATCAAGTGCAGTGTGCATGCTAATGGCTGGACAGGCTTATGAGCAACCAGCACTCCTCATCGTGTAACCGGCAGCGCCAGCCGACATGCACGTGGTCTGCTGCTGCTAACATGGCCCTTGCACACTCTCCCTGTCCAAGGGCACACTTGCTGTTCAAAAGGGTACAGACTTTCCTTCACCCTAGCGCTCCCTTGCTGCCGATATACAGGTAAGAGCTCAAAGCAGCAAGCCAGTACCTTGCTACCAAGGGAGCTTTTCGACTGACACTCCTTGATTTGACTTTATAGCAGCTTTCTTATAGTTCGTGGCAACGTTGCACAGAACCCGGGGTTATGTATCACTCATATGCAAGCAGTGCCTAGAGGCTTGGCTGTAATTGGGATCCCTTTGTGTTTGTTGCTGTACACAACATCAGAGAAACCATACTGAATAGGGCTGACAGCAACTTTGAGAGCCTATCTGCTGCCTCCCCCAGCCCCAAGACGAGACCAATTATAACTAAACCTTTCCTAAGAGATATTGCTTAACTGGCTCTTAAACCATCTGAATAAAGGTTTCACAGCCTCCCTAGGTAACCGGTGCTGAACTACTATCACAGTTAGGAAGTTTTTCCTAGTGTCTAAACTAATCTGCTGTGTGCCACTTTAAGCTTGTTACTGCTTTTTCCTATCCCCCCGTGGACACAAAGCAAAATGTCTTACCTTCCTCTTTGCAGCAAGCCTCTACCTACCCCTGCATAAATGCAATGGGAAACTCTCTCTGCTCTGAAATGTCTAACACCTAAACAGACAGGACAACACCGGAGAAAGGAAACATCATGATCCCTGTTTTACAGATGGGGACCTGGCGCACAGAAAGATGGCGTGACTTACCCATTATCCTATGGGAAGTTTGCAGCAGAGTCAGGACCTGAATTCAGGTCTGCATCTCTGTTCAGTACATTAGCCACAAGTCAATCCTTCCTCTTCTTACTTGAGAGCCTTAATGTTACTTAGCCCTAATTGTTAGGAAATTGCACTTACGTACTAATTATGGGCCCCAGAGTACCTTTCAAACATTTATTAAATCCCAAAAGATATGCAGGATGCAGCAGACACTGTCTGCTAAACACTGGTTTCCTCTGTTTGACTTCTGGGGCTCACAGCATCTGAGCCCCTTACCTGTGTTTGCACCTTTATTCGTATAACCCCCCTGAGGGGTCAGGCAGCGCTACTGTCCCTATTGTGCAGTTGGGAATCAAGGCTCAGATGGGCTGATGTCCAAGGACACCTGGCTGATCAGGACATTTAACTCAACTCTGACTCCCAGGACAGCCTGTCAATAATAGCTTAGCCCTTTCTACAAATGAAGAAAAAAGGGTACAGAGAGCCCATAGCATGTCCGATTTTTAAAGCTGCCGAACTCCGGAGAATTCAGCTATGGCTTCAGATGAGCTGAAAGGGATTGCCAGATGACAGGGGAAAAAAAAGTATCATTAACAGGCCACTTTGGGGGAGAACACAGACAAATATACATACATCTGCCTAACTCGTTAGCTCAAGGGGTTTAAAGGCAGTCCGAGAAAGGTCGTTAACAGGGCCCAGGAGTTCAGAGTCTCAGCTCCTGGTCTCCATCACTACATTAATTTCCAAGTATTCTGCAGGTTGAAAGTCAGTGTGCAAAGGCATTGTGAGCATGTGCATCTGTCTGTAGTTCAGACCGATGAACGTGTTACAAAATCAAAGCATTGTCATCAGCTGGGCTTGAGGCCTGGCTGCTAAAAAACCCCAACAAGAACAACAAAAATCAGGCGCTTGATCACTCAGACATACTGGAAGAGGTGCATACAGAGCAGGGAAGAGAAGCCCTGTCTTTCTGCTCCAAAAGCAGAGGTTTCTGCTAAATAGGAGGGAAGGCAAAAGTTCCTCTCTGGACCGGTCAGTAGGGCAGCCTGATGCTCGTTCAGCCATTAACCATATTGTAAAGCAGGGGGACCAGCTATCGCATGATCTGCTAGTGCCTGTACATGCAAAAAGGGCAGCCCTAAAAACACAGAGACAGCCCACCAACTGCACCCGGACTTCCCGTCCAACTGTGCATAAGAACATATCCTGTTTCTCTTAAAGATAAATCGTAAAACGCTCTTCCAGATATGTTTGAAATACATTTTTCAGATCCCCGACCTGGCCGAAGATGTCCCGGTGTCCTTGGTGAGGGTTGGTTTACACAAAGGCTGCCACCCAATCACTACCTGTGCTTGACACTCAGGGTTTCCAGTTTCCATTGCAACAACGTGACATTACGGACAGTTACTAGAAGAGCTCTTCCTGCGGGGAAGCACGGGAAAACACATTTCCCCATAAGCGGTTTCATGATGCACCTATCCTTTCTATAGTCCTGCAGAGATGGTTTATGCAACCCTTCCTCAGCCATCCTGAGAGGCTGCTATGTCCCCGCTTGAGATGAATACATTAGAGGCCATGCACGTAATGCCTCTCTCTCTCCGTAACCAAATGCCCCAGCTCACACCCCGTTAGTAACCATAAAGAGCGACCGATAAGTGCATGCAGGGCAATGGGTCGTTGTGCCTATGCACGAGTGCAACTTGGTTTTTCTGTCGAGCAAGGAAGGCACTTTGACTTGGAAGCCTATAGTCTGTTCTCAAAGCAACATGGCTAAAACGGTCCTGTGCCCAGGCCATGCTGCAAATGCAGAGTGTAGCCCATAAAGAAGCAGGGTCTTCATAAATGCTGGAGATGTAA
>NW_017728992.1:205064269-205065277 GCF_001723915.1 Gavialis gangeticus
GGGGGGGGGGGGGGGGGAGTCTCCAGCAGTTGGGGAGAAACAAGACAGGACTCTTGCCTGAAGTAAATCCCCGTTTACCATCCAGCTAGAAACCCTCCCTGGTTCCCCTAGCTCTCTAGGGTGACTATATTGGTTCAAGCCCAACAGCTTGGCATGGAAACCCTGATAAGGTAGGAAGATGGTTGCTATTAACACCATGGGCAATGAGCTGCAAGATAATGTTGTCTCGCTGGTCAAAAGGCACGGGGATGTGCACTCAGAAAGCAGGTCTCTAGCCCTGGCCCTGACTGCTGAGGTGTGCGAGCACCTCTCCTTCGCTAGGAAAAGACCCACCAGTTGATGAGGCTGCTGCCCCATTTCAACCATTTAACTCATGCAATTGAGGTCCAGTGCAAAGCATGGGGTGCTACAGGAAAGGGTCAATGAGTGGCACAAGCTTAAGGTGTTTGAGAGAGAAAAGGCAGCTGGGAAGGAGTCGAGTTTCCTGGCAGGAAGAAGGGCGTGACCACCAATGAATGGGAAGCTAAGCAATTATTCTATCTATGGTAGGAGTAAGGGGGGAAGGTAACAAAGCTGGCCAAGTGGTTAGGGCACTGGTCTGAGACTCAGGAAACCCAATTTTCATTTTCCACCCAGCAGTAGACATCTTGTGTGACTTTAGCAAGTGACACACACTCGGTCTCCACTACAGAGGTGGTAGCATCACAGCAGCCAGACCCCTGGCACGCACAGAGCGCTGCCAGCAGGACGAGTTTTTTGGCCAATGGAGCTTGAATCATAGAAAATGAGGGTTGAAGAGAGCTCAGGAGGTTGCATCTAGTCCAACCCCCTGCTCCAAGCAGGACCAGCCCCAACTACATCATCCCAGCCACGGCTTTGTCTACCCAGGTCTGAAATACATCCAATGGTTGGAGATTTTGTCACCTCTCTGGGTGACCTGTCCCAGTGCTTTAGTACCGTCCTCATGAGAAAATTCTTCCTAATATCTAACTTGCACATCCCTTGCTT
>NW_017728992.1:205070277-205110885 GCF_001723915.1 Gavialis gangeticus
CGGCTTTGTCTACCCAGGTCTGAAATACATCCAATGGTTGGAGATTTTGTCACCTCTCTGGGTGACCTGTCCCAGTGCTTTAGTACCGTCCTCATGAGAAAATTCTTCCTAATATCTAACTTGCACATCCCTTGCTGCTAGCAGAAGCTGCTTTCTGTGAGCATTCGTACCAGGGGTTGTTGGCAAATCCACCCCCAGCTCTAGGCTGGGAACTAGCCACACCCTTATGTGCCAGGGCTGTGCCAGCACATAAGCCAGGCTTTCTTGTTCCCAAAACAGATCCACAGAGGGATTTAGGTGCCTGAATCCTGTTGAAATCAATGGGGGTTATGCACCAAAACTCACTGTGGAACTGAGCCTAGCCTTCCCATCTCTAAAATGGGGATAATGGCACTGAGTTCCTTCATAGGGGTATGGGAGGAAAATAAATTATAGTTACAATTGGGAAGCGGCCATAACATAGCTATTAGTATCATAGGAATACCCCCCACCCCGCCACGGCAGAGCTGAAAGGGGCATGTTTGCTTTCAGTTCATTAGCACAAGTTATCAAGGACTTTTCTATTTACCTTAGTGACATAGGGTTAAGCTATTTTTAAATGTGTTCTTCTGGGGAAAATTCTATTGCCATTCACCTTTAATCATGTTATAAAGGCAGCCATCAAAGGGGGTTTAGAAGAATACAATTTCCTTCCTTTCAATAATCCATCTCCACAGGGGTTTTAAATGTATTAAATAGCGCTGCATTCACTTTGGAGCAAGGTGACACACAGTGCAAGGTTTCACATTTGTCTCTCCAGTAAATGTACGGTCCTTGCGAGGGGAAGAGTCCATTTGCATGGTCAGCAACACAACTTCTAGATGCAGAAGGGGGAGGAGGGGGAAGGTGTGATGTCACTTAAAAAAAATATCATCATTACCCTGAAAAACCCACCTCCACTCTCACAAGGCATAAACTGCCTGCCTATTATATTATCATCTGCCCACTCAGAAGAGAAAATTAAACACACAAGGAAAAGCTGCAGTTGTGAACGGAAAACCATCCAGGCAAGCACAACCACTGTAGAAATTAGCTCGGTTTTTATTTTCTTGCTACTGAGACCCTCCACTTGCTGGAAACCAAGATTAACACATCAGCTCCAAGACTGGAGCCTGCATGCGTTTTACTCCAGTGCAACGGTCAGCATCCATCCAGCAACACCAGGAGGAATTGCATTTACAGCCCGGGTAGGCTGCGGTGCACAAAGAGAGGCTGGCATGTGTCAGCACGCACCCGATGGCTCTGGCTGTGACTGCACAGGACGGCCCATATAATCTGCACACAGGGTATGGCGTGCGTCTCTGGCACCTGCTGGCACACAGCAGGCAGCCCTAGCTGGGCTTGCCTGGCCATGCGGTCCCAGTACATCCTGTGCAGAGAGAGAAATGCCACTGGCCAGCCTTTAAGTGGAGGCAGCATTTGAGACTGCATCAAGGTTTGGAGGCAGACTGGGCCACAAGTCTCCGCCTATGCAGCGCGTCCATTAATAGGGACTTCCCAGTTTGTTTTCCGGTAGCACTGCATCTGTTTTTGTAGCATGCCTTATACTCGCCTTTAGGAGCAGCAGGGGAAATGCAGCAAATAGCTAACGAAGGCAAACGAGAAATGTTGCAGAGCCAGGGCTAACGACCCAGGCTCGTGATGGCGAGTGTTGGTGCGGTTCTGCTACCTGCCTGAGCCTGCGGACACAATATAAAGTCTCACTCTCTAGTCTCTAAATGCTCCCTGTTATTACAGAGGTACTTTCAGGCAGGCATTTCATTTCGATGGCTCAATGAACCACCCACACAACCCTGGTGTTACCATTTCCCACGCGCTCTCTTTCTGTGTGCTCTTCCTCCCCAGCGCGGGCTACGGAGGAACAGCCACAGGACTGGAGAATGCAAAGTGAGTGCTTACATAGGAGAGCAGGGAGGTCGGGGTCCTCCCCTAGGACAGAGATACCTGCCCTTCACTTTGTCTGGAGATTCCACTCCTGGCTCAGCAATGGGGGCAGGGAGGCTATGGGAGAGTCTACACGTGCATTTAAGCACGCCTACATTTAATGTGCATTAACTTAATGCACATTAAGTGGGGTTGGGGGGCATCTACACATGGAAGTGTTAAAGCACATTAACATTGTGTGTGGACTGACTGGAGACTAAAGTTAGTCTCCAGTCAGTCCACACACAGTGTTAATGTGCTTTAATGCATCTATATGTGCATGAATTAGCTTTAACTATGTGCATCTAAATTTGATACCTGCAAATGCAGGTATCAAATTTAAATGCAGATAGCCTAAATTCACCATTTGTAATGTGCATTAAGGGTGTGCACCCTTAATACACAATAACTTAGGCTAATGCACATTAAAGTGTCACGTGTAGAAGTGCCCTGTATGTACCAGCTCCGACAGGAGGCTGTTGAGGTAGTCTGTGAGAATCTCTCCCCACCCCTCCTACACTTGACTTCTACCTTTTTCCTCACTCGGAAACAGAGCCAGGTAGGCCTCATTCACATGTGCATAGAGTCAGCTGCAGTCTCTAGCTAAATCAGCAACTGCTTCTCCACCTGTAGCTCCTGGTAGCCTTTTCCAAGCAAAGCAGGCTCAGGCCCCAATAGGAGTCTGGCAGGGTATTCCTAAAGCAAACCCAGGATGTTGTGGTATCAGCAGGCTGGTACAGTGTTCAGGGGCCATGTGGTTTTTACAGCCCGCCTATCTGTAGCCCGCTCAAATAATCCCACCCTTGTAATGGGGATAACCATCAAATGCTTGATAGCTGAAGTGCAAGATGCAAGCTGAAAATCCTGATGATGCTTAACGGGACACCCCATGGGGCTACCACAGTATAAAATCTTAAGCATTGTTACTGATAATGGAGCTGGCCCTAGCAAGCTCCACATCTCCTCCCAACAATTCTGTTTTCTCAGCCTACAGGTGCCCTCTAGTTTTGCTGCATGACTCCTTTGTTTCCTCAACTTCCTAGCTATTGCAAGGTAGCAGCAGGTAACCAGCTTCTGCCTTCCATGAGGAAGATCGCTGCATTTCCACAGGGGCGGGAGTATGCGCTGAAAGGGAAATAATGGATATATAATAGCATATAAAGCATGCTGGTATCCTTAGGAAAAAAGAAAAGCCATGGGCATTTTCTCAGCAAAAGCCACCTGTATGCCATGAGGGATGCAGAGAGAACAACAAAAAAAACAGCTTTGGACCTTGCATTATCAGTTTGAACCCCTTGGAAGGATGGATCCTAGTTATATTAAATTAGGTCTGAGGATAATATAATCCACTTTGGAAGCCTTTGATTAAAAAAATCCTTGCCTACCTCCAAAAGAGGCAAAAAAAATTAAAACCAAAGTATGTGAAAGCACTTGGAGAAAAAACTGAACTAATTCAAACTTCCCTTAACTTCCCTCATGCACCTCAGCTTCCAAAACAAATGATGAGGTTTGGGGTACATAAGAAATGCTATACTGGGGCAGGCCAATAGTCCATCTAGCCCAGTATCCCTCCAACAGTGGGAAGAGAGGATGATTTAGAGGGAGAAATACCTAAAGTGATTTCCTCCCCATTCATTACCCTCCCTAGCATCTACTACTATTTGTTTAAGGATGCCAGAGGAAACCCTTCTGTTCAACGACTACTATTATCATCCATGAATGTGTCTAGTTCCCTTCTGAACCTGGATTTTGAACCTACCTTTACAACCTCCCACGGTAATGAGTCCCAGAAAGGAACTACAAACTGGGTTAAAAAAAAAGTACTTTGTCTTGTTGGTTTTAAACCTGGATCCTGCAAATTACAGTGAATGTCTTTTGGTTCTAGTATTCTGGGACTTGGTCTACAATGACTCCAAGATCTCTTTCCTGGAGTAAAGAATAATAAAAGACAAATAAATAGAAGTCAGGAAAAGAAAAGAAAACTTCCAAATAATTGAACAACTACCAACATAATTAAGTGACATTTCCTAATAGCATTAGAGAGAAAAAAATATCAGGTTGGTAAAGGGGCTACACTTTGTCTATCTGAATTAGTATATATGGAGCATCCTCCCTCGCAAGTCAGTAATTCATTCTCTCACCTGCTGTTAGTTTTACCCTGGTGAAGTTTGGATTCTTAAGGGAGACCCACAGAGCAGAAGAAAAGTTTGAATTATTGTAAGAATCCGTTTCTTCATTACAGGAATGACTACACACGGAATAACCTTGAACAGATGTATCAATTACCATTATACATGGAAGATGTATTTTCAGCAAAGCAACAATCTTGATTGCTTAAGATATCCCAGCCAGTCTAAAACATTACGATGCTAGCATGAGATGTTAGATAACACAGTACAAATCTGTTCCATTTGTATGCAGACCCCTTCTTGTTTTCAGCTTGTGAAACTGTAAGAAATGTTACATTTCAGAGATAAAAAAAAATACACTCCATATTATTCAAAAAAGAGGAAGCCTGGATTCAAATTGCATAGAATAGATCATTTTGACAGGGTAACCTTACAAAGATTTAGGAGATGGAGAAAACCCACAAAAACATGGCAGTTAAATTAAAAACCCATCGTTAGCCACTATGCAGAGTTTAGATTGTAAACTCTATAGGGAAAAAAAAAACAAAAACATTTTAGCTTGTGTTTGTACAGCATGTAGAAAACAGGCTCCTAGACTGTGGCTGTGGCTTCTAGGGAATAGCATGACATAAATAGCAATTTGCCAATAAACGCAACAAAATCAAAGTAACGACCTAGTCTAACTATACAAAATAAGGGCATAGTTTGAGAAGTCAATGGACTGACTTGCATGGATAATGGATCGGGTCCTAACTATAGTACTTCAAATACCGGCAACTACCAGCTCCTGGAAAGATTTTGATTTTTCAGAGGTGACCAGTGTGGGTGCAAAATAAATTCCATACAAAGCCAACACGTAATTCTCTAATAAAGGCTGGAGATCAGACCTTGCTACCCCAAAAACATTCATTTGTAATCCCCTACAAAGGCAATGCTAGGCATGTGCTTGTAGACACGTGTACAGTAAGAAAAAAATAGATATCACATCTTGTGCAAGGACCATGCCTATTTAAAGTGGTGCACTTTGCAAAGATAAACTCCTTTAATGTAAATAGAAAGTTATTACGTGTCTTGTGCTTAAGCAACATAATTTGCCAGCCCTCAACAGTAAGGTCCAGCATGCAGAAGAAACCGGAAACAACAACAATCTTTTGCCAACTGTCATATCCCACAATAGTAATTATTTTTTTCCCCAAAGTGGGTGACAGGAAATGAGGTGGGTGGCATTACAGCAGAATTATAGTCATTGTATTTTCTAAAAACGCCACAAAAAAATTCCCTTTTTAGCCCCTTTTTAAAAGTTGTCTGGATGTTGCCATTTGGTAGCAAACTCCCAGTTAATGCTATATTCCTTATAACAAACCTATACTTTCTCCTATTCCAAATACTTCTGGTGATTGCCTGGAAAGTTTGTCTGTACAGAGGATCCAGTATCTGCTGCTTAATAACACAGAGTTTATGACCAATTGCAGTCACTGAAGACCCTATGGGTCGTTTGAGTAAATGCCGGTGTATTAAAGATGATGCGTCCATGAAGAAGAGATGTGTTTATCGTATGGGATCCTTAAGAACAAGCCAGCTTTTGAATTCACTCTTTTTTCTGCTTCAGGCCACAATGCAATATTCCTCCAACGCGACCTTTGGTAGAAGGATGTGCTGCTGAAGAAGTAATAATTAAGGAGAAGGAGATATTTCTCCTTTTATCTTGGTTTAAAGGAATCACTGCTGAATTTGGTGGGGGTTTTTGCAGGCTTTATGTTTACCTAGATACATCTACCTATATATGTATACCAGTTTTACATCTCCCTAAACCATCATTATTTGACTGAATGTTCATATCATTGTAGAAGAAAACATAGGATTGGAAAGAAACCTCAGGAGGTCATCTAGCCAAATCCCCACTCGAGGCAGGATCATCCTTGTCTCAACCATCCCAGGAAAATACTTCCCTAACCTGCCCTTGGTTTCCAGCTATGAAGATGCAACCACTTTTCTAAATCTTCTCTTCCAGTGCTTAACCCCCCCTTATAATTGAGAACTTTTTAGTATCTAAAGTCAATCTCCCTTGTTGCCTTTAAAGCCCATGACTTCTCAGGCTGCCCACCACAGACAGAAAACAATTACGTAGCACTGTCTCTGTAATAACCTTTCCTGTACTTGGAGACTATTATCAAATCCCCCTTCAGTCTTCTGCAATCTAAAACACTCCCAGTTCTTCTGACCTTTCCTCCTATGTCCTGGCTTCTAGACTTCCAGCTCATTTCTGTTGCTGTCCTCTGGCCACCTTTTTCATGATATGCAGTACCCTAATCTGGATAGAGCATGCCAAGATGCACTCTCACCAATACTGAAAAGAGAAGAAGAATCGATTCTTGTGACACTCCTGGTAATACCTCCCAGTATGCCACTGTACAAGCAGGTAAGGCAGCAAGTCCTATAAATCATGAAAACACCGCCAGCCATTTGCCTGAATCAGACTGTCATGTAGGCAGATGCAAATGCATCTAGGAACAAACTCTCTCAGATTTCCACACCTCATTAATAGTTGTCATCATGTTCCTCTGAGAGTCCCATCAGCTTCTTCTCAGCTGTTCACACCTCATTGAGGTGTCTTACTTTGTTAAGCAGAATGCCTCTTCTCCAACATCAGCCTTGTAATTGGCCAATTTTATGGCTACTAATAGTCCTGCGCTGACAGAGGTTGAGTTAGGAGACAAAGTTTAGAAGGTTTAATTACACACACTGCAGATTGGACTACTTTCTGATTGCCAAATAAGGCCCCCATACATTGTTTAGACTGTATTAGCTCTCCCCCCCCTTCCCCGACAACTGCACATTGTTGACTCATATTCAACGGGTTGATCCTCAATCCCTTTTTCTGAAAGATCAAACTGGGGAACAACTGGCCAGTTTGTATATGTGTGCATGTGATTGTTCCTCCCAAACCAGGGATCATGGAGGAATTAGTTAATTCCCCAAAGTAATCGAAATTTATGTTACTGAAGGAAAACAACTTTCCAAGAGAAAATATGAAGGAGACTATATATAGGAAATTCATCAGTGTTTACACTTGCTATAATTAACTGAGGATTAAATAAAATAAACCTTGTGCCAGCATCCTGATTCTGCTTTTACCTGTACCAGGGTCAAGGATATTCACGTTGCAGTTCTCGCAGCCACTATAAATCAGCTCCTCCAAATATATGCAGCATTTTGTATTACTGTACAGGGTGCTGACTTGAATGCCTTAATATATGTGCAATATGGAATAGTTAAAGTTGCCGTGGGAAATTATAACTTTGAATTCTTGTCCACCGTGCAGATGGGAGAAAAAAATCAATCCCAAGATTACATTAACCACAGCGAACTCTATATTTTTAAAATTTCTTTTTATATTCTATGGAGGAAGAAAACAAACATGTGCTGGTAGATGCCCAATGCAAACACAGCATTATAGAAAAAGGAGGCTGGAAAGGACCACAAGAGGCCATCCAGTCCAAACTCCTGCCTGAGACAGGATCCCATCCAAGCCATCCTATACAAATCCATCGTCTAACCCAGAGATTCTCAGCCAGGGCACCAAGGAGTGCCTTGAGGTCTTATCAAGGGTGCCACAGGCTGCTACGTCGCATCAGCACCGTTTGACATACAAACATGGTTCATAAGATAAACACAAAGATTTCAAGCAGGAATAAATACTTGTGGTCTTTCTCAGTTCTTTGCAATAGAAAAATGACTCCATTACTTTTTTTTCTGTCGAAAAGGAAAAGCAACAGTGTGCAAACTAAGAGCTGACATTTCCTGAGGAGTGTCATGAGTCTATCTAGGGGTGCCTTGAATCTAAAAAGGTTGAGAAGCACTGAGCTAACCTCTTAGCAAAGCTACACAATCGACCTTGACAACACAAGACATAACACCCTAACCTGCTGCAGGTAAAGCAGGGGAACCACAGTGGCCAACATCCTGCCGGTGCAAAGGCTGTTAAAAGTATGCTCGAGAGATCCCAGAAAAAAGACTATATTCCCCCCACTACAGAAAAAAAGCAGCAACTCCCACAATCTGTACCAACCTGACCATGGGGTAAAAACCCCTCTTGTCCCCAAATCTGGCAATTGGTTAACCCTGAGCAGAGGGGCAAGACGCTCTAGCCAGGACCTCTGGGTTTACATCACAGCAGGAGCATTGGCAGACCCAGATATGCACAAAGAAATGTAAACTCCTGTATCTTGATGCTCAAATTGTTCATTTAGTGCACATTAAAATCTACATGCACCAGGTGTGAACATGTACATCAGGGATTGCACAAGCAAACACGTAAGTTTATCTCCATTTGCACATGCACATCTATATTGCAGGCACCAAAGATGAGCAAGTGATTATTTGTGTGTGTACATCTCGAGGTCACGGGCCTCACAGATACTGATTCCTACAAAGAAAGAAGAGATTTTAATACCACCTGTCATATGCAGAGAAGAAAGAAGTCACTAACATTAAGCTTTCATATGTAAAATGTGAAGAAAAGCAACTTGCAGCTACAGAAAACTTAGTTCAGTCCCTTCCAGCTCTATAAGAACCCGATAAGGTATTTGGACCAGGGAAGTGCCCTGACCATCAACATATTAGCCACTTTAAAGTCGTGTGTAACACAACACATGCACTTCCATTTTTAACATGAACTCCAGCCTGGATCTGAGTTCCCTTTCCCAGCAAAAACTCTGTTGAAGCTGATGCATACTCATGAAAAGTTTTGAGCTTTACAATCAATGCTTTCCAAAAAAACAAACCAAAAAAGTAGTGGGAGAAAATTCTTGATTATGTATACTCCATTCCAGTGGCTATTCATTGCCTAAAACAACAGGTTAAAAACATGTTAAACACTGTTTTCTTTTTCATTTACTCAGGGCAATGCAAACTAGCTAGACTCTTCTGGTCTCCATATTGTTCCTCCTTCCCTTGGAATCCCATTATGGTTTAATTATGAGAATTTAAAATGTGTTCCTATAAGATGTGTTCCTTTAATATTTAATTTATTCCTACAATATTAGTTGTTCCTAGAAAATTCCTCCTCCTACATCCTCCAGCTATGATCATCTGTGACAGATTTGCCCAACTTTTTAAATCAGGACCTTGCATGCCACCTCATCTATAGTCACAGTGAATCAATCCGATTGCCTAATGAAAATGATGGAAGTTTGTGCACTGACTTCAGTGTCATCAGAATCTGGCTAAATTACATATAAGAATATGCCATCTGTGGCCAAAAATAATCATTCATTATCTACCACCACTTGTTGGGGAATAAGGAGGGAAAAATGCACCCCGCAGAAACAACCATCTACCAGAACAGCAACAGTAGTCTACCATATTTATTCAAATCTAAGATGACCTTGAATTCAAGAGGACCTGCTGACAATTAGATTCTATACATGGACAATTTATAAATTTATTATAATTGTCCATGTATAGAATTTAATTATTGGAGGATTGTCTTTAATTCATCTTCCCCACCGCTGCAGGGGAGGTCAAGCAGCTTGCTCCCAGCTTGTGCCTGTCCCCTGCTATTTCTTCCCCCTGCTGCCCCCACAAGCCTCTGCTCCCTCTCCTTCCTCCCCCCCTGCCTCTGCTCTCCCTTCCCCATCGCCCCAGCCTCTGCTACCCACATCCCCCCTCGCCCCCCGCCATTACCCTTGCTCCGTGCCAGCAGACTCTGTCCCCGTTCTAGCCCAGGGCACTGAGCATGGCCTCAGCCCAGTCCTCATAGCAGCAGTGCAAGCTGCAGGCCACTGCTATGGGTGCAGGCTGGGATCGTATTCAGTGCCTTAGCATGCACTGTGGATGAAGTCTGCTGGCACAAAGCAAAAGGGAAGGGGGGTAGAGGATGGGGAGGAGGAGGGAGAAGAGGCTTCAGGTAGATGGGCTGAGTGGGGGGGTGGGGAAGAAGCAGCTGCTGTTATGCCCCAACCCTGAATAGGGGCAAGAACCCAACCCACAGCGGCCACCTGTCCCCACACTACCCCCTACTAATTTCTAAGACAAGGGACTTCTCCCTCCCATGTTAAATGGGAGGGGGTGTGGAAAACCTCATCTTAGAATCGAGTAAATATAGTAGATCCTCTGCAAGCTCCAGGCCACCAATGCAAACATTTAATGAGGCAACTTGATTTGGTATTAAAGAAGTACCCCAACACGAAGTAAGTCACGATGAAGTCAGACACGGAGTCTTAATAATTGAAATCCTGGCAATTAAAACAGATTTCTGGCGCACATTTTTGCTTTCTGCCTTATTTGCAGGACCGTTTGCAACTTGACGCTAATGCCTGAACAAGAACTTCTTAATGAGAAGCATCAATGCCATCGGTGTAAGGAGCAGTTAGGACACAGGTAGGACCGAACGGCAAGAGATGTAGACTAGTAAAGACACAGGGACTCACAAGCATACTGGGATCTTTCCTAAGAGCCCCTAAAAGGAAAATGTAGGTTACCATTTTCAAATATATGCACTGATGCTAAGAGGGCAGTTCAGTGCTTCTGTCGTCCAATATCAATTATAAGTCCTAGTTTGAATGCTGCCATGTAGGATCCGAGGGCCTGGTTAATCTTTTAATGCAGCTAATGAAGTTATACCAAGGATGGATTGAGCTCCTAGCATCAGAGACATTCCTTGGGATCTGCCGTGATTTTGTTATTTTTAGTGCATTATGTTTAAGCAGGAGGCGGGGCTGGATGGCACTTTATAAACCTCGTCATTCATTGAGGCACAAGCTTTCGTAAGCCACAGCCTACTTTGCCAGGTGCTAAATGTTTAATACGGTATCAAAGCTCCTAGAGCTGGGGGCAGGCTCTTTTTGTGCGTGTGTATTAATATAAAGCAGTAAGTATCGTGGCTACATAATGAGGAACGAGCGACTACCCCTTAGAGGTCTGAGATTCAGTGTCAGGTATGCGTACAATTGATTAGATTGTAAAATAACCTAAGGAAGGGCCAAAGGACAGGGATGGGGATGAAAACACTCCTGGAGACACTCTGGAGTGGACAGGCAAGTCGAAAGCAGGCAGTGAGGAGCTGTTCGGTGTCGGTGGGGGAATGAACAAGATAACCTGGCGCATCTTCTACTTGTCTATTTTTAGGAGTCTGTGAACGTTGCCATCTGCCAAGGGCGCTGCATGCTTCCCAACGGCACACAAACAGCACGATCTCTTGGATTTCAATGAGAGGGCTTTTTGGGGAATAAGGCGCCATTCAGCATCAGTAAGGGGATGAGAGACTGCCTTCTTCATATGTGCTGCTCCAAAGGTTGAACACACACACCTACCTGTTTACTGCTTCTCTGCCCCGTGGGAAGCAAAGATTTGGACTTCTCTGCTATTTTCTGTAATAGAAAAAAAGAAAAAAAGGAAAGAGGGGGAGGAAACAGGGGTCAAATACTTGGGGGAAAATATAGCAGTAGTCTTAAACATTGCTCATTCACATTGAATTAAAATACATGCATAGGAAAGTAAAATAACCCTGTAATTTAGTAAAGAGAAAAAACTGGCCTTGAAGTTAAGCCTTCCGAAATTACAAGTCTTTTAAACTTCAAGCATGACAAGGTTATCAGAACCAAAACGTGCACTTAAGGAATGACAGCCAGGACGTGGGTTAAGTAGCAATTTGCCATTCAGATCAGCTTCCTGATGCAACCGGGCATTCACAAAATGCGATGGCTAATTTTGGCACTTTTTTATAAAATCCAAAGTCACATGCCCAATGCAGATGGAGTGTGCTCCAAAGTGTGCTCAACCCCGAGGCACAAAAAAAAAAGGAAAAGACTTCTGTTTTAACATGACAGACAGCCAACAGACATAATGCAATGGCATGACATTTATGCCATGCCAGCTGTGTGAAGGAAATGAAAACTAAAGGATATGATTTGATGTAATATGATACGATATCTGATATGGTATAATATATAAGACACGACCTCCCAATGTTGAAAACCCAAATGTGGCTCTAAAAAACACCCAACAAAACAAAACAAAAAAACCCCAAACCCAAATGGGGTTTTACCAGCTTACTTTCACTGTCAGGTGTAATAAAGCTTAATTATAAGTGGAAATAATTATGGCGAGGGTGGGGGGAAGGTTTCCTAAAAATAAAATGAGACCAATAAAAATCCCCAAATCTCTCAATTCCACTTATATAAAAATCAGTAACTGTGGGTCTGATTCAGAGCAGAGCCCACAGTTGCCCTGGTCAACATCCTCCCAAGTGCGCACATCACAAAGGGAAAGGCAGGCTAAGCGTCCTCCTACCTTTTGTACAGCTCCGTATCGTTGGATGGCATCTGACAGCTGGTTCTTCAACCTGTCCAGCTGAAGCCGCTCTTGCTGTACCGAAAAGGCAAAAGTAAAGAAAGAAATCAACATTTGCAAACTGCAGGAAGTAGAAGCTGTGTTTGCCCTTGGGCTGTGGTTCTGCCTGATCTCAGCAGCATTAGACCTATTCAATATCTGAACCAATTTAGCAAGGATTACAGGAAGCCGTCTTGGTGACCGAGTAGGGGGGAAACGTTATCCTCAAATTAGCTGAACAATTCCCAAGGAGCTACCTCGAAAGTAAACATGAAACCCTAATAACCGGAGGATCTATACTTAGACTTCTTCGCTTTGGAGACATGGCTTGCACAACATGCATGAAAACAAGGGGGGGGTGCACGGTTGGCTTCTAGTTTCTAGTATAATGAAAATGAATAATAAAGGCCCCATGGCATACTTCTTTTTGCGGTCACACTCAAACTTGGCTAGCTGTTTTCTGGCCTACACGGGCACCCTCCTGGGACTGGAGAAGAGGCTATGTTGAAAAGGGTAGGCAACTACAGTGCTTGGCACTACAGAAGATTCCCATGTAGCTGTACAAGCCATGGAAAGAATCCTGAAAAGATTGAGCACCTGTCACTGATCTACCGAGTGACCTCGGTCATGTCACTTTGCCACTCTCTGCTTCCCCTTCCCATTCCCTAGGTGTCTGTCTGGTTTAGGCAGGCTGCAAGCTCTCCAGTGCAGGGACATGAGGAATGGGATTCACTAGGTCTCCACTGCACTACAAACATGGATAGTACTTGTCTTTGCCTTTTTGATGGAGTGCATTTGAATACTAAGCAGCAATCCAGCTTATGTAGTTGCATGTTATTGAAACACCCTGCCTAAAACCTAGCTCTGAGAACAAGCCTCTGCCATCATCTAGCTTTCACAAATTCACTGTCGTCTCCCATTCACGTGCCAAACGGGACCGGCTGCGCTTAGATTATGCAGGCTCCTGGTGAGAAATACTTCCAGGGGAAGCGCCAGAAGTTTTGCTGCTGGACACAGAAGTACACCTGACTACATACCAGAGACAATACCTAAGAAACAACCCAGAGGACTTCACTTAACCAACCCTAATTTCTACAGTGCACATCAAAGTACAGAGGCAGAAAAGGATCTGGGAGTCATCGTTTATGCCAAGATGAACATGGGTCGGCAATGTGGGGACGCGGTCAGGAAGGCCAACCGCACCTTGTCCTGCATCCACAGATGCATCTCGAGCAGGTCCAAGGAGGTGATCCTCCCCCTCTGTGCGGCACTGGTCAGGCCGCAGCTGGAGTACTGCGTCTAGTTCTGGGCACCGCACTTCAAGAGGGATGTGGACAGCATCAAGAGGGTCCAGAGGAGGCCACTCGCATGATCAGGGGGCAGCAGGGCAGGCCCTACGAGGAGAGGCGATGGGACCTGAACCTGTTCAGCCTCCACACGAGAAGGCTGAGGGGGGATCTTGTGGCCTGTTACAAACTAGTCAGGGGGGACCAGCAGACATTGGCGGAGTCCCTGTTCCTCCCAGCACTCCCAGGAGTGACCAGGAATAACGGTCACAAGCTGGCAGAGGGGAGATTCAGACTAGACATCAGGAGGCGCAACTTCACGGTCAGGGCGGCTAGGATCTGGAACCAACTTCCAAGCGAAGTGGTGCTGGCTCCTACCCTGGGGGGCTTTAAGAGGAGGCTGGACAGTCACCTTGCCGGGGTCGTTTGACCCCAGTGCTCTTTCCTGCCATGGCAGGGGGTCGGACTTGATGATCTGCTCAGGTCCCTTCCGATCCTAGAAACTATGAAAGTGGGGTTCGTAGTACATGGCCTAAAAGACTGAGGCCAGATCTAACAATAGAAAATTTTGGTGGTCCAGTAATACGCATTAGGCATGCGGGCTTGATGATGTCTTTGCCTTTGCTGGAATCATGTATTTTTCTTGAGGAAGCAGCATAAGGAAAAACAAAAAACCAGACCATCTCTTGCCCCAAAAACTATATGCTAGGGGAGCTTCTTGCCGGTATAGCAAACCCGGGAAACCTTTTCTAGCATGGACCTAGCCTAAGGCAAACTCCCTCTGATGTCGATGGGAGCTTTGCTCAAGGAAGCACAAGGTAAAACCTGAGTAAAGAACCCCTGTGTTGATCCATTTGATACCATGGACGGTCTGACAGACAGCATGAGACGGATACAGTAAGGGACACATTGCACTGGTACTTGTGTAATAAGGTATTCAGCACATGCCTGTTCTGCAGCATGCAAACGTTACTATTGGGTGACTGTGCAGTTCAGTTGTGCTCAACTTGTTGGCCTCGTGGGCTGGATGATTGGTACGGAGCCTGTCTACAGGCCAGATCAGGCCCTAGGCACCTGACACTGCCCTCTCCCACCACCTGTGCACCAGGATTGGGGCCTCCAGGCCCAGCACCATCCCTTTCCATCTTGTGTGTCCCAGGATTGGGTCCTGGGGGTCCTAGCACTGTCCATTCTCTCTGTTCACATAGCAGGATTGGGTCCTGGGGGTCAGCCCCATCCCCTCCTGCCCCCCGCATGTCAGGGGCCTGGTGCCACAGCCCCTTCCCCAATCTCCAGACCACCAAAGGCCCTGCACCCTGGGATCAGGTGCCAGATCCAGTACAGAGGTCCTGGGGCTCTGCATGGATCCAGAGACTTGGCAGCACTCCCCTACCACCAAATTTCAGGACCCAGAGGAGTCCTATGGGCTGAATGACACAGCACCATGCGCTGGATCTGGCCCACAGGCTAAAGGTTGAGAACCCCTAATGTAGTTTAATGCAAATTTCCAAAAATAGCTTTCTTTTTCCCATTTGTGATTTGACCACAGTAAACGGTATTAACCTGCCAATGCTGAAGTTGAGGCATCGTTCAAGAAATACATTTTCTGTGTGTGTTACAAACCTCCAGGTTGTTATTATTATTAATGATGCTATTCCATTTTTATTAGGAAAGTGCAGTAATTGGCCTGAACCTTAAAAGAAAAATACAGCCATAGAAAGCATTCTCTTTGTGTCATTATACAACAAACAGACAGAAGATGGTGCAATGCTACAGGTAGACTTCATACCTAAAAGCAAGTGCATTACTGCATAATACTCCTGACCACAATTTTTAATCCAGGCATTTATTTAATCAACAACAAATCTATTGAACAGATGTCACCAAAGGGAGAGAACGCGTGTAGCTGGGTCTCCTGCTACTATTAAATATAAAGGGCAAGACTGACACAAACACAGTTCTATATTTAAAGCAGGAGGTAGTAATCCCGGGGATACGTTCCCATCCAACAGACTTGATTTAAAATGACATCAAATGATTAATTTAATCCTTTCATCCAGATGATGCTTTCTGCACTTCAGAGGCCCAGGCTCATCGGGCCATTAGTAATAATATTCATTCTCCCTGGCTTGTGGACAAAGAGAGAGGCCAACTTATTAGAGGCCAATTTTCTCAACATTGATTAAGGTCCAGGGGAAGACGGCAGGCTCAGCAGCAAGTCTTCTTGCCTGGAATTCATTCCAGCAGGAGACAGGCCCCAGCTCACACCTGACCAAATTTAGGACAAGGTACAGGGAATGCTTTGCTCAAACTAACAACAGGTTGTAGAGTTTCCTCCCACCTGGCTACATCTCCCCTGCATTCAAGTTTAATGCGACCAAATGCTTGTTCCTCGAAGCGAAATGATACTAGAAGCAACCATCAAACATTTGATTTATAAACACCTTAAGTATTACAATGTGATAAGAAACGATCTCCATCCTTGGCACTTTTTAAGACCCTTGTAGGCAAAGGCTTGATGTAGTCGGGGCTGGTCCCGCAGGGGGTTAGACTAGATGTGACCTCCTGAGGTCCCTTCCCACCCTCATTGTCTATGATATTACATGGTTTTGTCAGGAGTAACTCATACCTAACCAACCTAATGCCCTTCTATAACAAGTTGATGAGCTTTGTGGATGGGGAAAGCATCGGATATGACATGCCTTGACTTTGGTTAGGCTTTTGGCACCGGCTCCCACAATGTTCTCATCAGGAAAATAAGGAAATAAGATCTAGATGAAATTACTGAAGGGTGAGTCCATTATTAGTTGGATAATCATGTTCAAAAAGAAGCCATTAATGACTTAATGTCATACTGGGAGGATGTGCCAGTCACCCGGGGACTTGCTCTGCATCCAGTACCGTTCGATATCTTCATTAATGACTCAGTCAGTGGAACGGAGCAGCCCCTCATTAAATCTGTGGATGAGTCTAAGCTAGGTGGGGCAGCAGGCACGCTGGAGAACAAGATTAAGATTCAAAATAGGATGCATTAGGAAAAAAAAAAGAAAAAGAAAAGGTCTGAGTAGGCCTGACTGGAGTACTGATTAATATAAGCACTGACCAGTTGATATAGCATCATAGGAAAGCAGAGCGGGAAGGGACCTCACAAGGTCATCTAGTCCTGTCCCATGGTGCAGGGGGCTTTTTATAAAGACTTTGCTAAAAACACTGAGCAAAGCAGGCCTCAAAAGCTGGCTGGCATCACCGGGCCACTGGTGATAGACAGCAGGAGTGTTTAAGTGGATCCTTAAGGTCGACGGATAAGGGTGGTATCAAAGAGTCTTGAACACACCGAAGGATTAGAGTCATTCGGTTGGTTTGTTACATAAATACCTGGTGTAAAAAGCACTGCTTGATCCAGGTATAAGAAGGACTGCAATGTTTTGGGACTTTCCATGAGGTTTTGGGGGCCACAAGCAATTAGGATTTATGCCTTTGCCTTATCATAAGGACTCAGAACTAACATCTCGTAGCCCTCTGGACAAGCATGTTAATGAGCTCGTGCTTTGTAGGTAATAAACCTGGCTGAGCTTTTGCAGAGGTAAGAACTGACCACAAACGCATCCTTGTGGTTAATTCTTTATGCGGCATCGAGGTCTCCAAGGAAACACGCACGGCACATACCAACACCAACAGCAAAGGCTGACAGCACGCTTATGCACAGAGAAGTGCAGTGGGCAAGAGAGAACAGGGAGGAAAAACACTACAATAAATCAGATGAAATTCAATCAGGGAAAACGCAAAGTGCTACACTCCGGACAGAACCATCACATGCGCAAATGCAAAATGAGGAATGACCGACTGGGCTACAGGACCACAGAGAGGACTTGATGATACACTGGACCGCCGACTACAGGAGTCAATCGGACATTATCGTTAGAGAAAAGTGAACAGTACATTGGGATGTACGAACAGATGTCATAGGTGAGTTATAAAAAGTGACTTTGCTACTCTATTCAGTGCTGATGGGGCCCCGTCTCAAGTCATGACTGGTTTGAGGTACCTCATTTCAAGGAAGTCAGAAGGGAGGGCAGGGTGGCACCTTAGAGACTAACTGGTTCAGGGAACCAGCTTTTGTAGGCAAGAGACAACCACCAACAACCTGGCCAGTCCATTCCTAGCATGTGAGAAAGCAGGTTGAAATCTCATGCCTCTCTGCTGAGCCAGTTAGTCTCTAAGGCTGGGGGCAGAAGTTACACATAAACCGGTTTAAGTGATCAGAGATCAGTTTAAACCTGGAACAGACCAGAAATTCAGTGCACATCAACCACTTAAAAAAAAGCTGAAACTGGTTTAAGATAAACATGGTTGCACGCAGTATCAGACTTAACTGCTTTAAGTCAAACCAGTTTATGGAACTTCTGTTCCAGACCTAACTTGTCCTCCTGGTGTACATGTCACCCTGGAGTCAGGCACAATGGATACCTCTCTGCAATACCTCTGCACTTCCAAGACAGACATGAAATATTTGTAGAGATCCAGGAGAGCAACAAAAATGATAAGTCTAGAAAACACGCTATGTAAAGGGGGGGGTGAGTTTGTGGTCAGTTCTTACCTCTGCAAAAGCTCGGCCAGGTTTATTACCTACAAAGCACCAGCTCACTTACACGCTTGCACGTATTTATTTTGGAGAAGAAAAGACTGCGGGAGGCTTTGAGAACAGCCTTCAAATACAGAAAAGGGTCGTTATAAAGAAGATAGAGGTCAATCGTTTTCTGTGTCTACAAGGGACAGGGCAAGAAGTCATGGGATGATACTGCAAGAAGGGAGATTAAGGGTAGATATAGGAGGGTAGATATCCAGTTAGGCACTGGGATGGATCACAGAGAGAGGGTGTGGACTTTGTGTCACGGGAAGTCCCTAAAGGCAGGTTAGGCAAACATTTGTATGGCTCAGTTCAGACAAGGGTGATCCTGCCTGAAGTAGAGGGTTGGGCAAGAAGACTTCCGGGGGTCTCTTCCAGTCCTATTTTTCTCTGATTTCCTATACTGCCATTACCATTTTATATGTAAAGCTCCACTACTTTCGGTATTGCATTACACACACAAATCAATACGTGGTCCCTGCTTCAGGCTCCCTGTCATGGGACTATTCAAACCTCACCTCCGCTACTACAAAAACCCTTGAAGAATGCAAGACTGGCTTTGTATTATACAAAGGCTTTGCTGTGCAAGACCTTAATGCTAGTTTGAGAGTCAGCCTTGCTGCGTGAGTCCATCTAAGCCAAGACTCTGCCTCCTCTCATGCCAGTGCCTTTGTTCCAGGCATATTATTAATTTATTCAGTTGAGCATCCCATCTCCAAAAAGTCTAGCAGACACCTGATGCTTCAATGCAAGATGGGTAAAAATCCCATAATGCACCTGGCTAGCTGTACATCACTGTCGGAAAGTAAAAAACCTCTCCTTTGTTTGTACACAGCAGAACACAGAATAATGGATTGGAAGGGACTGGATATAAAGCTTTAAATCAATGGAAGGTTTCTCATGGTACAGGAAACTTTATGTGAACACTATCCACAGAGCCCCCAGAGGGACTTAGACACCCAGCCACAAATACCCATCTGAGTCATTCATTTTATAAGGGAGAAAGGCTACAGATTTTACATCAAAATGTGTAGGTTTAATTATTTAAGCTATACACTGTTACAAAGGAAAAGTAAAAAAAAAACAAAAACCAAACAACCCCCCCATTAAATTAACTGACCACAGAGTGGGAGAAGTTATTATGTGATATCAAAAAGAGAGCTGCAAATTTATTTCTCAGATTATCATAAGTGTTTGCATCTTCTTCTCCCTTCTGCTCTTAAATGTACTGTATTTGTACAAAAGCCAAAACACCAAAAAAAAACAAAACCTCTTCCCTCTCCTACAGTGAAACCCATTCTGATCACAGCCTCTACTCAACTTTGCTAAAGCTGAGAACAACATCCAAGGGTAAGGCCATAATTACTTTTCACCTAGCCTTATCTGACTTCCCTTTGGACCCAATTTGTGTTGCATGAAATAACTGGGGGATATGGAGAAATGGCCAGGTCATCACATCTCTATAAAGCCATGAGCTATCTTTTGATTTATTTCTTTTGGCTTTGAGTTGATCATTCAAACACCTCTTCCGTTCATTGACTCTGCAAGACTGCCGTAGCCTTCACTAGACTTTCCCTTTGCCGCTACCTCCACCTTTTAAAACTTATTCATGTATTTATTTTTTTACTACTGTTTAAACACAGAGAAGGGAGAAGAAACAGCAAGTATAGCACAATGTAAGGTCTCACGCTGACATAGCTTTGGGCTGTTAAGGGCTACGTGGAGAGAGCCTTCTCTATGCAACTTATCTCATGTTCATCCTAAATGAAGGGGCAGTGGAGTTGCATCTAGGAAGGCAGGAAAGGTGGAATTTGAGAGGATGGCAAGAAGAGGGATTTTAGGGTCGGGGGTGGAAGCCAGGATGGAGGACAAAAGAATGAGAATGAAGTGTTTTGGGAAACCTTGAAGAAAAGCAGCTGAGCATACCCACGGAGGGAAGGAGGAAGGGAATTGAAGGAATTCTGCTCCTAAAGGAAGGAAGGAAGAGGGTGAAAACTGATCTTGCAAAAACAATGGGAAGTTCCAAGATAATATCCAGTACAGAAGTATGGTTCCTAAATCCAGCAGAGCAAGTACAGAGCTGAGAGACCTGTATTCTTCGCTCATCTACTGGATCAACCCGTTATCCCGGGCAAGGCAGAGAGCTCTCACTCACATTGCTTCTGCTTGCAATGTTGTGCAGAGTATAAACCCTAGCCCATCCTCAATGAGCATGCAATGGGCAGGGACATATCATAGGAAAATAGGGCTGGAACGAACGTCATGAAGTCATCTAGCCCGGCCCGTTGTTCAAGGCAGTATCAGCCCTGACTCAACCATCCCAGCCAAGGGTCAATCTAACCTGCTCTCGAACATTTCCAGGGATCGAGCGTCCACAACGCCTCTAGGCAGCCTGTTTCAATGCTTAGCTGCTCTCATAGTGAGAAAGCCCTAATCTCTAACCTAAAATTTTCTCTGATGTAATGTAAGGCCATTATGCCTAGTCTTGCTCGTATGGTCACAGAGAAAAGCCCACCCCCATCCTCTCTCCCAGCGCCCGTCAGGTATTTGAAGACTGTTCTCAAATCTCCCCTCAGTCTGCTCTTCTCCAGACGCACTAATCCTGGATCTTGGTAGGATTTGGGGTAGTAGGTTACAGATGCGAAGCAAATTGATTGGACATGGGAGAAAAACAGGAAATTACTAGAACCCGCTCGGCTGTCAGCGGGGGTGCAATTCAAACGTATTTGGCTGAAGTCAACAGGAACTGCACCTGCACACATTAGGAGCAGGCTTCGCCCCAGATAAAAGCCGAACCTGCTGTTATATATATAATAATAGCAATGTCCTTGCTGTAACTTTCCCCCTCCTGCAATTGCCTCCCTCCATTTCTGCCTCTCAGTATTGAAATGACCCGCATGTGGCGCTGAATGAATTCCATATCCACATGAATTACACTGCTTGGCCGCTTAGGTGTGTTTTCACCTGATTTTTTACTCATTTGTAACCGATGTACTACTTGACTGTTCAATGGATATTATATTCCCCAAATCGCCTGCGGTTGCTTTCACCCGCTCGTTCCAGGCTGCTTGTTGAACTTAAGCACATGCTACGACAGAGCGGGGATTTCACTGTACTACAGGTTGGATCTCATGGAATTAACCTCAAGAGAAAGCATTTTTTCCCCCAACTAAAGTGGTCCCGGCATCTGCTTTGCCAATTTGCAGAGGCAGCGCGCGGTTGAATACTGCCATTGTAACAGAATAAAGGGAATTAGAGAGACGCTGAGCTCAGCAGCTTTAGGACACTTGCTTTTACGAACCCAACTTTCAATCTAGACGGCATCTCAAAGGGCACATACCCTGGATGAGCCTCTGACAACCTCAGACAGCTGCTTGATAGCTTTGGTGCTGGTAGTGATGGTTTTATTGGTCTCCTGCTGAGTCTCATGCCTGTAGAGGGAAAAAAAAAATATAAATATATATATAATGAGCCAATATATAAATATATATATAATGAGCCACCCATTTCACTCTTTTGCCACAGAGAAGTTATAAACAAACAGCAAAAAATACCAGCTATGGTGATGGAAGAGCTATAGGATGAGGAGGGGGTGGGTGTGTTCAGCAGAAGCAGGAGCAGCACAAAGTAAGAACCAGTAAATGCTGGAGGGGTTGTGGCTGAAAGGTCACTGCGGTTGTCAAGTAGACAAAATGGGTTTGGATCTCTGTTTTAATAAGGAACGGCACACAGATAATCAATGGTGGCATTCAGGCGGGGAGAGACACAACGGAAACAGTGGTCACCAGGGAAAAGGGGAGGCCACAAGAAAAAGGAAAAAGGGGAAAAGTAACATACAGCCATAAAAAATGAGGTTTAAGGGACCTCACGAGGTCACATCTAGTCCAACCCCCTGCTCAAAGCAGGACCAGCCCCAGCTACATCATCCCAGGCAAGGCTTGGATGAGCTGGGTCTTAAACACCTCCAAGGATGGAGATTATACCACCTCTCTGGGTAACCTGTTCCAGTGTTTTACTTCCCTCCTCATGAGAATTTTTTTTTCCAAATATCTAACCTTTACTTCCCTTGCTGACGCTTGAGACTGACAGGGAGAGAGAGGACCTAAAAGATCAGATTATGTAGCAGGCTGCAGATGGTGACCAGGGCAAATCAACGCTCAAAACCTAGGGTCGTCCACTCCCTGCTATCCCTGCCTTAGTGGTGGTTTAACGCTAAACGGACAGTGGCAGTGGCAAGGCGTAATGCTCATAAAAGGTAGCTGATCTGGTTAGCAGGAAGCAAGAATCCTCCCTTGGGTGCACCGTGTGTGTTTGTCTCTTGGGCCAGGTTTCAGACTTATGTTTTGAGGTGCTGAGGATCGACAATGTGCTCAGTGCCATGCAAAGCAGAGGCAGGATGCCTACAGCGATGGCTCAGGTCATGGGAAAGCCACCTATGCCGAGAGCAGAGCAGCCCAGCCCAACCCGAGAAGCTCTGGTGAAAGTCTAGGTCTGAACTTATCACCATCTAAATGCACCATGCCTTTCGTCAGGGAGATGTGAACTCCCAACTCATCATGCTGCACATCCCTGCTGGAAGGATGACGTTTGTTAAAAAGCTGGGCAGAAGCATGCAAGCCAAGTGCATCAATTATATGTAGCTAGGATGACTCTTAAAAACAGGTGTCCCATCCCTTACGAGTTATTTAACATCCCAGAAATATTGGGAAACTACCTGAGCCCATGCACAGCACATCAACAGACAACTTTAGAAGTCATTACCAAGCCAAACTATTCCCTGCAGAACTACAAGTCCCCCTCTTCTCTACCCGGCTTAAAGCAAAAGGGAAAAAAAAATGTGGTGGTGTTTGAAGAGAAGTAGCAGAGGTTCCCAAAACATCTAGAGAAAGCAATGTTCTCGCCACTTCAGAAACGCAGTCTGTATTACATCCGTGGCACAGTGAGGGAGCTCGTGACAGAGAATCACTTAACTGGCAACCGTCTCACCGAATAAGCTGGTCCTGACATTAATGGACTGTAGTTTGTATTTAAAGCAAAAACAGCACACATGGTCCCCTCCATCTCAGAGGCTCATGCGTAACGGGGCATTTTGGTGCCACCATCTGACTAATACTCTTGTTCTGCAACCACAATCCCATCCTGCTCTTCCAAAGACTCGCACGAGCCCTTTTAGCATCTCCTGCTTGGAAAAAATGCAGCTGCCTTCCTCCTCCCCTGCTCCCTTGCACGTAAAGTTTTTCCAGGAACAAAGGTGTCTCCAAAGTAAGCAGTGATCTCCCCCCTGGTGCTTTTTCACTTGTAATCAAGGCATTTGCCTTCCCACTCCTACATCCTCTTCCAGGGCTCGGCTGACAGAGCAGTGCTGCCTCCCTGACTCTCCTGTAATTTCTACTTTTTTTCTTGCCTGCTCTTTGAGCCTGCCCAAGTACATTGAGAGGACCACCTTTTTGCCGACTGTCGATTCTCAGCCCACACCCCCAAGTCTTTTCAGTCCTCTGCCAGTTAGCCTGCTCCTTTTATAGGCCTGTTGTATCATCCAAGAGTACACACATGCGCCTATCAACACCACAGGTGCGGTCCGACCACAGGCACAGGGTACACCGAGCCCCAGGCACGTGGTGCGCAGAACTGGCTGCTGCATTCACCTCTGCAGCAAACCTCTTCAGTCCCCATCTGCTTATAGCAAAAACTCCAAGATCTCCAACTAGCTAGCACAGGTGGGACAGCTGTCTGTAATAAAAAACATGGTGATTTTATGTATTGCACCTAACAACCCTATAAATGAAAACTTAGCGTACCATGAAGACAGAATCTCCGGAGCCATCGAGAAGCACTTCAGATGCACATTAAAGACCGAGCCAGACTTTACAGAAGAAGAAACTGCTTTATCACCACAAAGGCCGAACAAATTAAAAAGCGCCTAAGATACAGGCAGGTATTTAATGGCTTGGTTGAGTCACAGATTCGGTTACTCTCTGTTCCCTTCAGCTAAATAAAGGCATCTTCATTTATTTGCATTTCCAGGTTCTATTGCATTGGCTGATTAATTCCTTCATGTTTAATTCCAGAGAGGAGGTATCACCTCCTACCAAATGCAAATTGTTCGGAAATGTCACAGCAGGGCACGGACCTGGGGATGTCACTCTCGGTCATTGTC
The DNA here is from genome assembly GCF_001723915.1 of Gavialis gangeticus. Classification (NCBI taxonomy): domain Eukaryota; kingdom Metazoa; phylum Chordata; order Crocodylia; family Gavialidae; genus Gavialis; species Gavialis gangeticus. The sequence continues at coordinate 205,094,770 of NW_017728992.1, forward strand.
ACAGGAATGCCAACTTAATAGACCGATCCCACTGTCCTTACTCACATGAGTCATCTGGCTGAGTGCAGGACTTCATGAGTAACAGTTCAAAGATTGAGCCTTGTGACAAGCAATTCCTTTTAACATGATATAAAACACACAACACAAGTTGATGCCCAGTCCATCTTTTCTTTCTTTCTTACCTCATTATATTATCTAGCCACAGAACGAGCTGGAAAGATCAATGTCAGCAATCCATATCCACATGATAAAATACCTTGCCAACTTTCTGCATTCATTTCTCCCCATTTTCTTAAGTAAAATGTCTCTTGGTTTAAATTCCAATGCAAATGTGATTTAACGCACATTATATAATAAATGAGTGCCGTACATCAGCTATTCACTTGGATACCATCCTTCACTTATCTGCCTCGGGGAAGAAAAAGCCACCGCAAAATGAAAAAAAAAAAAAAAAAAAGAAAGAGGAAGGGGGAAACAAAAGGAAAAGAAAAGAAAAAGAAAACAAAAATGGATCCCTTCTCCATCTTCAACCCAGTTACCAACATGTTGCTACTTGACTTCTTTACTTGCTGCTGTGTTGTCAGCATAATTAACTTACTATGCTTCAGCCTCAGAGACATGTTCAGAAACCAGACTGTGATTATATTTAATTTACATTAGATGCTATTAAGATCTTCATTAAAAACAGAGGTCTTGGAATTCCACCTCCTGCAGCATTTTATTTTACTTTAATATGTACCAAGTAATAAGATACGTCGCTGTTATTATTATTATTATTGCTGTTACTACCATCTTTCTTCATATCCCTCTCCCTATGGAATTGGGGAAGTTAATTAAAGGGATGTCTCCAATGAATACAATTTGATTTTGAGAAAAAGTCACCCACACAACAGTATGCTAAATATATATTCTATACCGATACAGCCTATTTGGTGGCATGTGCTATACACAACTAAGCTGGACATCGTGCAACACAGCAAATCCGTATTGCAGGGCTGCAAATGGGATGAGAGTTTCAGAGACTGATATACATGTATGTGTGCACACATAAGGCACACGCATGCAAGCATATGAGCTTATAAAAAAGGGAAGCAATGCTTTAAAAAAAAAATAAAGCAGGAATAACCTAATAGTAGCCTACAGGATTCAACATGACGGCCTTGTTCATTAATATGGAAGTAGGGTTCATTGCATCTATAGTTCCTAGCATATAGTCTTGGATAATCTTAGAATATTTGCTTTGATGTACCGTATCTGTCCTTCATTTATCCAGAGCAGAACTGAAACAAGTGTAATGATCTATTTCCCTCCTCTCTCTCACAGGGGTATAATTAAATAGATTAGTCATTATTTATAGAAAGTATCGAGATCCTTGGTGGAGGATTAAGTACAAAATATGATGCAGTGCTCAGGGCAGACTTCAAACGCAGCAGCAGGCATCGAGAGAGAAGCAAAGGGTTGCACTTATCCTTCGCAGCCACCCCCCACCCCTCTCCTGTCACATACAATAGCCCCAAAGACTGGCAACCACGCTAGCTCCGACACTGAAAGGTCACAGACCAGTCCAATAAAAGATGCAATTTCACTTCAAATCAATTTTAAAATTGCATTTGCAGGAGGCGCAGGAGGAAAACAACTGGATCCTGGCCCACCGCTTTCCAAACAAATGCTGAAAGCAGAACAGCGAGGACAGGAAGAGAGAGACCGTGTGAGCCAGAAGATGCACACCTGCTTGCATCTGGAAATGCCAGATCAAATCCCACCCAAGTCAATCATGGCTTCAAGTTGTTATGCGACTAGTTTGCATTATGCATTACAACTCGGTGCTGTCTCAGGGTAGTTTCTGCTCATAGCATGGATTCGCAGACAATTGTAGCCATCACCAAGGAACTGGAATATCCAGCCCTGGAATATCAGGCACCGGTGGTACAAGCCAAGCAGTTGTGGTGAAATGCCACAAGACCATGCAAATTTACAGAAGGGGAGTAAATGCTAAGACTTCACCCAGCCCCATGGCTGCTGCAGAGCTGGCGGACAGGACTAGAAGAAACGACTGCCGAGTGCGACTGTAATGCTTAGCTTAGAGGCATTGGGGGTACTTTCAGGACAGTCACTGCCAGTTGCTCCTAAATCCAATTGAAATTTAGGGTTGTAGCTTGGTGGATGCTGTAGATCTGATGGCAGCGGGTGGTGTTTGCGTAGAGGGAAGAGACATCAAGGGCACCAGACCTCCTCTATCAATTTTCTGCAGCATGTTCCTACAACATCGTAACTGTCAAGACACTAGCAAATAAGATTTACAGAGCTGTCTGCATCCAAAAGCACTCTATAAACTGCACACAACTATCCAGGTATCCCTCAGTCACCTCCAGTGGCCCGTTTGCCTTCAGACCAATGTCCAAGTTGCAAGGGTAAGAGAAGAACCTGGTCCGGTCGCACCCTACAACAGTTTAGACCAGGGAGCGAAGAGTCAAAATCTAAAGGTTGGTGAATCATAGATACCTAGGGCTGGAAAGGACCTCAGGAAGTCGCATCGAGTCCAACCCCCGGCTCAAGGCAGAATCATCCCCATCTAAACCATCTTAGACCAATTTAAAACGATACAACCTTAAGTACCACCGGCAATTTTTTGTCATAAAAAGTAATTAGAATAAATCTGTTCACGCGTACCACTGACAGGTTGTCTGAGTCCCACTTTTGGTACACGTACCACAGATTGGGAACCGCTGGTCTAAGCTGTTCTTAAGGTATCACGATCATCCCACTCACACAGCAACCAGGCACAAGGCCTGAAAACATCAAAAAGCAAAAAGCTTGTCTAAGTCCATCCCAACCATGCAGTTGGTCTAATAAAAGATGTCACCCACAAAATCCCTTGCCTCTCACATATCTCCTAGACCAATACGGGTCTGCAGACTCTGTGTGAGGGGTCTGTGAAAGATGGCTATGAACGATTAAAAGCATGTGAATACCTACATGTACAATTCAAAGAGGGTCACACCTCCATTTGAAGTTTTTTAGGGGTCTGCAAATGAAAAAAAAACCCAACAACTTAAAAACCATTACCCTAGACCAGCAAGGCTACAACATCACTCAATGGTACAAAAACACTCTAACTTTCCAGAGGTAATTCAGGGAAATGAGGGAAACGTCCATGTCCTGCCAAAGCAAAAACAGGAAGTAGCTGTTAACGTCTAGGTAGACAAAATACAATTTTACTAATTGAAATTTGACACAGTTTCAGAGGGAACATTCCTACTTTTGCAAAAAGTCTTTGCACACTATCTTCAATGAACACAAACACTCACGAATCCAGTTTCTTCTTAGAAATTATTGTTACATAAACCCTAGCCAAAGTCTGTTCTGAGCTGGGAAAGGAGGAGATGTTTTGTTTAAGTGTTGTCATGGGTAGGGAAACTTGCTTTAGGTCTGAATTGTCTCGCATCCAAATCCTGACATCAGAGCAATACAGTGCTTTTGAGGCACATATCAAATGCACATTTACTGTACCAGCTTAAACTTCATTACATTTTATATCCCATTTGGCACCTTGGATTTGCATGGTGAGTGAATAGTTTTATGCGTTTAAGAGTTGGGTGATCAAGTAGGTTTGACTGCAATTATGTCAGGTGGCCCACTGTATCTCCAACTACGCATTCCCCAGATGTTGCTCTGCTTTATGTCCTGTGCACAACAACTGGGAGGCTTAGTATTCGCTTTAATTTGCTTTTGCAAAAGAAGCAAAGACTACAGGATACAGTGTGAGATGATGCATGATCTTCAGTGCAAGCACATCTGTACCCAGATACTTTCCTTAGGGCACAACATACACATGTAAAGAAATCATTATTCAAACCATAAAATTACAACCATGTCTTAGGGCCTGATTCACAGCACTGGAGGAAATAGGCTGTTCCCAACAAAAGCTCATGCCTCTCTAAACCAGTCTCTAAGGTGCCACCCTGCCCTACCTGCAGCTGTGATTTTTCATACCACTAAAGTCAGAGGAGCTCAAGATGCTCAAGCTTGTCATAGGACCGGGCTTGTTAACTGTACACAAGAGTATACTCAGTTTTAATCTCATTATTCATATGGATTCACCTGCTAACCCAGCCTCATAACTGCAGGAGCAGCTACAGGTCGTCCCCCAGCACTTCTGAGCTTGCGGACTGCATCTCAAATGCATGGATGCAACCCTTGATCACAGCTTCTTCCAGAGTAACAGAGTAGATCTGCCAATGAAGCCCTGCAACCTTATTGCGAGCGAGGCGCTGATCTGATGCATTAAACTGGTCTATTAAACACTTAACTGCAGAAATGCAACTCATGCTGCAGTCCACTACTGAGAGGGAGAGCAAGGAACAAACCCCTCTAGCTGCTGAATGAATGTGTATGGCAAAAATGACAATGCTGCGTGTCAGTGGGTCGGTGCACCTGCTCGGCCCCCTTACAAGTCCTTCTGAAAGTCCAAAAAAATAGTCCGTGAGTCAGCTTCAGTGCCTCCCTGGGGAGCCCCTCAGCCAGTCCTCATAACATAAAGCAATAGGCCTTGTTTCAAACAAATCCATGCAAAAAGCAAACCTCTAGCCTTTCCCCAGGCAGCAGAAAAGGGCCTTTTAGGTTTGGCCCTTCCTAGATCAAGCTCCTCTGGGTTTTTTGGTCTGCTTCCAGGCAGCAAACTTCTCCTTCACAGCTCAAGCTGCTTGCTCTTTCTCCCCTTGGGCTTTCAGCTGCCCATTAATCAACCACAGCTGGGCTCCTACCCCAGGGCTGTCTGCTTCTCTCAAATGGCCAGGCTGCCCTGCTACACTATGGCTTGTTTTCTAGGCTGTACTGCCTCTGCTTGTGCTCACAGGCAGAGATGAAAGCACCATGCATCTTTCTGCTGTGAGAATTTATTGCAGAAGTAAAACACAGCAGAGAGATAAGCTAGAAGAAGAGATTGTATAACCAAATCTTGGTGTTTTTTGTTGTGTGTTTTTTTGTTTCGTTTTTTACTGTAGCATTAAAAGAAGAAGGGCTAAATCTGTCTGCCATGCTTCCAAATGGATATTTGTAACCTTGTTATGTTCTTTAGGAACTGATTCTGCACTGCGTGCAGTCACATACAGCTGGGCAAAACAAGTGCTGAGTGGATGGAAAAATGCTCCAGTTCTGATAGGGCAACATTTACATCCTCTCAGCACGCACATAAATTACACAACTAAGCAGAGCGGGAGAGAACCAGGCATGAGTTTCAAGTATCAGCCGTGCAGCTATTTCATACCAATGATGCCACAAGCATCTAAGTGTCTTTCATCCCCAGGTGTACTATACCACAAGGGATTTCTCGAGGGGTTTTTTGGGTTTTTAAACAAAACCAAGGATCACTTTACCTATCACTGAAATGCAGCTAACTGTGGGATAAAAGGCTGGTAGTAATTTAGTGAAGCACAGATGCACCATCCAATGCTTCTGGATTGGAATACGCTGCATCTGGTTCTACGTACAGTGCATATTATCTAATAATGACACGAACCTCACATTTCAATCAGGTCAACATAGATAATACCCTATACCAAGGGTGTCCAAGGCCCACAGAGCCATATCTTTTGGGCACCAGTGCTGCCCCTAGGTCTCGGAGTGACCCACAGGCAGCATGTCAGGTGCACTGGATGACCCCAGCCAATGCCCACAGTGGCCGTGCAGAGCTCCGGGGCTATGTAGCACAGCCCTGCAGAGTGGCTCTGAGGGCATGCGGGTCGGCTGGAGCAGGACTGGAAGGCAGGGCCAGTCTGCGGGCCTGGTCTGGCCTGCAAACGAGTCCCCACACTACTCATCCAGTCTGTGGGGCCAATGAGTTTGTCACCCCTCCCCTACCCCTTTGCAAGAAGCAACTTTAACATCCATGTGTCAGGATCTCCACTTTGAATTGCGTGTTGAAATAAGCACAGACAGAATGGATGACGTGCTGCTTACAGGAGGAAGACTGGACTCCACACTGACCCGCAGGGCTGTGGGTGGGGAGTGAGGGGCAAGGGCACTGGCAGGGCATCGGCATGGCAGGGCTGCTCAGTGCCACACAGCAGTGGCGAAGGGCAGGTGCAGCTGGCTGTGTCCTAGTGAGTGAAGGGAGGGGGGGGCAGCTCTGATTGTCGATGATAAAAAACCCAAAATCAAACATCAACATTTATAGGTATTTATAATTTATTTTATTATAATAATGTAGGCACTGATAGGCTTCCAAATTGTTTCAAATTTGTAAATATATCAGTAAAACATTGTGTTCAACTGATACATATACATATATACGCATACCCACACACATATATGTACACACATACACACACATATGTGGCTGTATGTGTGCACACGTGCACGCGAGCGTGTGTGTGTGTGTGTGTGTGTGTGTGTGTGTATCTATATATATAAATGTGTATGTGTGTGTGTGTGTGTATTTATATAGTGGTGTTTCATTTTAATCACAGATTTTGTTTTTTTAATTAGAGAATTTGTGATTTTCCTTTTTCTTTTTTTAATCAGAGAATTTTCAATTTTTAAACAGAAAACAAACAAAAAAAAAAAAAAGCAGGCTCCCTGCTAATGACAGTTCAGAAACAATCCAGGACTGGAGCCTGTGGGAATCTGTGCAACAACACCATCCCTTTTATTAAGTTACTCCTGAGGTTACTTTCTCTCCCCCCTCACCTTATTTTTGCTAAAAGTACTTCAACCTTAAAGGAGTTTTACCTCATTTCCCAATAAGATAGTCAACTGGAGTAATAGCAATGGCCTTGCTAGAGCTGGGCTGTATTGCATCCACCAATTTCCCTTTATCTATTAAACTTGTTAGCCTACCAAAGAATGAAATTAAATTAATTTGCCATAATTTGGTTTTGATGAACCCTGGTTGCTGGCAATTTATCACCTTGTTTTCTCCAGGTGCTCACAAATTGACTACTTCATTAACTGTTCCTGCAATTTACTTTGCACTGAAGTTAAACTTTGTGCTCTGCAATTTCCTGAGTCCCACTTTGTTCTCCTTTGTCTATGCTCGTCCATTTCTAATCTTTGAGGACTTCACCTGCCCTCCATGAGCTCTTTAAAATAATTGCCAGTGGTTCTCCACTAATCCCCTTAGCACTTTAGAGTGAATTTCATCAAACCATAAGGATTTGGATTTCTTAGCCTGTTTCTGCCTTGTGACCTTTGCATTTCCCCATTAATGACTAGACTGTAGCTTAAACCCTGCAGTTGGCAGGGCACGCAGACCTATCACCCCCAGTAGAAACTCTTGCAGGCCTTAGCTGGATGCAGTTATAAGAGGGTAAAGAAATACAGAGGAAACATTATACATTCATTACAGTAATGGGCAGTAATATTATACATTAATGGCCCTTTCTGCAGCCTGTGCTGGGGGAAAGAGAAAGTACCTGCTGCAGGAGCTCCACAGGGATCAGCACAAGAAGCACATTGTGCTCCCTGGCTGCTGCAACTCCGGTACTAACTGCTTGCCAGTACTTTCAAAGAAAGATTTTTTTCTTCATTCTTCCTTTCCAAAACAGGGCACTGATCTTATTTGGGGGCATGCTGTTTATGAGAAAATATGGTGCTACAGCCCCTTTGTCCCTGTGCCTCAGCTTAACTCTTTGCAGGGGCGCAGGCCACAATTCTGTCTCTCCGGACTCTCAGGAAAGCATTGAAAGGGGGGTCTGGTATGTGCAACCCTGATAAAGAAGTGTTAATGGCTCCCTGTTGACCTTCAGAAAGTGATTGGCATCTTGTTTAGACGCAAATCATGGATGTGCCTAAGCGAACAGCACATACGTGACCTAGAAGGTAGGGCAGAATGGCGTCTTAGGGACCATCAGGTGCCGCTGCCCTATGTTCTGCCCAACTTCAGACCGACGTGGCTAGCTAGCAAGGGAGAGGAAATGACCAGCCTGCCTTACTCATACAATCCTAGCCCAGCACTGGTGGAGCAGGGGCATAGATAGGAAAGCAGGTGAGATAGTGGAGCTTTCTTCCCCAAGGGCACTTCCCAGGAAGCATCATGCATTGGATGCGATGCCAATACTTACTTCATTTTACAAATGTCTGCATTTGGGAGCAGGCCCTTTGCAATGGTGCAGCTTTCTGCAGCCCATCTATTTTGGCGTTTCCACTTTCCATGTGATCATTTCAACTTCTTCCACTTCAAGCTTATTAGCTATAATAGTACTTGTAGTTTATACTTATACATGCTTCCTAAAAACACCCTTAAACATTGACAATTCCCATCTCCAGTCACTTATTTAGCACTTTCTGCTATTATTAAAAATAATAACAATACTAATACAGCCAAAGTCCCCATTTTGGCCATTTATGTTTAGACAACTCAACCCTAAGGCCTACTCCTACTCATGGTAAGGTCCTCTCTCCAAGACCTGCAAGACCTAGGGCCTCCCTCCTGGGCATTCCTGCATTTCATACTTATTTCCCATAACCTATAGCATGGGCAAAGTCAGCTTAGCCCTAACACTTTCTAAGCCCTCTACTGAAACGCAGTCACCAGTTTCAGACTCCTCTACAGTGTCCAGTGTCACAGGTGCGGCTACTGGCCAGACGATTGTCTTCAGCTCTCACCTCAGACGTAACAACTGCATTGTGCGCCCCAAGGTATTTCACGTCTCCCCTGGGCAGGAAGATGCTTCCTGGCTTATTCTGAATGTTCAGCCTGTGGGACTCAGTGAAACTCTGAGATGTCTTTTAACTGATTATCTGTGAGGTTTGTCACACCAATTACAGCTCATTTGCAGACATGTGTACATGGCACAATGCAATTTTATCTTCCACTACTAGCCAGATGTCAAAAAATGGAGAAAAGTGGGCTGGACAAAGTACTATAAGGAGGACAGAAAACAGCCACAAGCAAAAGGCAATTATAAATGGATCCAGGTCAAGATGGCAGGAGTTGTCTAGTGGAATCCGTAGGAGCGTGTCCTGGGCGCAGTCCTGTTCAGCCGATGCATTTGTTCATGATTTGGATGTTGGCATAGAAAGCTTCTTGAGCAGGTCTGCAGATGACAAAACTGGGGAAGGACGGCGAGGACATCTGAGGTTTGGAGAGCATTTCAGATCTCCACAGGCTGGAAAGTTGAACTGGAGCTAACAGGATGAAGTTCAGTGCTGAGAACTTCAAGGTGCTACACCTCAGAAAGAATAATCAGAAATACAAATACAAAATGGGTAACACCTGGCTGGATGGCAGCCCTACAAAGAAGGATCTGGGAGTGTTGGTAGACCACAGGCTCTATTTTCATAGCCACAGATTGTAAGGGGCTGGAAGGAACCCTGCAAGATCATCGGGTCCAGCCCCCAAATATGAGGATGCATTGAGATGTAACTGCACAAGAGGCAAAAGTAGTTTTGGGATGCATCAACAGATGCATTAGGTGCAAGACGTGGGAGATGACAGTGCTTGTCTATTCAGCACTAGTTAGGCTCATCTAAAGAACTATGTGCAGTTCTGGACTCCACGTTTTAAAAAAGGGGACAAAAGTGACCAAGGGCTTGGAAAGCAAGCCATACAAGAAAAGGCTGAAGGAAATAGGTATGTTCAGCTTGCAGAAAAGACACTTAAGAGAGGACATAATAGCAGTCTTCAAATACCTGAAGGGCTGCCATAAGGAAGAGGGGAAAAAACTCTCTCGCTTGTTGAAGAGTAGGGCATGTACCAATGGCTTGGAGTTGCTAAAAAGTAGGTTTAGATTGGATATCTGGGAAAAAAAATTAAAAAGTCTTCACTGTTGGAGCACTGAAACAGTACAATAGACTGTCTAGGGAAGTTGTGGACTCTCCACTGGAGGTGTTCAAGAGGTTGGACAGCCACCAGTCAGGCATGATCTAGGTGTAGCGATGCCTATGCTCTACTTTGGGTATTTTCCATACTCCTGGGTTCTGCTGGTTCCTGCACAGGGCTGGGAGGAAATTTCCTCCTCCTCCCCCAACCACTGCTACGTGTGTCAGTTTTTTTTGGTTTTTTTTTTAAGTCTTCATCAAAGGCATTGGGTGTTGGCTGCAGCCAAGCCTGGGGATTTGGGCTGTGCTATGCCAGTGCTCCTGCTGGGACTTAAGCCCAGAGGTTCCTGGCTAGGGGGACTTGCCCCTCCACTCAGGGTCAAACTGATTACCATATTTTGGATCAGGAAGAAATTTTATCCCATAGTCAAATTGGTATGGATTGTGGGGATTTTGGCTTCCTCTGTAGCAGGGGGTGGGGATGGGGGTGGCCCTTTACTTGGGATCTTTTGAGCATATATTAATAACCTTTTACAGAAGCTGCCTTGGCCCCCCTACTTTACCTGTGGCAGGTTAGGGTGTTACATATTTTGTTGCGTCAAGGTTCACGGTAATTATCCAGTTTCCATAATCCTGCAGGAAATCAGTCATCACCAGCCACTGAACTTCTCACTTCAATAATTTATTTAGATTATCTTCTGTTGTTTAACATATATATTACATTTTGTGTGTGGTTTGGCTGAGCTGGGAGGGTTCTCATTACTTTGAAAACTCAGTACTTTGAAACCTACTTCGACAACAACAGACGATGGAAAAGTGGGAGCAGCAGAAAAAACGCATCACAGACCAAATCACGGATCCAGCACCACCCGCCCCATACAGAAATGCATGTCCAAGCTGCTGTAGAGTCTGTCAATCCTGGACAGACCTTGTCATCCAGCTTTGGGCACACAGATAAGACAATCATGGAAGACAACCATGCTCAACTGCAAGGGATTGCCAAAGGAGACGTATTGTGAATATGTTTTAATATTAATAACGTATATGTCCAACCATGAATACATGTATTAGTAATATTCACGCATGTGCATTTGTGCATGCATGTACACACACAATGGGTATGTACACATTTACAGACTGAAAAAAAAAAAGAGGGGAATAAGTGGAACGCAATGGGATTACACCCAAGATGACTTTAACTTCTTGATTTTGCAGCTCTTGCTCTCCTGCTCGTAGAAATTAAGACAGGTTTACTGCTTGCTTTGGCACTGTGAACAGTAAACATGAAGGACACTTTACTGACGTGGATGAATGACTGACCGACTCAGGTCCTCTCGAGAAATCACTCTGAATCTATCATTAATATGAAAAGCGGCTGCTTTGTATCGCCAAGTATGAAAGGCTTTAGTAAACACAAGCATAAAAAGAAAACACTTTTTGTCTCCAATATCATGGGATTTTCTAGTTCCATGTGATTTTGTGCCAACAAAACTTTCAGCTTTATTTTAAAAATAAATTAATAGATGTCAGGGTTTTTTAAAATAAAAATCACACAAAACAGTTAGTTTCATATCAGAAATGAACCTCCTTTTGCCCCCAGATAAGCCAACTGGCACTAAAAAAAATGGGTTGAGAATTGTAGATAATGAAATGCAATGTAAAACAAAGAAAGGCAACTTCAGATTCAATCTGAATTTTGTTATTCGTATTTTCTGTCTTTCTGGTTAGAGATCTCTCTTCCGGGCAGTTCTTAAGTGTATGCCCAAACGCTTTTCCCACTTGCGGCTTGACTGTAGGAAGAAAAGACATAAACACTGGCTGCACAAGTGAATCACCTGGTTAATGGGCAGCCTGAATTAGACTAACGCCTACCATTGCCTGAAAAGTAAGCTTCTGGCCAGCAGGAAGCATTAATGTAGACACACAGGACATTCAGTTCTTTTCCAATCTAAGATATAATATGTATAGGGCATGGAAGCCAGGGAGAAAATAGAATGATTTGCTATCTCCCCAAAACACTTTTTCAAGAGTCAAGGGACAACCAACCTCCAGGGCTGCTACAGCACACAGCATAAAGGCACCTTTTAACAACAATAAGAAATGCATGGTATAATACAAGAATGATTGCATTTGCCAAAGCCAATATATATGACGTTACTTTGGTCCCAGGGAAACAAACCCTAAGTTATGATCCATCCTGGATGAAGGCTGAGTATATGGTGAATTGGTTCCCGCCAGCTTAACGGGCTATGCAGAAGAACACCAATTCAAAATGAATAACTAAATGCATATATACAAGCCTGTTGTTGCGCTCCAGTGAGATTCCAGCCTTGCAAAACAGAAGCCTATTCAATACTTAGGCCAGTATTTCCTAAATATTTGGGGTTTACACCCCAGCCCCTACTGCCCTTAGGGTCAATTCCCCTTGCTGCCAACTGCAGCTGATTGTTGCTGCTGATTCCTGCCACCGTCCCAGCCTCCTGCCCTACAGGAACCTCTCATATGCCCCCTGGGATGAGGGCCCTGCAATTTGGCAAACTGATTTCGACCGATAGGTGAGAGCCTTCTAAAATCTTCACATTGCTGTTAATGGATGTTCCACCCCAAACCCAAATTTTTGAGCATTGTGAGGCTACAAAATTCAATAAAAAGGAAAGTAACGTGTGAAAAAAAAAGTAATGAAGTGCTCAGTCATGGCAACCTCACTCGTAGCAGTGCATACTTCATTTTCCAGCGCTGTAGTTCCTCTGGTTTCTTGTAAGTGCAAAAAGTTTTAAGCAAGGTTTGCAGGGACTGGCTCACTGTCTCTGCACAGGGCGCTCCAACTCCTATGCTGTAATGTTCAAGTAAAACTGATCTGAGAAAATAACTCTGGATGTATGAAATTTATTTGATTTGAGGTAAGAGCAATTTTAAGATGGGGGTGGGTGAGGCCACCCAGGAAAAAAAGGTCAAACTGAAAAAATGTGCTAATATCTACTAGCACTTTTTATATACTCAGGTATCAGATATCATGAAGATAGTTGTTCTGCCTGGTTTAGGGAGATGGAGTAATGAAAAAGTGAAAATTAACATGGATGAGAAGATTAATATTAATAATAAATTGCTGTAAAAAAAGATTTTATTTTTTAAAGCATGCAGGAATAACGTAAAGGGAGCTACACTGAGGGTGGAGTTACACATCACACTTAGATCATATTAATGGCACTTAATATACAAACGCCTGCATGTTAAAACTCATTAACTCATGCTAAGTGCCCTCTGAGCACCTCAAAGTTGCACAACTTTAGACAAGGGTTAGCTGTGCTGCCTAGCTCATGTTAGGGTAACTTCAGAGAGATACAAGCTGCAGTTTTAAGTCCTCCAGCATTCCAGGATGCACCACTCCAAGCCACCTCCCCCAGCACCACCCCCCAGAGCAGGGAGAAAGCCCACAGGAGTGTCTTGGCCCACACCACTGCTCACCAGCCCTCCAGCAAGTTATAACTGTGCAGACAAGAAACGGTATTAACCTTTAAGGTGTAACTGCTCACTGCGCATTCTGAGTGTAATGCTGCTTATCAGTACACAGATTTAGTATGCTTCAATTATAACGTACAACCTTACCCTGAGAAGAGAAATGGATCCCAGCTGCCTAGCAGATTCCTATTACTTTGCGCCATTTACTTCGCAAGCCCCTTTAAAGTCTACATCTCTGCAGCTTTCTAAGCTTATAGGAGCAAATTGTGAAGAACAGACAAAATTAATATTGCTATACTGTGCAGACTCCAATATACTCAAAATATCAAGTTCTTGATCTCTGAATAGTTTTCTTCCTATCTCCTTCACTGTCCTTCCCATCCAGCTTATGTTTCATTCTGACTTGCCTTTCCCTTTCTACAACACTTACATTCAGCAGGCAGAAAGCTCTCTCCCCATCTTTTTTTCTTTCTTTTTTAAATTATTGTTTCAAAAAAAGCTGGCAATCTAAAAGCACATATTGTAGGTGAGGTTTCACCCATGCACAGCCCCAGTCATCAATTTAAAGACCCTTTGGTCCATATGACAACCATAACGTATAATCCCCAATGCGTTTTCTAGGCAGCTCTCCCGCACCATCCTTAGGCTGACATCAGATCATAAAGCAGCCTAGCAGTTAGATTACAAAAACACAGGGCGCTTTATTGGCCAATAAAGCATCCGCAAGAGCAGCCATGTGAATGAGGACCCCGTTTTGGAATGCAAGTGACAGTAAATTTTGCAGTATGTAGCACCCAAAAGGTATTGCTATTACAGCTGTTGCGCAAATCACCATTCCTGGTATACAGCTAAAGGGTTTAGTTCACGGCTAAGGGGGTGCACATTGCCAAAGAGAGTGGCAGACAATTAAAATGCACTGGCAGAGAGCCAGAGCAATAAGCCGACAAACGATATTTCTCCATTAAGAAGTTGGTACAAATATATAACAAGCCAATGGAAGAACGAGTCAGGGGAAGCTTGGTTTAAAAATAAAACAGAAATTCAGAGCCTGTCAATTTAAAACTGTTTCGAGTAAAGACAGTACTATCTATTTTCTTGGCACAAAGCAATAGACCAAACATATAATGGACTCAGATACAGTGACTCTGTTTACAGTGAGACACAATGGAAGTACCCAATTCTTCCAATCCACTGAAATGTAAAAAACATAAGTCCAGTTATCAGGAACTACTGCTGCTGATAGTAAATTTGTTCTGTTGGGAGGGGAAAATGGTTCATTGTAAGAGTGGCTGTTAAGAGTCCAATATGAATACTTGACAGAGGAAAACTACCTGACGAAAGATCAATAATCTCTCTCCTCCTTGAAACGAAGCCTACTCATGAGATAAAATGCATGGGGCCCAACTCTTTGTTGTCCATGTGTTTTGTACAGTCATTTAAACCACTGCAAAGCAACGGTGAAGTGTGAGCAAATCAGGAGAGCAGCATTTTACATCCACTTTGCAATCACACTGCACTCGTGCAAGAATGACACAACATGCAACATAATAAAGACTCAGACCTACCAACTATACCCTCATGAAAAGGCGGGGGGCTGAAATTGGTCCCGAACATAACCCCTCGCAGCCACAGTTAGTGAACAACCGTGACTTCTGGTCCACACTACAAAGCTCTCTCAGCAAACACAGCCCAGCCTCTCACCCCTTAACTGATGCAGATATGCCAAAAAAAATTTCACTCCTGGTTCAAAAAAACCCTCTTCTGTTGCCGTATGTTGTGTGTCCACTATGAGACACTGCAACAGTTATTTTGGCACAGGGAGCAGCCACAGCTGCGTATTGCAGGGAGGGGTTCTGGGGTGGGGCACAGGGCACATGGGGGGGTGTGGTGCACAGCCACGGGGCAGGGCATGGTGAGTGGCCATGGTGCAGGGAGGGGCCACCAGCTGTGGCCACGTGGTGTGGGGAGTGGCCCTGGGGTGTAGCGCAAGGCACATAGGGCAGGGGTGAGCAGGAGGGAGGGCAGGCTGGTGTGCAGCAATAGGGCTTGGCATGAAGAGTGGCCACAGTGCAGGGAGCTCTTGCCAGCTGTGTGGCATGGGGAACAGCCCCAGGGTGTGGCGCAGGGTGCACGGGGTTGGGGGGGTGGTATGGTGTGCGGCTGCACATGGGGGTGGCGCATGGCTGTGGGTTGTGGCACAGGGAGTGGCCACGGAGGGAGAAGCATGCATCGGCTGCAGTTGTGTGGCATGGGGAGTGGCCCCGGGGTGTGGCACAGGGCACACCGGGGGGGGTGGTGTGGGGAGCAGCCACAGCATAGGGAGCATCCCCTGGCTAAGGATGTGTGGTGCAGGAAGCAGCCCCAGGATGTGGCACAGGGCATGAGGGGGCAGGGAGCAGCCATGGCAGTGGGAGCCACATGGTTTGAGGCACAGCCCTAGGGTGTGGCAGAGGGTGTGCAGGGGGTGTGACACATGGGGGGCATGGCATGTGGCCGCACGGTGCTGTGTGGAGAGAAGGCACGGGGGGCACATCCCGCCCCACGGCCATGTGCTACAGCCGGTGGGCGCTGTCCATGCCCCCCCTGCCTGCTCCTCATGCAGCAATGTGCCACACACCCCACCACGCGCCCTGCACCATGCTCCCTCTGAATGGCAGCCCCGACTCCCGTGTGCCCTGTAGTCACAGCCAGCAGTGGCCTGACCAGTGTCGTGTAGAGGGGGAGGATCACCTCCTTGGCCCTACTTGAGATGCACCTGTGGATGCACAACAAGGTCCTGTTAGCCCTGCCAACCATGACCTCGCATTGTCGGCCCATGTTCATCTTGGAGTCAATAATGACTCCAAGATCCCTTTCTGCCTCCGTGCTCTCGAGAAGGGAGTTTCCCATCTTATAAGT
>NW_017728992.1:205115885-205121048 GCF_001723915.1 Gavialis gangeticus
ATTTTGGTATCATCAGCGAATTTAAACAGGGTGCTTTTCACCCCATCGTCCAAATTGCTGATAAAGAGATTGAACAGTGCGGGCCCAAGGACCGAGCCCTGGGGGACTCCGCTGCCCACTTCTCCCCAGGTCAAATATGACCCATCCACCACCACCTTCTGAGTGCGACCCTTCAGCCAATCTGCAAGATGAGATGGCAGGAAGACACTGAAGACTACTGGAACATATATGAATACAGGGGCAAGGCTGATAATGAATAGACTCAGCCAAATAGACAATTTTTATCTATTCTGCCCCTAAACTTCTTGATGAGGAAAGCAATGGCTTGGTTGACTTCCAAATGTCTTTTTCCCTAGTAGTGTGTGTGGTGGGCCAGTAGGGGGTGCTCCTGCACTAAGACACCCACCTCACTGTGCCCCACCAAAAACCAGGCTTTGGATACGTGCCCAGGGGCACCATTCCTGGAGTACACCCACCAGCCTGGGGTACCGTTTCCACCACCCAGACTCAGGCCTTTATCTGGGCCCTGTGCCACCCGGGATACACAGGCCCTGTACATCTTGGAGTGCTTCTATTAGCCAGAAGCACAGACAGTAGTCTTCCTTAGTCAGCTGACCCAAGGGAATAAAAAAGCGTGCCCAATCCCTCTCATGCATGTACCACAAAGCTTGGTATAGCAGAAACTTTTATTGAGTAGAGAGGGTAGGCTTGGGGAGCGGTATAAGTCAGATAAGTATCAAAAGAATACCCTGAGCAAACAGAGCCAAACAGAACTGCCCTGATAGCCATTTAATACGATACTAAATTACTGCAAGCTACCTTCCTAGGTAAGTTTCTGGTAATTTACTCACAAGTATCATCCAGAGGCTGCTCTAGAGGCAGCATTCATTTCTTTCTAGCTGTGTCCATAAAAACATAGCTTTTCTTCCTTCCCTCAAGATAGAGGGCCTCTTAAATAACTTTTCTGACCTCATCACTAAGTTCCCACCATTGGCTGATGCCCAGTGCTTTCAAATGACATCATCTTCCCAGGTGAGAGGACTAGTCACCTGACCTGCAGTGGTAGGGGAACGGAGACAAAGGGAGCAGGTCCCCCTCTCTCAGGAATGTCCCCAGCCCAGGTCACAGCTCAGTATTAAAAAAAAAACAGATGGGGTAGGGGTTGTCTGCTCACAGCAGAGACTGATTGGAGGGTTGATTCCTCCACACCATGTCCCAGTGTTGGCCTTCAGTGAGTACTGCAACACTCAGCTCTAGGGAACTGGATGACTCCCACGTGATGCATTTCAGATCCACTTTTATTCTGTTGGATGTCAGCCCAAGTAGACCCTATTGTCATATGGTCCTTGGCCAACACGAGAGGACTCTGGGGTCCTGAATTACAGGTGTGTAGGTTCACAGAATCTCTCTGATTTGGACAATTTTTGATTTCTGATTTTATAAGTGCTCTGTATCACGAGAGCAACCTTCAATGGACATATCTATGCCACTTTCATGAGTCCTGCCTGACTAACCATTCCCTAGCCACACACACCAAATTACAGCTGCTGCTTTTTCAGAGGCAGAGATCTTGAGAGAAGTAGCGGAGGATGCCCCCAGACCAGATTCACAGACTCATCCCCAACTGTGGCATGTGAAAAGCAGATAGGTGGATGGAGTGTGCTTCCTGGTGACGCTCTCAGGATTTCAACAGAAGCAGCATGACAGCATCCAACATGTACCAATCATGAATGGGCGAAGATCATGGAGGTGCAGAAGACAGCTCACAGAGGTCTGAGACACAGAAAAAGGCACTATCACAACAGGTAGTCATTAAAAAGCTTATTGACAGTCTAATCAAGGAAGCCAAAGAGTTTGCCAGGTCACGGAGACTAGAAAGGGCCATTTCAGATGAGAAACGACTTCAATGGGAGCTTGTGCAGTAGGTACTCGTGTTTCTGAATAAGCAGAGTTTCCACAACTGTGGCACAGCTGTCAGGGCAGCACTTTTCACTGGCCATGAATTCACTGAAGAATAAGGGCATGCATCTCTCTGCACTTGGGTTTACGGGGGGGGGGACCAAAAACACCCTGGCTAGGCAAATACTGCTTCAGCATCTGCTGAATACTCTGCCTCTGGAAACACAGTGGGAAATTTCAGCCAGGATGAATTCAATGGAAAAAATATCCTCTGACTTCAAAGGAACAGAGTTTCAGCCCTCAACCTGCTTCGTACACAACCGACAACTAATGTAAGAGTGACAGTGGTGTCAAGAAGTTTCCATCCAGTATTAGTTTTCTTTTTGTGTGTGATTGTTTGCTTTGGGTTTCATTTTTCTGCCTATAACTGCTAAGGGGGCAGGGGAGGGTGGCACCTTAGAGACTAACTTATTCAGAAAGATGTAAGCTTTTGGAAGCAACAGCCCACTCTGTCAGGCACATGGCACAGCATGCCTTTCTGAATTATTTTATCTCTGAGGTCCACTCTGCCCTGCCTCCTGCCTGACTTCAGACTATCAAAGCTAAATACCTCTCTCTGCTAAGGGGCTGTTAAGTTGAATAAAACAAAGGTGTGAGTCAATACGAATAAGTTAGAGCACGTTAAATGAAGGCTCTTTTACTCTTGAATGAAAACATCCCCACGGAGGATTTTAACATGCTTTAATTTCTAGCATAGTGACATCAAACCTTCAGCTGCTTCAACTTGGCTTTCCTCTCTGTTCCCCTGCTGCACCCTCTCTGGGGCTGAGTTTTCTCATGGCAGCACAAGCCCAAATGGGCTCAAGAGCCTACTTAAAACATCAGTAGTGCCATACTGGGCCAGATGGTCCAAAACTGTCCATCTAGCCCAGGATGCAGTCTGCAACAGTGGCAGAAATGGATGCTATAGTGGGACAGCACTGAACCAGTTACCTCTAGGGTGAACTTCCCCCTTTTCCAAACATGCCCTGCCATACACCATGATGGGTTTAGACACGCCCGAGGAAACATCTCCAACCATTCTGTTCAATAGCCATTAATAGATCTATCATCCATGAATCTGTCCTGTTTTGAACCTGGCTTTTGGATCCGCCTCTTCAACCCCCTGCAATAATGAGTTCTACAAAGTAAGGATGCACTATGTAAAAAAGTACTTTGGTCACTTTTAAACCTGTCACCTGCTAATTTCAGTGGGTATCTGGTAGTTGTAGTATTCTGGGGCTCGGCGAGCAACGATACCCTGTTCACTTGGTCCACACCCTTCATGATTTTATAGATCTCTATCCTATCTTCCATCACCTTCTCCTTTCCAAACTGAAGGGCCCACGCTTCTTTCTCCCTTCCAGGTATAGCAACTGCTCCAGGCCCCTGATCGTTTTTGTTGCCCATGGATTTGTATGATGATGTTCTCTGTTGTGTTTTCAATTCCCTTCTTAATTATCCCCAATATTTTATTGGCTTTTTTTTCACCACTGTTGCACATTGAGCTGTTTTCAAAAAACTATCTAGAATGACTCCAAGGCCTCTTTCCTGAGTTGTGACAGCTAATTCAAAACCCAGCATTGTGTACATGTAGTTGAGGTTATTTTTCCCCAGGTGCACTACCTTGCACTTGTCAACACTGAAGTTCATTTGCCATTTTTTTTGCCCGCTCACTTAACTCGGTGAGATCTTTCTGCAGGTCCCCTCCATCAGCTTGGGACTTGACTACCCAGAATAATTTGGTATCACCTGTAAACTTGGAGATTTCACTGTCCACCTGCATTTCCAGGTCATCAATGAAGATGTTGAACAAAATAAGGCCTAGCACAGATCCATGAGGGACCCTGCTTTTCACATCCCTCCATCCTGAGAAGTGACCATTTAGCTCTACCCTTTGCTTCCTATCTTTTAACCAGCTCTCAATCCACAACAGACCATAGCCATGCTAATTTTTTTAAGCCTTTGGTGAATGAGAAACCTTGGGCAAATTCAAAAAGAGGTTAGTTGATCACCTGTCTGGGGTCTTGTGAACCCAGCATTCATTGCTGCCTGTGGCAGGGGGGGAGGCTAGATGATCTGATCAGGTCCCTCCTGACCCTAGCTACTATGAAACTATGAATGCCTAAAGTCCAAAAATCTTATGTCAACTGGATCCCCCTTCTCCATGTATTTCTTAGCATCCTCAAAGAACTCCAGTAGATTTGTGAGGCAGTATTTCCCTTTAAAAAGCCACATTGGCTCTTCCCCAGCAGATCCTACTCATCCGAGTGACTGCTGGTTCTATCCTTTATAATGGGTCCTACCAACTTGCTGGAGATGGAAGTGAGACTCACTAGCCTGTAGTTCCCAGGGTCACCTCTGGTTCCCTCTTTGAAGATGGCCTTTTGTTGGCAACCCACCAGTTATGTGGCACAGAGACCATTTGTAATGACAGGTTGCATATTCTTGCCAGCGGCCTTGCAGTGTCACCTCTGACTTCCTTCGGGACTCTTGCATGCACGCCATCCAGCCCTGGGGACTTATTGCTATTCAGTTTATCAAGTTACTTCCTGGGAGGCCATAAAGAAGAGGGAAAACACCTTTTGTTTCTTGATACAGAGTAGGATGTTGACCACTGGCTTGAAGTTGCAGCAGAGTAGGTTTAGGTTGGGTATCAGGAAAAAACTTCTTCAACTGTTAGAACAGCGAGGCAGTGGAATAGATGTCTAGGGAAGTTGTAGACTCTCCATCATTGGAGGTGTTCAAGAAGAGGTTGGACAGCCACTGGTCGGGGATGATGCAGGTGTTATCTATGCCTATATTCTACTATGGGTATTTTCCATGCTTGTGGGGTTTGCTGGTTGCCCCTTCCTCCCTTTCTGCTACATGTGTCAGGGTATTTTGAAGCCTTTCCAGAGGCATTGGGTGTTGTCTGCAACCAAGGCTGGGATTTCAACTGGGGTGTATCAATGCCCCTGCTGGGACCAAAGCCTAAGGTTCCTGCCTATAGGGTCTTGTCCCTCTGCTTACAGTCAGGCTGATGACATATATGGGGTCAGGAAGGAATTTGACCCCATGGTTAGATTGGTATAGACTGTGGCGGTTTTTGCCTTCCTTTGTAGCGGGGGGTGTAGTGCTCTACCTGGGATCTCTTGAGTGTGTATTAGCAATATTTGCAGCAGGAAAACATTGGCTGGCATGGTCCCTCTGCTTTACCTGTGGCAGGTTACGGTGTGTCTTGGG
>NW_017728992.1:205126048-205128981 GCF_001723915.1 Gavialis gangeticus
TGCCTATAGGGTCTTGTCCCTCTGCTTACAGTCAGGCTGATGACATATATGGGGTCAGGAAGGAATTTGACCCCATGGTTAGATTGGTATAGACTGTGGCGGTTTTTGCCTTCCTTTGTAGCGGGGGGTGTAGTGCTCTACCTGGGATCTCTTGAGTGTGTATTAGCAATATTTGCAGCAGGAAAACATTGGCTGGCATGGTCCCTCTGCTTTACCTGTGGCAGGTTACGGTGTGTCTTGGGGATTTTATGAGTTTCCCATTCAGGTAAAATATTGAAGCTGTTATTAGCTATACTGCCCTTAACGTACAGTGCCACTCCTCCACCTGCACGTCCGCCCCATTCCTATGCAGTTTGCAACTTGTTAGAACAATATCCCATTGATTACTGTCCTTCCACTGAGGCTCTGAGATGTCTATTATGTTGAAGTCACCATTTAATACCAGGCATTGTAGTTCACCCATCTTATTTTTTAGGCTTCTGGCATTTGTATAGAGACACTTGTCTCTATACAAATATCATCCTTGCTCAGCTGCCTGTTACTGCTCACTCTGTCTATTTGTCCCTTTAGATATGCCGACTTATTCTCACTATTACCGACAGTTATATTTCTTATTCCCCTACTATACTTTTTAAGACCATATAGACTCTACATAATGTCCCCTTCAGGGTCCATCATTGTGACTCCACATTATTCCTCACCCATCAGCTTTTACTCACATTTCAAAATAAATACTACTCTACAAACTTTCTATGTTTTAAACCAGCTGTCTGGTCCTGTTCAGGTTCAGGTGGAGCCTGTCTTTTCTGTCCAGATTCCTCCTGTCCCAAAAGATTTCCCAATTCCTGATAAACTTAAACCCCTTCTCCCTGCATCTGTCTCATCCACACATTGAGTCTCTGGAGCTCTGTCTGTCTCTCTGGCCTTGCGTGTGAAACATTTCAGAGAAGAAGCATTTCAGAGAATGTTATTGTGGAGGTCCTGGACTTTAACCTCCTTCCTAGCAGCCTAAATTTAGCTTCCAGGACTCTCCTACACTTTCCGACGTGGTTGCTACCACATAGACCACAACCACTGGCTCTCCCCCAGAACCTGCTGGCAGCCTCCCCACATATCTCGTCAGGTCCACTACCTTTGTATCTAGCAGGCAAGCCACCATGCGGGTCTCCCCCCGGATGTCACAAACTCAGCTAATGATTAAACCCCCATTATCGTCCGGCTTTAATTTGAATGCAACGTAACTGTTGACAAACCCTAAAAAAATTGCGAAAACAAAGAGATAAAACTATTGGGTACCCGGTAATGGTTATCTAACCCACCTATGATAGAAGGATATATTATTTGGAGCTTGCTACTTGTACGTTTTAGTTTGGTATAGTATCCATTCTTTACCGGGGTGCAGATGCTATGTAGTACAACGCCACTTCTCTTCTCTCTTTTTTTTTCCGCCAGCATCAAGGAAATTCTGCCCCTTCCCTCTCGCTGTTTGCAACAGAAAAAAAGACTTTGGATTCCTGACAGCTAGAGGAAACTCTCACACCTTCCTCTCATTGGGGACCTTGTTGTAGAAAGCATTTCTCTCATTAAATGGCTTCTCTGTTGCACTGCTGCAATTACAGGTTGGCTCCAAACTCGCCCCTCTCTAAAAATACTTTGTAAAAGGGACTCTGTTCCTCTACGCCCTGTAGAACAACAGCAGTGGTCTACAAGCGACTGACCTTGCTATATTATCTGTCAAGGAACTTTCCTTAAAGGGATGCTGTCAAGGATGACAGGCTGAGCGTTCAATTCCCCCTTATCAGTTTCCTAAATCAACATGATTCTTTTTATAGACGCCTCCCAATCCCTAAAAAACAAGGGTTTTTGGTGTTCGTTCCACCTGAAAAACAACAGCAATCAATGTCAGCACCTCTGGACTTGTGAACGGCGCTACCAGATCAATCCTTGACTGTGTGGCTGCATAGAGGGAGGGGGAATGGAGGCAAGCCTCAAGGTTTCAAGAGGTTATTAAGTCACTTTCTTCTAAAGTCAGAGGAAATAATAGCTTTACAAGAAACAAAGGCTTTAAAAAAAATTCTCTCAAAGGGACCTCTGGGTAGCATCTTTTTGTTCTGTCCCTAGTCAAATTTAGAATAATCCCTCCCCAGGTGTAAAGAGCTCAGCTCCGATACTGCTCACTGTCTGCTGAGTGACTAAGTATAGTCGACGGTGCCTACCTTTATGCCACCTACAATTTTAATTAGCTATACTATATCTATAGTGTGTGTATATAGATATAGATATAGATAGGGCTTTATTCCCAATCAGGAAGCTATATAAATTGGGCTTTATCCCCAATTTCAGATATATATATTGGGCTTTATCCCCAATCAGGAAGCTATATACCTATATATAGTTATACCTATATATCTATATCAATAGATAGATAGATAGATAGATCTAGATTATTTTCCTTTTATGGTTGTTTGGTTTGGTTTTCATTTTTCCTCCTGTAACTGCTAACTGGATGGGAGAGGGTGGCACCTTAGAGACTAATCAATTCAGAAAGATGTAAGCTTTTGTCAGCAACAGCCTACTCCATCCGGTGCATAGCCTAGCATGCTTTTCTGAATTAGTTTGTCTCTAAGGTCCACTCTCTCCATCTATAGCTATTGGGTATTTCCATATAGGTGCAGACGTATTAGTTATATATAGGTAACAATATGTTTGCAGAGTTTCTTCAAGGTACTATTATCATTTTATTAATCATACCAAACTAGGCTGGGGTTTGCAACATACCACCGATTTCAGTGCGGCACTGAAGAGACGGCTCTGCTGCTGTACAAAACCCGGGTTTTGTATCTGTGTGTATTAGGCATAAGCAAGACCATTAGTCTGGGGCACTGTGCTTAAAAGAAAGATAAAGGGTTGGTCCAAATCAGTGAAACCAGTTT
>NW_017728992.1:205133981-205141547 GCF_001723915.1 Gavialis gangeticus
CTCCCAACTCCCTGTGCCTTCTCCCTTCCTTGCTCCTCCCTTCCTCCTGCCTGCCTTGCTGCCTTCAGGGGCACTGTCTTACTTCCCTTCCACCCTGCCCTTTTCCTTTCTCCTCCCCCTACCCCCCCTTCCTTGCTCCATGCTCTGTGACAAACAGTTTAAGAGTCGCCTGCCCCACTGGTTAAAAATAGGCAAAATATAAAAACCTATCCCAGTGTTTCTTTTGGGGCAGATCTCCAACATGAGGAAACGGCTGCGATTCTGCACTCTTCAGAGGACTATGCCCCCTCTGTTTAAGAGTCTCCTCTTTCCAATTCATTATTTGATACAGCATGGCTATTTGGACTTCAGCATGCTTTTAACAGTCAGCCCTTAATGCATCCTGGCCACTGGTCAATGCTAGAGAGAGAAAAAAGCTAGAAGGTCTACTAGTCTCAAGGGTGCTTGGTCTAAACCCTTTTATACATAGCAGCATTTCTTCCATTTTTTTTGGGACGCTCTTCCTCTGCCTGACCTAGCTAACTGTTGCAAGGCTGGCTGGTGCTCAACCTGAATTTTCTCTTGTTCAGTTGCAGCCATCGTTCTTTGTCATTGCCCCTAACAGCAGTTTGAACAACTGTTGTCCCTTCTTGGAAGAGGATTCACCATCTGGAGGAAACCTTAACCTTTACTGTTCGATTTGCTTTGGGACAAAACAAAACTTATTTGATGGGTTGTGCTAACAGCTTCTTTGGCCAGCTGAGATCACAACTGCAGCTACTACAGCCACGTCTTAATGCCACAGTAACACAGCACCAAGAAGTGCTCAGCAGTGAGGAGACGGGGTGCTCTGTAGTGTTTGGACCAGGTCAGCAATAGGTTTGATAAGCTCGGGGGGCGGGAAATCAATTCTGCTGCTGAGAAGATGGGGGACATCCAGGACATGCCTATGCTGTGGTCAAGACACATGACTAAAGCTTGTGTTGTATCTCTGCAAATGTACAGATGACTAAAAACAAGAGGCAAAACAGTACTAATCCTATCCCTAGAGAAAACTGGGTCCTTAACTGGACCTCTGGCCACGAAGTGTCATCCACAGGCTGGATACACAATCCTGGAGCCTTACCACTAACACTGTCCAAAAAGGTGAACCCCATTGAATTGAATCCCACTGAGATCCTGTATTGAAGAAATACATGCACTTTTAGGCAGGCAAGGAGAATTTAACACTCCATGATGAATAATTGCTTTGGACACCGAAATATGTTTAAACTAAAGAAAGAAAAAAGACTGCAAACAGCATGAGAGTGCACCTCTTCCTTCAAGGAGTTGAAGAGAGACTCCACTTTTTCTACCTATAGTCACTCAGTCACTTCTTTCTGGTTTCAGTTAGCAAAAGCTGCCACCTTCCAGCAACCTGTTTAACTCTCCTTTATTTGCAGTAATTCAATAAGTGATTCCAATGTGCATTTTCCCCTATGCCCACATCCATGTCTAGACAGACTCTACTCCCACTAACAGGAGGCACATTCCCTCTCTCCCTTCTGTCCTGGGGGCGTGTTTTTCTTACTAAAAGCTGAGGTTCACATGTGATAATGTGAACCACAGAATGGGGCCTCTAAAATCGGACAGGCCCACGCTACCTGCACCGTACTAAAGGTGGTGGTGGCCTGCGGCCTTAATGCAGGCATTGGGATTTGTTTCCAAAGAGCAGGTGTGGTTTAACTTTTCCAGACCAAGTGCTGGGAGTAAATCCATTTGGTTACCTAGATGGGAATTCTGGTATGCCCAAGACCACGAACGGATGACCCACTGCAGAGAAGTTCAGCTCTCGGTAGACCGTTTTAAATTCATAGATTATTAGGGGCTGAAAGGGACCTCGCAGATCATTGGGTCCAGCCCCGCTGCTCTAGGCAGGAAGACAACTGGGGTCAAGTGACTGTCCAGTCTCCTCTTGAAAACCTCCAGGGTAGGTGATTGCACCACCTCTGCAGGGAGTTTATTCCAGTCTGGACACCCTGACTGTGAACGAGTTTTTTCCTGGTATTAAGCCTGAAGCAGTCTTCCAGGAGTTTGTACCCATTGCTCCTGGTCTTCCCTGGGGGTGCCCTAGTGAACAGATGTTCATTGAGCTCCTGATGCACTCTTCTAATGTAGCAGTAAGCCACTACCAAGTCCCCTCTCAGTCTGCTCTTCTGTAGGCTGAAGAGGCCCAAGTCCCTCGGCCTCTCCTCGTCAGGCTTGTCTTGCAAGTCACTGATCATACAGGTGGCTCTTCTCTGGACCCTCGCAAGTTTTCCCACGTCCTTGTTGAAGTGCAGTGCCCAGAACTGGACAGTCCTCCAGCTGCGGTCTCCCCAGCGCGGAGTACAGCGGGAATATTACTGCCTTAGTTTTACACGAGATGCACCAGTTGATGCACGCTAGCATGTTGTTTGCCTTGCTGACCACCGCCTCACACTGACGGCTATGTTCATGTGGTGGTCAATCATTACCCCTAGGTCCCTTTCAGCCATGGTGCGGGTCAGGCTGTCAACTCCGAGCCTGAATGTGTGTTCAGGATCATTTGCCCTCAGATGGAGCACCTTGCACTTGGAAGTGTTAAACCTCATCTGGTTCCCGTCTGCCCAACTCTCCAGCCTCACCAGGTCCACCTGTATCTGCAACTTATCATCTGACATGGCCACACTGCCCCATAACTTGGTGCCGTCCATGAATTTGGCCAGTGTGCTTTTCACCCCCACATCCAAATCATTGATAAAGATTTTGAAAGCACGGGTCCAAGCACAGACCCCTGAGCTTTGCCATCTCTGCAACCAACTTTGGAGTCCAGTGCTCCTTCCATATCCATCAGTGTAAGTGATCTACAAGCTCTACAATCCATGAGATCACCTACACCTTGGAAACAGAATCACGAACTCATAGGGCTAGTAGGGTCCTCAGGAGGTCATACCTTGCCCAAACCCCTGCTCAAGGCAGGATCAGGTCTGTCTAAACCATCCTAGGCATCTGTCGGTCTAACTGAACATGTTGAATCTTACGAGCCAGCCCTGCTTCTCAATGAAAGATCATACCAGCATTCACAAGGAGTTTGTCTCTCCAGAAAGCTACTACCAGGCTGGGCTTAAAAAGTCAATGTTGCATCACTTCTCTGCCAAATTAAAATTGTACAGAGTTACTTACCACAGGGACAGACATTATACAAAGGCACACCCACCAGCCAGCGAAGTTCTGCCGGATGTACTTTCATATTCTCCTCCAAAGGAGCTGTTAATAAGGAAGGCCCATCTATAGTGGCCCAAGCGTGGTTCAGACAGACAATGAAAGGATGCCTGAGCAGCTCCCACCCGGTGAAATGGAGCATGAGAAGAGGAATCCCAGTTGCCCAAGAGAGCATTTC
The DNA here is from genome assembly GCF_001723915.1 of Gavialis gangeticus. Taxonomy (NCBI): domain Eukaryota; kingdom Metazoa; phylum Chordata; order Crocodylia; family Gavialidae; genus Gavialis; species Gavialis gangeticus. The sequence goes on from NW_017728992.1 coordinate 205,137,361, forward strand.
AAGAAAGTCCCAAAGGGGCACCTAAACACAACTTACCAGCAAATGCTTTTCACCCATGAGTTGGCAGCGAGGTAAGGAAAGTTAGAGACCTTTTGGAGTGGCAATGTGCTCCTGGGTTGGAAAAATAGGCAAGGGGAAGAAGGGAATAGCAGCACAAGCAATGGATGACCTACCCTCATACTTAGGGACCTATTGAATCCATAGTTTCACAGATTTCCCAGAAACTGTGAAATTGGGGACTGTCCATGAGATCAACACAAAAAACGTAAGAAGAGTAAAACGCTGGGAGCCAGCGACCCTCGCTGGATGGCACTGGATGGCGGGGTGGCATGAAAGGCAGCAGATAAGATGGGGGCTACCCCCTCATCCCTCCTCCCCCTCCCATGGTCTCTCTGCCAAACAGTGCTGAGGGGCGGGGCCACACAAAAGGCATCCACCCCCTTGTCCCTTCCCCTCCGCCCCCAGGTCCTCTCCACCAATCAGCACCAACGGGTGGGGCCACTTGCAAAATAATCATGGAGTTAGAACTTTACACCACGATCGACCCGCACAAATCGGTGATTTAGGGAGGCCCCTACTTACACCGTGTGTTTCTTGATGCAAGGTGCATTTATCTGCCCACCCACTGCACCTCCCTTGACCGTCTTCTCTGCAGCACCGTTATCCTCAACGGCAAGGCACCCCCCACAGGGACAACGGCAACCGTGCACGAAGCTCCCGCTCCCAAGAACCCCCTCCTCACTTGCCCATTACCTTCCAGGGAGGACTCCCAGGGGCACCCCATCCACTGGCTAATACAGGGAGGCTGTGGCCAGAAGAGCCCAGCCAGAGAGGGCAGAGAGGCACCTGGCAAGCTGGGAGGAGAGAAGCAAAACTGGAGGTGGAGAATTGCTACAGAAGGAGCAGAGCAAACTCATGAGAGCAACGGGGAGCCAAGCTGCAGAACAGCTGAGGAGTTTCATACACAGCAGGATGCCAACTAAAGGAACAGAAGCTGGAGAGCCGTGTGCGGGGCACCCCGCCGCCTGATACAAGCCGGAGCAGGATTTTCAGAGGCAGCCAAGCTCAGAGGGAGGGACCCGGGGAGAACAGGCTGCTGCCTGGAGCAGGACAGCATGAATGATCGCCTTGCTTTTGCTTGGCTTCCCCAAAGAGAGACGGCTTCAGCACTGTCGGTCTCCTACACAGCCATGCTGCATCGTGGGCTGGCATGCTGTTCATCTCTTGGCTGTCACAGGCCTGCAATTGCTTTCAAAGAGGGGACGAGCTATAATGCGATTCAGTAAGGGGATACAAAATTTACACATACACATTCTTTTAGGATTAAATGAGGACTAACGACGTCACAAGCCCACAATGTCATTGGGCCGGTTCTTTGGTGACTTGGTTCAATGATAGGCTCTGCCACAGACCTCCTGAGTGACCTTGGGCAAACCCTTTAACTCCATATTGCCAAAGGTATGTAGGGATTATCTCTCTCTGCACTGCATGGCCTTATGCTTATTTTCAGAAATGACTTGGGTCCAGTTCTTCACAAGTCTTTAGGTGCCTAACTCCCACAGGACTCTATACGGAGGATGTGGGCTCCTAACTGCCTGTGTCACATCTGAAAACAAGACTTGAGCTCCCCAGAACAACACTTAGGCATCTTTGATATCTGGGCCCGAATCTGTCTCTGCCTTCATTTCTCTTGCCTGTAATACAACATAATTACTACTTCCTCCAACCTCCTCTGCCTTGTCTATTTAGATGACAAATTCCTTCACTGACCTGATCTTAATTAGGCTATTGCACAAATAATATAAAATAATAATACAGAAAATCTCATTGGGTTTGACCTGCCACTGTGTTTACACAAATATAGCTCCATTCGCTTTCCCAGACTTCCTCTAGCTTTACCTGCAGCGTGCAGAATCGAGCGTGTTCGTTTTCTGATCCTGTGCATGTTTTTATTCCTCCCATCAGCACGAGAAGCTTGTCAAATAGCCCTCTTTTTTTTTTCTTTTCTTTCCCTAAACAGTTGATTTACCTGACCTCCACTTGCTCTTGCACATCAGCTGTCTAATTATTCAGGGTCTCTGCAGGACATCATGTCCATTATGTTCTATTTATAATCCAAGGCCTTTGAGAGCAAAAAACAGCAAGGGGTTGGGGGAGGGGGCTTTGGTAGAGTCCTTCCTAATCCATTGCAATTTGTTCTTCCTCTCTGCCTTAAGCCTCCCCTTCAACCTCTTTGAATGAGTTCTCTGGATTGATCAAACCTACTCTTGGGTTTTATTTGGAGGATGATGGTAAGGAGGCATTGGCAGGTGCCCAGTGGATCAGTACCAACACGTACAACCATCCTTCTTGAAGTCAAGCCTAGCCCTGCTTGGTTGCCACCGGGTGTCATCTGATGGCTGCTCAGTAAAGTATTCCCACGTGCCATACTCAAAACACGCTGCGCTGGTCTGAATGAGCTGCCTATTAAATCAGAAGCAACCATGCCGTGTTCCCGAGGCGGAGCAAGCAAGCCTAGCCCCATGGTGCATCGGTGCCAATGAGACGGTGTGGGCACGGTTACTTCACATTGAGGAGGCAGCCCATGAAGAGCGAGGTGGTATGTTTAAGAGTGTCACCACCCGACCCAGGAAGTTCTCTGAGCAGACGTGTCCTATGTGCAGTAACATGCCCTGGAGACCTCTGTGTAGACAACCTGCTATCACGCTGAGCGAGGGGACGGACTTACCTTGCTCTTGAACCCAGAACTTCCACCCTGAGGACATCGCTTCAGAGGAGCACCTGACACCGTTAGGGCTGATTGCTCAAAAGCCCCTCAGGTCCCCCTCTGGCCAAAGTCAATGACCCTGAAAGGAGTCAACATGACGCCCCCAGAGGCCTAAGCACTTTCTTCCAGCTCACCCTCATTGCTAAAACATGTTTCTACTTTGAGTTGGTCCAGCTTCAGCTTCAGCTCCTGGTTGTCAGGACGCCTCTTTCCACTAGATTAAAGAGCTCTTTAGTACCCAGTATTTTTTCCTCCACGAAGGTGCTTGTACACTTGAATCACAACACCTCTCAATCTTCTTCCTGATTGAGCTCCAAGTCTGTCGTTGTGAGGCATTTCTCCCAACCCTCAAATTATTCGGGTGGCTTGTCAAGGCACCTGCTTATCATTTTTTTGTAATATTCTTCTTTTTTCCACAAAAAATATGGAAACCAGAAATATTGTAGAGGGTAATTCCTGTATTCATCTCCCTAATGCCATCTACAAAGGTAAAAACCCACTAGGTACCTTATCTACTAGCTCATATATATAGCCATGGACCACATCTTTTGGTCACAGATGCACGCTGGGAATTCATGCTGTGATGCTCCAATCCTTTTCAGCGGTCAGCTTTCCTGGATGTAGCCCCACTATTTGCCAGCTTTCCTTATTCCCAGGCACACCACTTTCCATTTGGTGTTACAGAAGCCCATTTTGTTTAAATAAATCCAGCTTATCAGCTTGCTCAGCACAACTGCCCTGTCCTCATCCCCATTTGTATCCCATCAGTCTTTGCGTTATCTACCAGTTCCATCAGCTGTGATTTTAGATTTACCTCCAGTTCATTAACGGAAGCGTCGGCTGGTCATGCCTAGTACTGATCCTTGCAAGATTCCTCTGCAAACATCCCCATTCAACAGTGATTCCCCCAAATATTGCAGAATATTGCTCCCCAGTCTGCAACAAAAGCATGCCCACAAAGACTGTTGATACACAGCCAAATGCAGTTATGTTTCATAGTTTCTAGGGTCGGAAGGGACCTGAGCAGATCATCTAGTCCAACCCCCTGCCATGGCAGGAAGAGCACTGGGGTCAAATAACCCCAGTAAGGTGGTCATCCAACCCCCTCTTAAAAACCCCCAGGGTGGGAGCCTGCACCACCTCACTTGGAAGCTGGTTCCAGACCCTAGCCGCCCTGACCGTGAAGTAGCGCCTTCTGATGTCCAACTTAAACCTTCCCTCCGCCAGCTTGTGACATTGTTCCTGGTCACTCCTTGCAGCGCTCGGGGGAACAGGGACTCCCCCAGCGCCTCCTGATCCCCCCCTAACCAGTTTATAACAGGCCACAAGATCCCCCCTCAGCCTTCTCTTTTGAAGGCTGAACAGGTTCAGGTCCCGCAACCTTTCCTCATAGGACCTACCCTGCTGTCCCTTGATCATA
>NW_017728992.1:205141871-205149870 GCF_001723915.1 Gavialis gangeticus
CCACGTTGGCCCTCTTCCAGTCCTCCGGCACCTCTCCAGAGCACCACGAGTGTTCATAAAGCCGTGCCAGGGGACTTGCAATGGCCCCAGCCAGTTCCTTCAGGACTCTAGGGTGAAGATTATCCGGGCCGGCTGACATAAAAACGTCCAGCCCCTCCAGAAGCTCCCTAACTAAATCCTCACTCACCCTAGGCCCAGGTGAGCCTCCCCCAGGGCCCAAAGGGGGCCCAGCAGGGAGGTGGCAGTTCTGGTCCTTACTGAGGAAGACAGAGGCAAAGAAGTTATTAAATATGTTGGCTTTGTCATCTGGCGTGACAACCAGATTTCCCGTCTTGTCCTGCAAGGGTCCCACATTTCCTGGGGATTATGTGGATTATATCAGCAAAGTTAAAAAATATGCCATTGCCATAGCTTCCAGTCCTAGCTAACATTGCTCCCACACAGCTCCACTGCAATGCTGCACATGTGAGGGAATACCGTAAGCCCATCGCTAACCCAAACCTCCCAATCAACACGGACATCACGCACCACCACTGGATAGGCTCAAATCTAGAAAGCCCTTCTGGAAATGCACCAAGAAGCTCTATGATGATAGCAAGAGCATTGAAGAATAATGGAGGAAAGCCTGGGCACACGCCAACCTGCTGAAGAAATACATCATCAGCAACCCTACAATCCCCCAGCCAGGATTTGACCTACCGAGAAAGATTCAGTCCTCCCTGAACCACATCCAAGCACTTTATGGACAACGCGGGCACCTATTCTTTAAATGGAGAATCAAAGGGAATCCAGGTTGCAATTGCGGTGCAATTTTTTTTCAGGCGGAGCAACATATTGTGAACAATTGCCCAATTAAATCATTTAGTGGTGATCTAAAATCAATCCATGCAGTCACCCCTGAAGCAGTCGAATGGTTATCAAATGTTGAAATTAATCTATGAAAGTTGTAATCCTAAAACGTCATAGGAAAGAAGAAGAAAAAGAATGATTCCCCATGGACAGGTACTTCTTGAAAAATGTCAACTAGTTCTTAAATGTATGATCTATTGCTGTGTTTGGCGTACACTGCGTGTGTGTGTACACAGGCTTAAATCTGAGTACCTTGCACATACAACACACTCCCCTTATGGGGAAGAAGGATAGGATGACGCTCAAAGTGCCCTCCCATAGGGACTGTTCCCAGAATAGCGGTTAACCTCCGTACTCCAAAAAAAATCTTATACAGCTATCTGGATCAAAACTAATTCTGTTGTATTGACCAGAAAAAAACCCAACAAAAAACAAAAAAACTATCAATTAGTTTGGACTCAGCAAAGCTTTCCTAAATCCCAACTCTGAATGATAATTAATTCATTTACAAACAGGCTCCAGAGAATTCAATTAAGAGCTAATCACTGACAAGGAGGGAAACACAATAGGATATGCAAAAAGTAAAAATAAAAATAAAGAGGCCAGCATGCCAGACCCCTGCATGTGTTCACACAGAGCTGAAGTCCCTCGTGTGAAGCCAAGTGGGTCTCTGGCTTGCTCATGAATGTCCCTTCTCCCTAAGGCCATCAAGGAAATGGAGAAAGCAGACTCTCCATTCCTAGGAGGAAACCTCAGCACAGGGAGGCTGATAAGCAGGTTTGGAAGAGCCCACCAGAGCCCCGAGGTGCTCACCTGTCTACCCCCAAAAGTGTGCCATTCACTGCCCACCTGGCCTCCACGTTCCCCTTGTATTGCAACGGGACTAGAAGGGAAACCCTTTGAATCCCAATGGTCTCTTGCTAACCAGCAAGCTCACTTAAATCAATTCTCCATACCCCACAACTTTGCAAGCCTAGTCCCACTGAAGTCATGTGTTACTGAGGTAAAGGGATGTGCACTGGAGGCTCAGGAAGGAAACAGAAGACATCTGTGGACAGGGATTAAATTTGGGACACCCCATGCTGTCACTGCAAAGCTTTTGCATTCTGGACCACCAAACCACCCCGCATATATATTGTTTAAACCAGGCGATTTAACAGCCCTCATTAACACGCAACTTTAAACCTTCAGTATTAAAATCCAATTACGGAACAACAAGGAAGGAAAATTAATTCTCTAATTATTCAGGGCTTCTTGCTAAATCTTTCAGAGCTCAGGTTTCTAATAGATGAGGGAATCAGCCCTTCGCAGCACCAATTTGCTTGACTGAAGAAGAGGTCTTTGCCATCTCCAACTGAAATAGTAGTGAACTAACATTGCCAAAAGTTGTCATCTTTGTCCTTCTGGCACGATCGGTTAGCCACCATCCTGGAGCTTTTCCAGGAGAAGAAACTAAATGAACGGTCAGGAATTGCCTTGATGAAATCCTGTTTCTTCATACAGTTTCTATGATCACAACAACCAGTTTCCTTGCTCCCGATTTCCAACCTGCCTCCCTAGGAAGTCCTGTACCCCGAAGTCTTGTTCCTCTGCTCCCTGACAGGGCCTGTCTGCCCTTCTCTTTCTTCCAGCTGGCCTTTTGGACCCTCAGACCACATACTTAGATTTTTTTTTTCAGCTTTTGCCATTCCAGCCACTCGCTTTGCTTAGCAAGAGGACAACAAAGAAGTCCTGATGATCGACGTGACCATCCCATGCAAGAACCAGTGGCAGGCTTTTTGCTGAAGCCCAGGGGCAAACGCTGTCTAAATACAGACCACTGGCTGATCCCCCGAAGGAGAAGGGATACAGCGCAATGATGCAGGAACTGATTTTTGGAGCACTTGGTATATGGGACCCAAGCAACGGGAGCATCCTGCATGCCTGTAGAGTACCCTGATGCTACTTGAAACTGAGGAGGTGCCTCAAGGTATCTGGTGCCATCTGATGGCCAACAGACATCCACATCAAGCACATCATGGGCCACTGCCAACATGAAGACCAGAGATCACCGGCCAAAAGTGAGAACAAGTAGATGGACTGACTCCCCCCCCCACACACCGTGCTAACCGGCAAACACTTTTACCCACCCCAGCATTGTATGCCACCTGCAAAAACCATTGTCTAACAATGCCTTGCCATCCTACAGCTCTGCACCAAAGTGGTTAGCACCTGCAGGGTCTTACCTTACTTCCCATCATGTCATGGCACTGGAACATCATAACCCCCCTATATCCTGAACTAACATAGGCTGCATGAGTAACCGCGAGTGCATCAGTGTATACCAGTTATGTACCCATGCAGCTACCATGCTCAGGGTCCTCTATTCTCTTCAAAACACCATGGAAATAACTATGATTTTTAACATTCACGAATTGATGAAGTTTAAAAAAATATTCTATTGTCTCCATATAGAAACTCAACAACTCCTTTCATTTAGCCGGTAAGAAAGCGGATTCGCCCACCTGCCAGCTTTGGTGAGGTCTGTGATTGTCTAGAAGTCAAAGACCCACCGGATGGCTCACATTAATCCTTTCCAGCATCACAACATCAACCCTGAAGTTTGCACTCGCCTGTTTAATACAGATGACAAAATTAAAAGGACTGTGAATACCGAGGCCAATTGTGATTTCACTTCTCATTGGCTTTATACTTGGCTCCTCTTCTGAAAAGCCTTGACTGTTTATTTTGACAGTGTGCATCATTTAGCAAGCAATTATACTTTGCAATATTTTGTGTTCACATAGCTTAAAATAGCCTGAGCAGCACCAGTTGTTTTTTCTAAGTCCCCTCAGAAAACAATGATAATGAAAAACAAAACACAACATTTTTTTAAGGGAATATGGTGATTGTGAAGATCTGTATCCTTACATGACCCCAGCAAAGGGCTGCGGCTGAATTTCCCTTTAAAATGGCATGGCTGAAGGTGAAAGGTACTCACGATTTAAGGTAGTGGTATCTTAAGTTTTTTTCCCCGTATACTCAGTGTAAACTGCCATAAATCTTGTACTGAAGGGCTCCTCCACAAGAATGAGGAAGTATTAGCAATAGGAGAAAGCTGACAATACATGACAAAGGTCTCAATTATGGTTACACACCTGGTGTGTTAGGGGCTCGACTTTCCCCAGGGCAAGTCAGACACACCGACACACAGAGGGTGGTTGGCAATTTTGCCAGCTGAGTCCATGACAGACGAGGTGGCTTGTCCAAGGTGGCCCAGGAAGCACATGGCAGAGTCAGGGACTGGACACACCGCTGTTAAATCCCAATACTCCCAACAGGATCATTCTTCAGTGATCAGTTCATCTTTGAGACTCCATTCAGGCTGTAAGTTGCCCCTCAAAAAAACACTCTAAATATTTAGCATTTGTACAAATCACCCAGACCCCACTGCGTTACTGTTGTAAGCGGCAGGGTAGTGGGTCATCACGATAGGATAGGGTTGTCCTTCTATTTTGTTTTTTAAGAGTGAGCTCCAATGGCCATTTGTGAGATCCATTATAAACTGGATCAAGACCACTAGTTCATTACACGCAGCCAAGGGAACAAGTGGCAAATTGTATGGAGAAAGCTTTCTGTCCCTATTGATTCTCCCTTTCAAAGCCACACTGAATATTAAAAAAAGCCTTGAGCATGTGCTATCAGCATCACAAAAACTAAGATATTTCCCTCTCTCAGATGAAATGTCCAAAGAACCACACAGGTCAGAGCTCTGCTTAGAGCAGGGGCTGGCAACCAAGGACCCACAGGCTACATCTGGCCCCCAAAATAATTTGATCTGGGCCACAAAGCAGGAGCTTCTGTAGCATTTGAGGAGTAAGGACAAGTGTTAGGAGGGGCAGCAGCTAGGTGAGAAGGGCTGGCCCACTACCGACCGGTCTGGGTCCTACCAGTCCACCACTGCTGCAACGTTGCCAACCCATGGTCTAGAAGAAATTAAAAGGAAGGTACGGAGATGCCACATGATGCCTTTAAAAGGTTGGGGTACCCTAGGAACTCAGGTTGAATGCAGGGGCTGCTCATTATTTCCAGGATCACAAACCCACTTCAGTTTGTGACCCAACTTCTCCCTTTTCCAGCAGGATTTCCATGGAGCTTGTGACACCGCTCAGGCCTGCAACCTCTAGTGTGGAGGCAGGTTGTGTAACGGGTATACTACGAACTCTCGTACTACCACAGACTAGACGTGTGAACGTGGGTCAGTCCTCCGGACACCGGATCACAACGCAGACAGAGCACGAGGGCTGAGAGCCACGAGAGTATGGGTATTATTATTTGAATTTCCATAGCAACCTGTCAAATCTGTGCCAATGCCACTTACTTCACTCTGTGACCTTGGTCATGTCACTTTACTTGCTGGTTGCTGTGTTTTCCTGCTCACTCAGAAGTGGGAAGACAGAAGTGCTGTAAGGCTTCGCGTGCTCAGAAAAGGTCTTGAAATCTGGTGAAGATTGTGGTCACCTGATACATCAGCTGCACAGTAAAACGTGTTGGCTGCATAATAGTCCAGATGGCAAAGTTGGGGGCTTGTTCCTCCTGCCCACCCCCCAATATAAACTCACCAGGAAAGCTGTGTCTGCTCCTACACTACTAAGTGCAAAGTAAGCTGGCTTCTCATTTCCCCCTGCTTTTTACATTAGCGATCAGCTCCCCCCACAAGTGACACCTCTGCTTACTGCTAGGGCCAGACACACATGAGTGGTAATGTCAGGGCCCCTCTAACCTGAGGACAAAGCCTGAAGACAGCAATTTGCTCTTAAGTTGCAAAGGACAACATTAATGTGCCAATCCGCTTCTCCCATCAGACAGTACTTAGAAAGAGATGACAGCTCCCAGACTCTCATTAGGTCCCCGTCACTTAAATCAGACACAAAACATCCAGACCCATCTCACCCTGGGCTTAGGGGCTTCCCAGCTGGCTTTGAGCAGAAAAGGCTCCAGCAATCATACGTGCTGCAGGAGAGAGGAGAAAGGAGCTGTGGGAATGTGTCAGTCTCACATGATGGTGCGCTATGATTAATATGACTTCACTTGCGATCTCAAATCCTCGTGACGTTAAACTGAGGGAGGCATGCAGGGGAGTTCAGAGTAACCCATTATTATACTTGTCACTGCTCCCTGTATACAAACCTCAATTGTCTCTGCTCCACAGAGCACAGCATAGTTGGTATGCTCCCTGTTTACAGGCGGCAGCTTCCTGTCCTCCCTCAAATAACCCGTTTCCCCTCGTAACGTATCTTTGCCACCCCCGCCTCCTTTCCCAGCTCCTTGTGCCCAGTCCTGGAGAAGAGGACGTTAGATATCACAGCATGTCAAGGACACCCCAGGCAGAAGGTCTCTGCAAAGCAGCCAGGATGTCTGATGAATTGGCAAACGCACAGTCTTTTCCTGTTCGGGCTCTGCCAGTCAGCATGTCACAACCTGCTCCTCTTCATCCCCTGTAGTTTTTCGGGAACCGACGAAGGTTTCATAAATGCACAGATGTTCGGGGCTGGAAGGGACCTTACAAGATCATCGGGTCCAACCCGCTGTGCTTGGACAGGAAAGAGCGCTGGGATCAGATGACCCCAGAGCAAGGTGGGCGTGAAGGTCTGGGGAGCTTTCCCACTAAAATCAAGTACTCAAGAGAATAAAGTTCAAATACATTTTCAATAGGAATATGCAAATGCTAATGTTATATGAATAGTAAGACAGTGCAGGTAAAACGTATCAAACCAACTGGTTGAAATATTGATAGGAATTTCATCATCAAAATAGGGGATTCAACTCAAATGTATTTAGCCCATCTTGCTGGGGTCATCTGATTCCCAGCAGTCTTCCCTGCCCAAGCACAAGCGGGCTGGACCCGACGATCTGTAGGGTCCTTTCCAGCTCAACTATGAAACTATGTCCTAAAGTTGTAAAAGCCTCCAGCACAGGTTACAGTTAGACCCCTGCCTCCGTGTCTACACGTTCCTTAATGTGCTTTATTTTGCCATCATTTTGAAGCCTGTGGACACTGAATACACGTGACACTGCCCCACTCCACCCCAATGGAGGCGCATGTGTATAGATGCCCTCCATTGGGAGGTACTAGAAAAAGGCACATTAGCCTATTTTAATGCTCATTAGCTACAGGGCACGGGTTTTTTGTGATGCTTTCATGCACATTAAAATAGGCTAATGAACATTAAAACCCATACATGCCCAATGGAGTTCAAGGTGAACCTGGATTTTTATATTCAATCACTTGTCTTCAATGGAAGTGCTTGCTAAATAAGGCAGAACAGAAAATACAGAAATACACCTAATAGGTTATATCCTTATTAATATTAATATGTCTGTTTTATCTCTTTTATGAATGGGGCCATGTCCTAAACCAGATTCAGCTGGTACAAAACCATTGAAAAAAAAACCTTTGGCCACCTTTTTCTGACCTGTCTTGCACATCTTAAAATCTCCTCTGCTTAGTTCCTTTGCCTCTTCTTCTCTTATCCAAACTCTGGACAAGCAGATGCAAGCAAATGCTATATTATGTTACTGTTAAGCGTCGTAGGGTCTTCCACAGCGAGCACTCTGAAGCAGAAGCAGAAGACGATAAGAGAAGGGTGGACTGGGAAAGGACAGCAGCCATATGCCACCATTGCTAAAAAAGACACAGGCTCTATTCTTGCTCTTTGCTTTGCAGAGCTCTGCCCCTGGATGTACGTGCAAGCTTCTTGGGTTTCCTACCCACCCCCCATTCCCCTGAGATGGGGGCAGCTTTAGCATGTAAACTCTGCATCTGACTGCTAATGCAGATAACAGCCCCATGCAAACACATTAGACAGAAAGCAAATAGTCGTGCATATTAAAAACAAACAGCTGCAGGGCTGTTCTAATAAACTCTGATTTGAAGCAAAACCAAGCTCTTTAGGGCCAAATTCCCAGGCCCTTTCTCACCCTGAACAGGGCTTTAACGTGCAGGTGGATTAGAAACAATGGGACAACCGCACAGAGCGCCGGATTCGGCCCACGGTTATTTAGGATTCCAGCCGTAGGAGACTTGCATAAGCGAGAACTGACAAGGGGGGGCAGGGGGAGAGGGATTTGACAGACCCCCCAACCAAGAGGAGGAGCTGGACAGGGAATT
>NW_017728992.1:205149881-205152701 GCF_001723915.1 Gavialis gangeticus
TAGGTCCCTTCCGACCCTTAATCTATGAAACTATAAACTATGAATCACAGAAATGGATCTTTCTTTTCTCCCCTACAGATGGGGTCCCACATGCTGTACTCATCTCTGGATGCACAGAGCGCTGCAATCCCTCCAGGGCTCTCAAGTGCAAATTAACTAAAAATTTGTTCCCCAGTAAAAGCTCCACAAAGGAAATAGTTTTACTTTCTGCCCCACAAACATGACAGCTGTTGTTATGCTGCTACCAGGGGCTCCACGTTCAGCTGGATGGGAGCTGGGTGAGTGGGTGACCTCTCTGGGTGGTCGGTGCTGGGCCAAAGCACTGCAGGGCCTGTCCGGGTACGCAGGGTTGGGACCCAATCCAGGCACTCTGGGCCCAGGGTGGATGCCGCAGGACCCAAATCCATGAGCAAACCCTGTGAGGGGTCTGGCCCAGCCCCGCTCCAGCCTGTGGGACCAAGAGATGCAGCATCACTAGGTAAGAAGATCACAGTGCAAAATTCATTTTTAGTGGCTACTGATAGATCTGCACAGGATTTGCACAGTGCACCATAGAAAAAGCCATGCCATTTTTAAACAGGGCGTAGTGCTGGGTTTTTCTACACACCTGTATCAGGAAAGCCAACCACAGCATGGCCCTAAAACACTGGCTGCAGAAAAAACCCTCTGAGTTGATCCCATTCGATATACTCTTTTTGTCCGAAGAAGTCTCCAGTCATGTGCCCCAGCAGAAGCCCCAGGACTGACTCGACCTGAAGCCAGAATGACCCAGGAGATCAGGAGCGAGTTGCAGCAGCAGACATTCGCTGCCCAAACTTTGTTGCGTTGACAAGAAAGGGCTTCAGTCTTGAGGTCCATCTACACAGCACCCGTTCCTGGCACTAAGAGGCATGCACGTTACAATGAGTGTTCATTACTGAAGAGTGAAAATGGTGTGATGTGACCACACTAGTCGATGCCTTTGTATCCCAGGAAGATCATCCTGCATTTTTGCTTCCTGGGTAAACACAGGTATGGACGTGCAGGGGAGAGAGAAGGGATTAAATACCAAATTAAAATGGACTTGCTTGTTCAGCACAGAATCAGGATACAGTAAGGATGGTGTGTTGACCTGAGGAAAGATGCTTTTCTGCCTGAAAGCTTGTCAGATCTCCTTTTAAACTACATAGCTGGCCCCATAAAAGCCACCGATGTTCTCAGCTTTTGCAAACAAAGGGGTGATTGATTTAGGCAATCCTGAGTCCAAAACCAGAGCTGCCCTGATACACTTCCAGCGGCAAAATGTCACGGCAAAGGGAGGGGAAAAAAACAAGCAAACAAAGCAAAGTCCACAATGTGAAGGAGGGGTTAACAGAATGAAACCTATACTAAAAGTAGACAACATAAGGCGACCTTTCCATATTTGAGCAAAAGTTTCCAGACTTTAAGTTATTATAGCTTTAAGTTGTTATAACTTTAAGTTATAAATGTAAATTTAAGTTATTATAAATGTAAGTAGGTATAACTTCAACTTATTATATCTTTGTTTAAATTATTATAAATCTAAGTTATAACTTAAAGTTATTATAACTTTGTTTACATTGTTAGAATTTTCTAAAATAAATTATTATAAAATCCATTCTTAAGTGAATCGGGATCTCCCACCCAGCAAACTTGAAAGCCCTTACATGCATTATTTTGTCTGTGAAGATCAGTATTAACCCTGCTTAGAGGAAAGAAACTGAGGTACAAAGATACAAAAAGGTAGGCCTGTCCATACCTTTAAACTGTTTAAAAAGAGGACCGGGGAGCTGTCGTTTGGTAGAACGCATGAGCTGTGTGTTACACCCGCGTGCTCCTGTAGCGACGTAAGTGAGATAAACCGCCCAGCTTTGCCCCTGTATGGAAAAGGGTTGAAACCCCACTGGATTAAAATGAGTCCACTTGTATCACTACAGAACCGTGCAAACGTAACAGCTACACTGATCATTTTATAATACTTCCATCAAATATCAACAGTTGTTCCACCTGTCCACAACCTCAGGGAGACATATTTAACGCCACGCAGAACATTTGCAATAGAGCTGAGATTTCCAACCTAGTCCCCTGATCTTCTCCCCCAGGTATCCTAACCCCCTGTCCTACAAAGAGGAGACAATAAGGCACTGGAGGTTCTGGACATGCCCACTGGGTAAGTGTGTTAAATAGGGGTTAGCTATACAGCAACAAGCGCTAGACAGCAGGCCTGTGCGAAGCGGTATTCACTTCGGATTCGGGTGATTCGGGGTCAATTTGGTGATTTGAATCACTGTCCTGAACTGTTGCGGACAAATCTGATTCGGAGATTCAGCTGCTGCTGAATCAGCCAGATTTCCGAATCACACAGGCCCCATCCCCTGCCCGCTCTCCCAGCCCCACCTGGCCCCAGCTCCCAGATCACTGGAAGAAAAAAAAAAGCTCCAACTCACTGGATGCTGCCGGGAGGAGTGGTGATCCCCACTGCACCCTACTGCCCCATGCCATGTGGGGGGGCTCTGCCATGAACCCCTCCCCCCGCCTCCCCCAGCCCTCCATGGCTGCCCCACCTGGCCCAGCTCCAGGCCCTTTAAAAAAAACAAAAAACTCACCAGCTCCTGCCCTGTGCTGTGGGGTGGGGGTGGGGGGTGTCCCCAGTGCCCCCACCCCTGCCCTGCCCTGCACTTGGGGGATGGGGGGGGTTCTTCCATGAGCTCCCCAGAGCCCAGAGGCCCCTGCCGCAGCCGGTGACACCGAGGGTTTTTTGTTAAAGGGCTGGGAGCTGGGGCAGGCAGGGCAGCCATGGGGGGGCTGGGGTCAGGGGTT
>NW_017728992.1:205157701-205170818 GCF_001723915.1 Gavialis gangeticus
CCCCGCTGCCCCATGCCATGTGGGGGGGCTCTGCCATGACCCCCTCCCCCCGCCTCCCCCAGCCCTCCATGGCTGCCCCACCTGGCCCAGCTCCAGGCCCTTTAAAAAAAACAAAAAACTCACCAGCTCCTGCCCTGTGCTGTGGGGTGGGGGTGGGGGGTGTCCCCAGTGCCCCCACCCCTGCCCTGCCCTGCACTTGGGGGATGGGGGGGGTTCTTCCATGAGCTCCCCAGAGCCCAGAGGCCCCTGCCGCAGCCGGTGACACCGAGGGTTTTTTGTTAAAGGGCTGGGAGCTGGGGCAGGCAGGGCAGCCATGGGGGGGCTGGGGTCAGGGGTTACTCAGGGGGAGCAGGCAGAGGCTGGGGCCTGGCAGGGGTCCCCCCATGGTCCTCTCCCCCCTCCTCTAGCATCCCATCCCCCACCCCATACTTACCAGCATGGAGACTGGGTCCAGCTCCCTGCTGCAGCCAGCGGGGACTGCCCTACTTGTCAAAGCTCTCCGAATCTTTTCTGAATTGATTCAGAGCACTTCGAATCAATTCAGACTTTTAAATCAGTCCCCTGATTCCATTCGAATTCGGAGATTCAGCCGAATTGAATGAGCACCCGAGATTTCATACACCCCCACTAGACAGCAGCCTGATTTTGTGAGGAAGGGTCACAGGTACCTGATAAGTGTCATCTCCCCGAGAAAGCAATTCTCTGGTATACTTGAGTATCTGCAAATTAATTTGTTAATGTTTATGCAGCTGTATGGAGATGAAAGGAGCTTTCTTAACAAGATAGTAGTTATTATCCTCATTCACTGTGTGTTAGTGCTTGCCTAAAAATACTGCGCTTCTCTGTATTTCATTGACTAAACTTCATAAGTCAAACGTACAAAATTAAACCTGTTAATCAGCCAATCAGATTCTTCCTGTCATAATACCCATCTGCTATCATGCTCCAAAAGTAAAGGGTGGCAGCTCTAATTACACAGTACGGCACACCTGTACTTAAAAGCAGAAATCAATCATTCTGATGGGACAGCTTCATCAAAACCTGAGTATCACACAAGAACAATGCCACACAGCTTGTTTCAGACCCTTTGTTAAAAAGCATTTATCAGATCATTGCATAGCCTCCAAGGCTATATAGTTTCAATGGACTAAACTAACACGGACTCAGGCCAGTAGTCAAACCTGTCTCATACATCAATTTAGATGTGTAGATCTCAGAGGAAAGGCAGTAGAGCAGTCTCCAAACAGGGAAACCAAGGCACAGAGCTCCTGGTCCCAAGTCACTTGGTTGGTTAATGGGAGAATCAGGAACAGAACTGGTCAAGTCCTATGCCAGTGCCCGACACAGTAGGATACAGTGTATGTGGGATCATAGGAAACTAGGGCTGGAAGGGACCTCATGAGGTCTAGTCCAGCCCCTGGCTCAGGGCAGAATCATCCCTGACTAAACCATCCCTTGCACGAAGAAAACAGTGCACGCTATGAGGAAATCTCCAAGAATCCAGGGTGATAATTAGGCTTCAAAAAAAGCCCATTCCCTGCTTCTCAATCCCAGGGTCAGTGTCAGTCTGGATCAGTAGCAACAAAAGCATTGCCATGCCTGAAGAAGAGGCCGAGGGAACTGGGTTGATTTATTCTGGAGAAGAGAAGGCCGAGGGGGATTGAATAGCAGCCTTCAGCTCCCTGCAGGGGGGCTGTAAAGAGGATGGAGCTGGGCTGGTCTCAGTGGGGGCAGATGACAGGACAAGCAGCAATGGGCTCACATTGCAGCAAGGGAAGTTGAGGTTGGATATTAGGAAGAATTTTCTCATTAGGGTAGTAAAACACTGGAACAGGCTACCCAGAGAGGTGGTGGACTCTGCATCCTTGGAGGTTTTTAAGACCAGGCTAGACAAAACCTTGTCTGGGATGATGTAGTTGGGGTTGATCCTGCTTTGAGCAGGGGGTTGGACTAGATGTGACCTCTGACGGCCTCTTCCAACCCTCATTTTCTATGATTTTATGATTCTATGCCACAGCTGTCTGATGACCTGTCTCAGAGTGTGATGCCTCTTGCTCTGCATTTGAGATATGCTGGACAGTGAGGTGCAGTACAGCATCAACTTCAGATAACAGGGTTCACCTGATGTGTAGTTAAACAGGAGCTTTCCATTTCCAGCACTGCCAGGACTGTGCTAAATTTGCACACGTGGGCCGTGCCTACACGAGCAGGGGCATGCATTTGGAGCAGCACAAATAGTAGTGGCATAAGTTGCGCCGCTGCTTTGTGCTGCAGTGCCACAAAGGTTTGCAGCACCACAAACTGCATGTGCCTGCATGTCTGGATCCGGCCATGGTGTTCTGCAGATAATACAAAGATGTTCTGACTTTGACTAAAATATCTTCTAGCAATCACTGCGAGCATGGCCGCTATTCCAGTGCAGTGAACACTGCAGGTGTCCTACATACTACACTTTGATATTTAAAAGACTGGTGGATAACACCAAGATATATAGTAGGTGCAGGAGTACCACCATGATGAGTGTAGGAGCAAGAAGCAGGTCGTAAATCAAGTATCTGGGCAGCTGAGAGATATCTCAGCTGTGGATTTCGAGTGATCTTTCAATACTTTGAGCACTAGTTTCTATTTTGATGCCAAACTTACCACCATGGTTTTATGTAAATGATTTCCCCTTTGCAGGTACAGTATCACAGGAAACTACCTGTTAATAGAAATAATAAATCTGTCATATTTATGTAGTATATGAGAACAGCTAGGGCCAGCTTCACTGACTGATCTGAGCCTCATGCATCTCCTTCCTCTGCAAATGGGCCAGGTAGGATAACAGTAGAAAAGGCAGGCATGGTCCTTTCCTAACTCCCAAACCCAGGGCTAGCTACTCAGAGAGGGAGTAAGTCAAAAGGGCAGCCACAGCTCCATAATCACCAGCAAAGTCTGTTCAGTACAGAGGTATAAGGGCACTGGGGCTACCAGAGCAAGAGGCATTTTCCAGGAGTGCCAGGGAAAACTGCACTCTCCTGGTGGTTTCCAACGCAGCATTGGCTCTTCCATACTCTTCACAACTGGGGACAGGGCTTGGAAAATAAATAGGCAGAAAAGGTTGTGCTTTAACTTCAGGAGGAATCCCACTTCTGTCACAACAGGAGGAAAACCTCCCACACCTGGAGACATTGGCATATGCCCGTGGAGATGGATCGTGGGTTGGTAAATCTTGCCTGGTCCCTTGTGATGCACCAAAACCCTGATACACTCATGACTCCAAAAGCACAAACACGCAGTGCTGCCCTTGGAGTGAGCTGCTGCTCCCTCCTCTCTTCCCCGTGTCTTATTCTCCCGCAGGAGAAAGTATTTGTTTCTCCCCATGGGAAGTGCTTTCCTACAAGAGTAAACCCGCCAGCGTGAAGAGTCTCTGCAGCAATCTTAGCCCCCTCACCCCCACCCCCAGGTGCGTACAAGACAAGGACGGGGGCTGTTAAATGATGGCAGACCCTGTGCATCGCAG
Organism: Gavialis gangeticus; assembly: GCF_001723915.1. Lineage (NCBI taxonomy): Eukaryota > Metazoa > Chordata > Crocodylia > Gavialidae > Gavialis > Gavialis gangeticus. The sequence goes on from NW_017728992.1 coordinate 205,161,204, forward strand.
ATGCCTCCCTCTTTCTCCTTAGCCAGGCATACATCTTTAGATTTGCTAACCGAGCTCAGTCCTCTTTTTAACTTCGGCCCCCAGATGAGAATAATAGTCATTAAAAGAGAGTCGGTGCACTGAAACAATCCAGGCTGTTTATCAAAAAAGTGCCAACATCTCTGTACCCCCCTTCTCCGTACAATGAAATCAGACACCCTCAACCGTGTCTGAGCAGTTTCCATGACACTATCACTGCTGCATCCCAACAATTTAGCAACCCATACTGAGCATGCGGCTGCTGCAATGGCACACCTGGTGACGATGGCAGAGGCCTCGGCACTGCCGCACATCAACTTATTCCCACAGTGGTTTCCGTGAAGCCAGGGTGGTAGATGCTGGAGGGACAGGGTTGAGGCCCAAGGATTTCATAGACATCAGGGCTGGAAGGGACCTTGGAAGATCATTGAGTCTAGCCCCCTGCGCCAGGGGCAGGAAGTCAGCTGGGGTCAAAGAATCAAAGCAAGATAAGTGTCCCAACGTTTCTTAAAGGAGTCCAGAGTAGGTGCTTGCACCACTTCTGGAGGGAGTCTATTCCAGGCCTTGGGGGCTCAGACAGTAAAGACGTTTTCCTTATGCCCAGCCTAAAATGGTCTTGGAGGAGTTTGTGACCATTGGTCTGTGTCATCCCATGGGGCGCTGTGGTGAACAGATGTCCCCCAGATCCTGATGCACACCCCTTGTGTACTTATAGGCAGCCACCAGGTCCTCCCTGAGCCTGCGCTTCTCCAAGCAGAAGAGTCCCCTGGCTCTCAGCCACCCTTCATAAGGCCTGCTCTCCTGCCCTCCTGCGCATGGCTCTTCTCTGCACTCTCTCCAGCTTCTCCACATTCTTCTTGAATTTTGGAGCCCAAAATTGGATGTGGTACTCTGCCTGCAGCCTCACCAAGGTCGAGTACAGGGGGAGGATGACATCATGGGATTTAGAGTTTGGTTTTCTTTATCAGCGGTGACATCGCATTGCTGGCTCGTGTTCATCTTGTGGTCAATCATGTTGCCCAAGTTTTTTTCTGGCCGTGGTGCTAGTGAGCCTAGCGCTGCGAACCTATAAGCGTGCTACGTGTTTTTATTCCCTGAAGTGGAGTACTTTACATTTGTTGGTATTGAAAGTCATCAGGTTTATATCTGCCCACTTTCTAAGGCTCTCTAGGTCAGACTGGATCACCAGCCTATCCTCAGGTGTGGACGCTCTACCCTAAAGTTTAGTGTCATTGGCGTACTTGGCCAGTCTGCTTCTGACACCAGCATCCACATTGTTGATAAAGACGTTAAAGAGCACAGGCCCAAGGACGGAGCCTTGGGGGACACCACTGGTCATGGTGCACCATGATGATTGACTTCCATCTATTACTACTCTCTGGGTCCGGCCTCGGAGCCAATTCCCCAGACATCGGACTGTGGTATAGCCAAGGCCGCAGTTGGCCAATTTTCCTATGAGGAGATTGTGGGACACTCAAAGGCTTTTTCAAAGTCCAGATATATGATGTCAATCTCTTCTCCCTTGTCCAGGTGATAGGTCACCTGGTCGTAGAAGGAGATGAGATTGGTCACACAAGACCTACCTGCAACAAATCCGTGCTGGCTATCCCTCAGGATGTTGCCTTCAGCCAACTTGTCAAGAATGGTCTCTTTGATGATTTTTTCCAGAATCTTTCCCAAGATTGAGGTTAAGCTGATTGGCCTGTAGTTCCCTGGATCTACTTTCCAGGAAGGAAGCCTACAGACATCTCTGTGGTGCCACCTATAAAGCAGCCTATGCGGCCATTTCACATGGCTGCCACCCAGTCTATACTCTAACCCAGAGCATGCTGCACTGCTAAAGCAGTATGAATCACCTTGCAACCCAGATGTAGCTGATTACTTGCTCAAATTGTTGGAAGTAGCTCGCCATGCCACATGGGAGGAAATGACTAAGAAATGACTGAGAAGTTAGACTTCACCTATTCCAGCCAGAAGTGTTGGAGTCTACACTTCTTCGTCTTGGAGTGGCCCATCAGCCATCAGCACAGAGTCACTCTCCCACAGCATCCTACCAAGCAGCCAGCCATCTACTTTGCATAGCAAGAGCACTGTTGGAAAAGAGAGTGAAAAGCCACTTCTAAAATGAATGGAGAGCTTTCCGCCGGATGCACTGGACCAGAACCTGTCCAGAACTGCTCACCGTTCCTGAACATAACAAAGTTTTGGACAGCATCAAGTCTGGCACTGCCTCAGACTATGACAACTTCTCCCCCAAGTTCCTGAAGCACCTTGGCCCATGTGCTCATCCTTGGATGGTTCAATTCTTTACAAGGGTCATGTGCGAGGGAAAGCTGCTGAACATCTGGTGCATGTCAAAAGTAATCTGCCTCCTAAAACCGGGAAAAGACCCAAACCAGGTGACAAGCTATCGCCTGATATTGCTGCTGTCTGTGTGTTTTCAGATGTCGTGGAGCACTTGATTCTAAAGTGCATGCTCCCAGAGGTGGAGAACACTCTGAGTATCGATCATGCAGATTTCCAGCAAGGTCAAAGTACATGCGACCAAGCACTTGCGCTAGCAGCATTAATTGAAAATGGTTTTCAAAGGAACCTCAAGACAGGCACTGTTTTCCTTGACCTCACAGCAGCGTACAATACTGTTTGGCACACTGGTCTGCTTGCAAAAATAGCAAGAGTCCTACCTGCATGGATGACTGACATTGTCGGATTGCTCTCCCGCAACAGATGGTTCAAGGTGCACATGGGTGAGAAGACAAGTACTTGAAGAAGACAGACCCACAGACTGCCTGAGCAATCTGTGCTTGCTCTAACCTTGTACAACCTCTACACCAATGACCTGCCACAAAACCAGTCATGGATATTCATCTATGCTGACAACATCTGCTGTGGATTTCAGGCCCAGACTTCCTCTGAGCTAGAACACACTGAACAGTGATATTGCAAAGCTGACTGACTACTGGAAGACATGGTGCCTCGAGCCAAGCGTCAGTAAGACTATCTCTAGCATTTTCCACCTACACCATGCCAATGCTGCCCAGGAGCTGAACATCTGCCTGAACGGTCAGAGGCCACGGCATGACATGCAACCTGTCTATCTGAGCAAGATGGTAGACTGGATGCTGAGCTATCACAAACACTTGAAAAAGACAGCAATGAAAGTTAAGACATGCAACAACTTCCTTCACAAGATGGCTGGGTTACTGTGCAGTGCAAGAGCCTCATCTCTAAGGATGCCATCTTATACTCTGAAGTAGAGTACTGTGCACCAGTCTGGAACCAGTCATCATACATGAAACTCACTGAAGTGTGGCTACATTTGACGATGCACATCATCTTGGGAACTCTTTAACCAACCCCTCTATCATGGCTTCCAGTCCTGAGAAACACTGTACCCCCTCATATCCAATGGGATGTTGCAACTAGCAAAATACCGGAGATCTATGCCAATCCAAGCCTGCCGCTGTACAATGATCTCTTAAATCCACCTGCTGCATATCTACCATCACAACACCCACTGTGGTCCGAACTGCCGCACTAGGACAGCACGGCGGAGACCCTCTGGTGTGAGGAATGGAGGTTGACATCGCCACCAAATAAGCTCCTTATCACAGATCCTACAGTCTGCCCACCTGGCTTCAACCTGCCACACTGTCAGCGGGTCTTGCTGAATAGTTTCCGGACAGGGCAAGGTCCGTGCATGGCCAACCTCCACCATCAGGGTCTTTACGACAACCCAGACTGCAGCTGTGGCAAAACACAAGCCATGTCATATATTGTCATTGACTGCCCACTGACTAAATTCAGCGGTGGACTACAGGAGCTGAGCATGGCCAATGAAAATACTATCACATGGCTCAGTGATTAATATGGAGATGCTGACTGACTGACTGTCTGGCACTGCCTGCTCTCCTCCACCAGCTTCAGGATCCAATAGTTCAAGTCCCTTCCTTTGTTATTAGAGAACATCCCAGATATTTGCCATTACATAGCAAATATGTATCCCCATCACCTCAACATCAGTCTCTTCAACAGGCTGTTTACTGAACACATCTAACATCCACACAATGAATGTCTAAACAGGTGCAAAAATGACTCTGATGGGAACTTATTCACAATAAATTCAGTTGGAGTGTGGTTTAGGAGGGACATATTTTCAACAATATTGTTTGTTTGTTTGTTTTCATTTCAAATTTCTAACATTTCTTGCAGTTGTATTGGATCATAAAGCAAGTTTTCCATGGATTTTAGTTTGGTGTTATTTTAACAGAAATAGCTTTAAATTTAGAGTGAAACACAACATTGCAATTCTAATGCTGTAGTATTAACTGCAATAAACTCAGAAAGGGAAAATAATCAGACAGGAACTGAAGCAGAAGGCTATTGCCATTCCCCCTGTTGAGAAAGACTTAAAAAGTTGCACTACTGTAACAACCATACGCAGTAAATTAGTTAACAATTATTTCAATCTAAAAATAGCAATCTAAAAATAGCTAAATTGTTAACAACCTACTTAAGAATTCTACCCTCTCCCTTTCCCCCAAATGCACAATCTTCTTTAACCAAGGATTACCTGTTTCAATTATAGCACAGACTCACTAATGACTAAGAAGCTCAGCCAACGCCTAGGGAAGTCAATGGAAAGATGCATCTTTATTTCCATACGTTTTGGATTAGATCCTGAGGCCCTGGCCCAGGAAAAGCCCCGGGGAACATGCTTAACTTCAAGGCATGGCCAATGCCATTGATCTAATGTAATCATCATCACTGGCAATTTCTCACAGTCGAGGATGATTGCTGAGATACAGCAGACTCTTCCTCCATCTGGGGTGGTCCTGGGTGATAGTCTCCCATGAGTTGATGGCGATGTTGCACTTTTTCAAGTTGGCCTTGAGGAGGTCCTTGAAGTGCTTTCTCTGCCCTCTATTTAAGTGTATGCCTTGACTGAGCTGGGAAAAAAAAGCTTGCTTTGGGAGTCTAGCGTCGGACATCCAGATGACGTGGCCAGCCCAATGAAGTTGACGTTAGATGATCGTTGCCTCAATACTTGTAGTATTTGGTTGCAGGAGGATGCTAAAGTTGGTGCATCTGTCTTCCCACTGGATTTGAAGGATCTTCCGCAGGCAGCATTAATGGTACTCCTCCAGTGATTTGAGGTATCTCCTGTGCGTTCTCCACATCTCAGCTCCATATAGTACAGTAGGGACCATGACTGCTTGATAACCGTGAGCTTGGTTTTGGATCTGACGTTATGATCTTCAAACAACCATTTCCTCAGGCATCTGAAGACTGCACTTGCACATTTGAGACAATGTTAGGTTTCTTGGTAGATGTCAGCCTTCTACGAGAGATGGCTTCCAACGTACAGGAAGTTCTCCAGAGTCTCATCGTTAATCTGAATTACCAGAGCTGGAGACTGCTCATTAAGGGCTTATTCATGGAGGACCTTAGTCTTCTGAATGTCAAGCATCAGTCCTGTTTTCTTGTGTGCCTCAGTAAAAACGTTGACGACCGCCTGAAAATCTAATGCGAGTAAAGTTGTGTTTGCAGAAGTAGACCTCTAACCACACACGCTCTTCCACTCTTTCCCCCCCATGTCTTTGGGTATCTACTTCTAACTGATTTTACTGCCAACCACATTTTTGGCACTGAAGTAACAGAGCAAACGGCAATAAATAATAATGTAATTCATGCCCTGTACAAGGTGTGTGGAGGAGAGAAGAGTTTCTACTTAAGGTGTTCCATTCAGAATATGCTAAGCTATAAAAGGGCAGAGTCAGCTTTCTGTATTTTTTTAAACTCTATTATGTATAATATTCTTTTGAAATCAATTGTGTTCTTCATTTCATCCCGGAATTATTCAGAGCTCAAATACTGTGTTTTCTAGGCACCTCTGCACTTTTACAATCATCTAATAACATGCCAAGAGTCATTTCAAAATGTGATATGAATTTATTATTATTAGTTTAGGCTTTTTTTTTTCCCTTTAAAAATATTGCTGTTGTCTGTAAAATAAAATGGCTTTTTTTTTCTGGTCAAGGAAGCTTTAGTTCCAGCTTAGTAACACAACTTATAAGAAAATGGGAAGTGAAGTGAATATTGAGCTGTATCATGTAAAGCCCTCCTCTTTCCCTCCCCATCCTACGCAGACCCTGCTTTGAGACTATCTCCACTCCATGAACACCCATGATACTCCCATGTCTCTGCCTTTTTCCACACTATCCCTGAAGTGCAGAATGCCTTCCTCATCCAGGTTTAACTAACATATTGCCTTTTTATGATGGTCCAACCACTGCATACTAATATTGGTGCCTTCTGGCCAGTTGCTGCTGTAGGACAACACAAGACAAGCAGATAACACAGTGATGAGGTTGGTAGACAGTGAATGCAATTCTCCTCCTTGGAGTCCTACACTAAAGACTCGTGTCTTTGATGCTACCCATAAGACGAGATATTCTATCCTCTGAGCTTCCTTGAGCTTAGCATCTAAGGCCAATTCCTCCATGGAGTTACTGATGTAGGGACCAGTTCTAACACATGCTGGGCGCATCTACATGAGAAGCTTAATGCACAGAAGACTAATGCTACTGTGCATTGGCGTGGCTGGCAAAAACCATGCTAATGAGTTAAAGCACAGTAGATTTAGTCAAATGCACATTAACATCACTTAAAAACCGTTCATCTGCACTAATGCACAGTAGTACCAACTACAGCGCATTAAGTTAGTACCTGTCATTACAGGTACTAAACTTAATACATGGTAATTACAGCGTATTAATGAATGTGTAGATGCACCTGCTGAGTAGTGTGTTACCCATCAACTTTAGTGGATCCATTTGTGTGCCCAGGTCTTATTCCTTATGAACACAGGTTATCAGAATACATACTGGAAACCATGCCCTTGACTTTGGTATGGTATTACATATGAAGCAAGGCAGTAATTCATTCATAAAGTGGAAGCGGTTCTTCAGAACTGGGACTGTGTGTTTTTATTTGTTCCTAGGCTACAGAATGAACTATGCTATTCATGCCTAATAAGTAATTTGTTGTAACCTCAACTGACTGAGCCAAGTGAGACCTATTTCCTTGTCTCTTCCCCCAAAACCCTGCACAAACTTAAAAGACTATAAAATGAAGCTCCAGATAAACATCACATCTATAAACAAAAATATGCTACCCTCACCATTTCATGCAATTACACGGTGGTACGTTATGTTGCTCAGAGGTACTTGCCATTGGCTCTGAGCACCGCACCAGAGTAAAGAAAATACAGAGGAGGACCACCAAGGTGCACTTTATATTAATGCTATCCATCTGCACAGGAATAATTCTCTTTTGCTGATCCGGCACAGAGGCTCATGCATAAACCAAATCCCCACCCCTGCCCATGTCAGAGCCCGCTGCATGCCATCAGGGAAGCAAGTCCATGTGTTGCTTTGCATATATTATTAGGGTGGATGGATCAGATCAGTCTGGAGCCCCCTTGCTAGGGAAAATGAAGAGTTTCTGATAAAAGGAGAGATGCAAATGGTGTAAATGAAGTAGGCTCTGGTTTTCTAAGGGCAGTAAGGATTGCTCGGAGCTGTAGTGTCTAGTTAAGCATGGTTTAACGAATACAATTTGTTTTTTAATCTAAATTGTTAGTACTAAGGAGCATGTCTCTCTGTCTTTCTCCTTTTTTTTTTTACCTCCTTCTCTCACTACATTTCTGCCTTGCCAGCCATTAAGGATGTCTGACACTCCAGCACTCACATAAACCCATTTTGTTTCAATGTGACTGAATGAGAAGACTGACCAGCTCCAGAGGACTTGAGAGAACTGGCAGAGCAAGTCAATTTGGATGGGTTTTAAGAAACAAAGCGGGCACATACTGATCCTCTACTGTGACCACCTGTCATGAATTCACCTGTCTGGATCCGAGCATCCTTTATGCACAGGCTGCACCATCATTTTATAGGAGCCTCTAGAGGTTTCCAAAGTTTTTACTCAGCCAGTTATAAACTGATCATCCAGAAATAGCAGAGCCTGGCTTTCTGACTGGAAGGGGTCCTGGTGCTGCAGGGTTAGATGATGCCCTAGGATGGCTGCCAGAAGGATGTATATGCATTATAGCCTCCAAACATCTGCACACCGCTATTGTTACAGCACATTGCTATCTCAGTGCCCTTCCAACATGCACTTTTAATGTCAGAAATACTGACTACAACCCCTAAAAGCATCTGTGGGGAAAAAGAGAACTAGCCTACAAGAAAACCATACAACCCGAGTCAGTCTTTGGCACCTCGGCTCTTTCCAGGCCTTGAAACTGTGCTGATGGCCCTGTCTATCTGGTCTTCTGGCCCAAACAACATACAATAATATGCAGGTATCCAAATCGACCCCCCCAGGTTTTCATAGATTTCATAAATTTCATAGACATTAGGGCTGGAAGGGACCTCGGAAGATCATCAAGTCCAGCCCCCAGGTTTAATATGACCGTAAAATAATCACCACATGTGGACACACAGACACACAGAGGCATGACTGGAAATGATCATATGTTGTATTAACCTTACTATAATGAGATGTTTGGCTACATTGATTTGAATGGGAACAAATGGAGCCTCAAAAGTCCACGAAGCAGGTTAGGGTGAAAGACAATTGTTATTAACCCAGCTGAGAAAGTGTGTCCGTGTTCATGTGCGTTACAGTAATACGATACAACTGGGTATTTATACATTGGGCTGCCAGGTGGTGCTGCTGCTGGACATCATCTTCCAGGTTCATTTTATTTAATGATCAAGCACATTTTGACTTCCAGATCAACATGCATTGCTAGTCTGGGGGTGTGCGAGGCCTTTGACAGGAGTATCTGCTCTCTGCCATGGGCTCTGATTAGCGTCACAGTTATTCCATGGGAAGCAGACACACACACAAAGACTAAAAGACAAGCAGATGCATGAGAACCCATGACAAATGCAGTCCTACACCTTGAGTCTTGTGCAACTTTCTCAGTAAGGCTGGAGAAAGAATGATGTCCTCCAACTTATCCCCAAACCTGAGGTCCTGAGCCACAGCACCTCCACCCAGAGCATACAGCTACACAGCAATCAGCAATCCTCTTATTCAACCAGTACAGCTCCACCCAAAGCAACGGCATTAGTAAACCTGGATAGTCACCGCGATCGCAGCTGCATGTTTCATCAGAGCTCGGTGGCTTTTTGAGGCAACCTGCTCCCAACAACCATAGTCAACAGCACAGGGGGCCGAGACTTCCTGACTCCCATCCTCAAAGGGGATTTCTCTCTGGAGAGCATCAGAGGGGCGATGGCTTGTCTGGCATATGTGGAGATGCAGAGCACTTGCTATTGTTTCGTCCAAGCCAGCCAGCCATCTGAGAGTCGGAGCAAATTGCATGAGTTAGTTCCCCGCTGGCTGCATCAATCTTTTTGCAACTCCATTTGTCAAACATCCTGCTACTCGCACAAACTCCCAGCAATACAAGGAGCAGAAGCCTAGCTGTCCTCAGTTCATACCCCTTCCTCCAGGTTTTATGTCCTCAGCTCCTCTCTCTCATTTCTTTTTTTTTTTTTTTTTTTTTTTTTTTTTCCCCCTCTT
>NW_017728992.1:205175818-205203120 GCF_001723915.1 Gavialis gangeticus
CCTTTTTTTTTTTTTTTTTTTTTTTTTTTCCTTTTTTGCCCATCTCTTTTCTTTCTTCTCTCTAAGTAGAAAACTATTATAGCAAACAAAACAGCTAATGGCAACACAATCCTCACAGGAAAAAAGCAGATGTACGTTTTAACTGCCTGTCTCTCAGGCATAATTGGTGAAATTTACATATATATAAAACAGACAAGAGTTGGCAAAAAGGGAAACTTTCCTAGAAAAAAATTGCAATAGTATATATTATTATCTATAACCATATATATTAGACTTTCAGTAACATATTGCACCTAATATATATTATATGATAGTAATGCATGGGTACATACTTGCACCTAATATCTATATCTATAGATATAAATATATTTTGCAATCCTTTTTTCTAGGAAAGGTTCCCTTTTCACCAACATTTGTCTGTTTTATATATTTATGTAAATTTAACCAATTATGCCTGAAAGACTTGCACATAATACATACATACATACATACATACATACATACATACATACATATAATAGGGTTAAAGTTTACCTATTCTTCAACTAGATGATGGGATATTAGGTATATAGGTGTGTGTGTGTCAAGATAGATAGATATATCTATAGATATATAGAGAGAAATATAGATATATATATTAGGTGCAAGTATGTACCCATGAATTGCTATTATTTATATAAACACATACATAACTGGAATTCATAGATATATAATTGCTACTAAATTTGCAAAGTAGATTTAATTACTTATTTAGATTTCCTTACATTCTGTTTCCTGTGATACAATTAATGTGTGTTAATCCCATCATCTAGTTGAACAATAGGTCAACTTCAACCTTGCCTTCTGCCATTCACTTGTTCTTCATGGCTTATTATTTATCAGCCACTCAACCTAAAAAGGATGAAACACGTATGAAAAAACAAAATATTTCATGGGGAACCTTGGAATAGCACCCCTATTGGGAAATAACCACCAGACCTGTCATAATCTGGCTATTCCCTCTGCTTTTCCTGTTTTATCACTATTAGTAGTTGCAGAAAAAGGCACATGGTAGAACAGTTTGCCAGATTTCCCATATCAGAGTTCACACAGAAGTACAAAGGATGAAAACAGGATTACCAGGCACAGGGCAAGACCCACAGATAATGAAAAATTCATGTCAAAAGATTGTTTTATGGAGAACAAAAAGCTAAACCTGAAGAGAAGGGCTGCTTGGATTGCTACTTTATAAATAGATTAAAACAATTACATTTGTCTAGCGACTAAACCAAAGAGCAAGGATACAAGAAGTAATCCACAAACGTGCAACTGATTCAGTCTGTGACCACAAATAGTCCCTGCGTCTCAGTTTTCTTGACTTTAAAACTGCAGTTTCCCTACCAAGGACTGGCAGCACTGGTCTCTATCCATCACAAGCTTATGGGCAACTGCACCAATCAAGTCGCATGCTGTGGTGAAGAAATACGTAGCTGTGGAAAGCAGAATTGTCTGTGGCTGAGAGCAATATCAAAGGTCTTGTAGGCAACAAGTAGGCTCTACATTTGAAGTTTATTTAAAGCCTGCTTATAAAGCACTTTCAGATATGTCTCTGGATAAGTGCAAACTTATTAACATTCCAAGAGGCCATTACCAAAAATGAAATGGGAAAAAAATACCTATTACATTTTGCACAGCGTCCTTTCAAACCTCTAAACATAGATTTATAATGGAAATGCAAACTGACCTTTACATCCTGTACTGTACAGCTGAAATGTTGCAAAAAATACATTATTCTGATGGGGGCAAGGGATGAACTCGGTGCACTCTGCGCTGCAAAAGTGCCCTCTGTCTTGATGTTTGTTCTCCAGACATTGCAGCACATCTGCCTTTCCTCTCCTTGCTGCAGCTGCTGAGCATCCAGGAGGGTTTCAGGGGCTTAGTGACTCCACAATTATCAACCTGTTACTGCAGCTTTCTTGTTGGCAAAGAATCCACCGGTTTGCCCTCGTTCCCAACAAACTATCTCATTAGCCTATATTCATCCAGGTTAAACTGTATTTACAACTGCTTAGGTCAGAAGTTGAGATGTTCCACCCTTCTCTTGTGCTACTTCCAGACAAGGTCCATTGCTGCTGGCTAGGTTGACAGATGTAATTGTATTGACCACCTTGGGATTCACCATCTGAATCAAAAGCACTTACCGTACAGTATACGTGTAATGAAACATGGTAGGTGCCAGGCACTTCCTACCTATTACACTAAACCAGAACTGCCGCAGGTAGAGCACGATTTCCACATTAAGAAATGATTATTACCTTTTAAGAAGGAAGCTCTCTCCAAGTATTAGCTGCTCTGTCTTCGAGTCCACTTCAACAACTTTCTCCCCGACTATGATTCACGTGGTCTCAGGGAGAAGGGTTTGATCTGGTGGACTGAACAGAGGTCAGGGACCCAGGGAAGACTGATCTACATTTTGAAGAGGCTTTGTTGTATGGCACTGAGGAGGCATATAACATCGGTGCGCTTCAAATAAGCAACATAATTGTCATCACTAAATGATCAAGCTGTGTTTGCCACCAAAAAGATTGTCCCAATGCAAAATCCTTGAGCGACTATAGATCCGACAACGGCTTCTCCATGATAGGGTTCAGGGTTTCCCCTTGCCTGAACAGTATTCAGAGTGACATAAAGGAAATCTTCTCACTTCTGATGTTTAAAACCATCTTGAATTTATGCATCACAGGAGACATAATACATCAAGCACTGTTCTGCTATGCAGAAGTCAATAGTCGAAGCTAGGCAACATAACAAAAGTCAGTTGCCTAGAAGTATTCACATAAAAATTAGCAGCACTAAAGATGGAAAATATTACTTAGCACATACACAACAGCCTGCTATGCTGAGATCATGTCATAGTTTCATAGTTGGTCGGGTTGGAAGGGACCTGAGCAGATCATTGAGTCTGACCCCCTGCCATGGCACAAAAAAAGTACTGGGGTCAAACGACCCCAGCAAGGTGTACATCCAGCCTCCTTTTAAAGACCCCCAGGGTAGGAGCCAGCACCACTTCTCTTGGAAGTTGGTCCCAGATCCTAGCCACCTTGACCGTGAAGTCGTGCCTCCTGATATCTAGCCTAAATCTCCCCTCTGCCAGCTTGTGACCGTTATTCCTGGTCACTCCTGGCAGTGCTTGGGGGAACACGGACTCCCCCAATGTCTGCGAGTCCCCTCTGACTAGTTTTTAAACGACCACTAGATCCTCCTCAGCCTTCTCTTGTGGAGGCTGAACAGGTTCAGGTCCCGCAGTCTCTCATTGTAGGGTCTGCCCTGTTGTCCCCGGATCATGCAAGTGGCCTCCTCTGGACCCTCTCCATGCTGTCCACATCCCTCTTGAAGTGCGGTGCCCAGAACTGGATGCAGTACTCCAGCTGCAGCCTGACCAGTGCCGCATAGAGGGGGAGGATCACCTCCTTGGACCTGCTCGAGATGCATCTGTGGATGCAGGACAAGGTGCGGTTGGCCTTCCTGACTGCGTCCCCACATTGCCGGCCCATGTTCATCTTGGCATCAATGACGACTCCAAGATCCTTTTCTGTCTGGTGAGTAAGAAGTGCATGGAACCAAAAAAAAAATTTTAGAAAATGTGTGTGCTGGAAATTAGGTCTAACTGGTATACAAGATAGCAAGAGGATGGACTATTGTACTTACCTTCTCTCTTTGACGGCCTTAATTCGACATCAGTGCTAATCAGAGAGGTGGACTGATATCTTCCTCTTACCATCATGGCTCCTGTCACTGCTATCTCCCAGTGTCCACTATGTTGCTACTGGATCTCCATCAGTCTCATAGACATCAAACAAGTCCAGGCCAAAGAGACACCCAAGTACAATTATTTTATTCTGCACATTACCCCACTCTACTTAGCACTGATTATACCTTAGCTGAAGTATGATGTACAATTTTGGGAAAACATTTAAAGAAGAGCGTCGAGAAATTGGAGAAGGTCCAAGAAGCTGGAAGATGATAACGAGGTTGGTTAGAAGCTTTTATGAGGAACCGCTAGAAAAAATAGGTATACTTGCTTTGGAGGACAGAAGATTAAGGAAGGGCATGATAGCACTTTACAAATATGTGAAAGCATGCCCCAATTACAATGGAAAAACCTGGTTTTCCCTGTCACCGAGGACAGGAAGCAAAGCAGATCTAGCTCAAATCTCAAAGGAAATTTCTCAAGTGTCAGAGCAGAATAACCGAACAAGCTACCAGAGAAAGAGCAGACTTCTTCCTTGAAGGTTTTCAAGCTGCGGGTTAGGCCCTTAGCGGGAAGGTTTAGGAACCATGAATCCTGTAACTCTGCAGAAGATAGGAGAAGATGACCCTTTTCCAACACCGTTTTGAACCTAATACCAAAACTGCAGCTAAAACCAATGTCTTAAACAGCTTGACACTGGTGCAAGTTCAACGGGCCCAACAGTGCTGAATATGAATTTTGCCTGCTTGTCTCCAAACACCAGCACCAGAAATAAAAATTGCCTTTCTTTCCTTGATGCTATTTCCTCTCCCTATTTCCCTGTGCTTGTCCTGTTGTATCTTCATAGGAGCAGGATACATTTTTAGCAACAGCTCCAGCTAACTCTCCCCCCCACCACACCAAAAAAAAAAAATAGTTAATACCATTGCTAATACTATCTAGAAGACTGTCAGATGGGAGACAGGGGGGAGTGGACATCTCACAAAAAACTCTCTGTTCCTTCAGAAAAAGGGAGTGCAAAGTATTGCTGAAATGAAAGGCTGAATATTTTACATTTCAAATGCTTTATCTGATCTGCTTTCTTTCTTTTTTTTCCTCCTGTTAATAAAGGTGAAACGATTTCTAATGGTGATTGTTGCCATGGGACTAAGCAGGCTGAGGTCTCTGTACATGAAACCCCAAATCTTATTTAACTGTTTAGCTATAAGGCAACAGGCCCCTGTTATCTTAAGCCTCTGGGCCCATTCGTTCCATAAAAAATAGCTAAGCGGTGCTCAGAAGAAAAGAAAAAGGACTCTATAGATAAATTAACCATAAAGCATGAGTGTTGTTCAACTGGCGTTTTCTTCTTTTAAGGTCTTTGAATGTAGAGAGGAAATCATAGTCCTCTGCTGACATCACACTCCATAATGTAGGAACTGAACACAATGCCACTTAATTCGGTATCCTGCATGAGTGAGTAGGCAGAGGTGACGGGTGTGAAGAAGCAAGCCCTGCGTATACAAAAAGCTTCTGTGATGAGTAACTGTTGTAAAACATAAGGGAAATACGAAGACAGAAGGTAGCACAAAAAATCATTCCATGAAGCACATAAAATCCTTTGCAAGCTAGATTTCTCAAGATAACACATGCATGTTTGTCTGCACATAGCAAGGTTAACCCAACATCAGGTCCCAAGGGCTGATAGCTGCCTGCTGTGGAGGCAATCGCTTAAAACATTTGCTAAATTCCCCAAAGTTGAGACATCGGCAAGCAGCTGGCGAGCAGACTGGTGCACACATTGGTTTCATGAGGCCGCCTTACTTTTGCTCTCCCTGTCTCCTTATCCAACATTACTCATGTCTCTTCCACTGAGCTCATTCCCTACAATGTCCTCTACAATGATTTCTCTAGTGTAGCTTTAAGTGGCTCAGATCACGGGCTTTAAACCAGTCCTCTTAAGAGACCCCACAGCCTAAGGAGCACCAATGTATTTACACATTCAAAATGATCCCATCGCTCCTACGTATACACTGTGCCTTTCCTCCCAAACACGCTGTCTTCCTCCTTAAGCCTTACAACTGTCATCATGCAGTTTTAAAATGGGCACGTTTGAATGGCACGCTTACCGACTCATCTGTTTGTTCATAGGCCTAACCTGCAATAAACGTGGCAATATGAGCATGCTAGAACAAGCCGTTCACCAAAGAGCTGCACAACAGATCATCTCCCTATCCTGAGAGGTGGATTTTCATGTCTTTTACTGCAAAAAAAAACCCAGCAGCCCAAACTCATTCTCCCAGCATACCTTCCAGAAAATAGTTGGTGGAAAACACTAAGGAACCTACCAACCAAATGATCAGAAGAAACAACTAGTTAAGAGGGGCACAAGCTCCTGGCTTAAGACCAATGCAGATCTCAGGAAATAAATGCAATCTTGCATAGAGCCACGGTACATTTCATGAAGCATTAGCATGTTTGAATTAACATGTCAGGCCCCTGGTGGGCGAGGCTGCCAAAGAAATGACTGGCCCTGACAGCAGCATACTCTGTGTATGCACACATGAAATATTAAGCAGGCTTCTTCCCACAGGTCCCTTCCATTCTGCCCATGAACTGCATTGTTTAATGAGTAACCATGGGTACTAAAACTTGAAAGGAGTCAAGATGTTTCTTCTAAGGAGTTTTTGTCCTAAGGAAGTTTACAAAATGTATGCCAAAAAGTCCAGAGGCAAGTCGCTGCAATTACAATCTCAGGCTACAGATTTATGCCTGTGGAAAATCTAAATTCAAACAAGGAACTTGAAAGACAGTTTGCTATCTCTCACTGTATAGGAGAGAAGAAATGTTTAAGGATTGTAGAGCTGTTTTTCAAAGCACCACTGAACTCTTAAGCCTTCTAAAGTGCTGGGGCTTGCTATGATAGTATATCATAATTGTATTTCAGAAACCAACAAAAAAAAAAAAAAAAAAAAAAAAAAAATCAGATTTCTGTTTGTGGAAAGAGAAGGCCATCTTCTACTCTGGAGAAGATGCAATCAGAAAGGTCATTCAAAACTGAACAGTGTGAAGACATAGTATCATAAAGAAGTCAGGTTGCATGGGACCTCAGGACATCATCTAGTTCAACCGGGAATCGAGCCTGAGACCTTGGGGTTATTAGCCCCATGCTATAACCAACTCAACTGAACAGCTTTACAATATACATAAATATATCAGTTTATACTGTGCATTTCAGAAAAATCTCAAAGCACTTCTTTAAGCATAATCAACTACCATCCCAAATTTGCACTTGGCATAACTAAAGCTGTGAGCAGTCCAGGCTAACGTTTTTAAACTTCAGACAAGCAGCCCTATTTAGTGTTTGGGTATTAATCTGTGGATCTACCCATTTAAGGTTAGGAATCCATGTCGGAAAGGATTTAACCTAATACCAGAGCACAAGTGAAGGACAGAAGGGGAAAGAGAATCAAATTCTCCTGATCACCAATTGGTTTTCTAATTGCTATGGAACACAGATCCATGCGACGATAGCTCCTCTGTCATTGAATACTTGTGCACATGCACATCGACACACACACACACACACACACACAATTTCAAAAACATATTTTCTTCCACCTCCTGCTTACTAAAAAGCTCCATCTTCGCAGGGAAGGATCTGAGCATGGCAACCCATGCATGTGTCACCTCCAGGCTAGGTTACCGTAATTCAGCCTCTGAAGCTGACCTTGCAGATACTGCCAGGACTCCAGATAATGAAGTGTACCTAACCCACATGCTTCAAAGCTTCACATATAACTCTGCTGTACAATGCAAAGGAGTGTAAAGACACCTGTGATTGCTCTAAATGACCTAGCTTGGGTATTGGATCTGGGCATGCTAGCACAGAACTTTACATGGACTAATTGTCCCTGTTGAGAAACAGGATATATTTAATCCATGCAAAGCTCCATGCTTACTGATCTACACTGCTTCTCCCAGTACCCAAGCTAGTTTGGGTATCTCTACATTGCACTATAATCTGCAATGTTAAAATGCCTGCAAGTGGCCATGAGTACATCAGACCCATACTAGAGCCATGGGTGGAACTACAATAGAGATATGCGGGGTGCAGATGGTGATGTACATCATCACATATTTAAAAAAAAAAAACACTGTTCTCCCCTTAAAAATAAATTAGAAGTGTTACTAATATGCAAGGGCCCAGGCTTAAATCATTCAGTTTAAGAAGCAAAAACAAAAATAACCTCATAGGAATGAGTTAAAAACCACCTGATGGGCTGTGAAATAGGAGCTTTATTACCAGGAGCAGCTAACAGACAGCAGAACTGCAGAACACAGGATAGCATGACTGGTAGAACATCAAGGCCATTAAAAAGAAGAAAGGGTAATTAACACCTGTGAAATAAAGAGTTTATAAGGGATTAGGTAGATTATAATGAGCGACAAAGTCAATGGAGTCCCTCAAATCTGCCTGAATAGAAATGCTGCTGCCACTGTCAGGCTGTTGGTTTTAAAGTTTGAATGAAGTAGGAATCAAAGTGTATGTGTGTGTGTGTGTGGTGGGGAGAGGGTGTACTCCTAGGTGTGTAGGCAGAAACACAGCAGTCTGCAGCTCGCTATGCTTCCCAATCACACCTAATTACCTGATTGGGAACAGGGTCGAGCTGTTCCCTATAAAAGCCAGGCCCTGAACAGCAAAACCAGCAGTCTGTTGCCAGCATCTGGAGAGACACCACTGGCTGAGCTGCTGCTCAACACCTTGGAGGTCTGGGGGGACTATAGGGATGAAAAGAGGTCCCTGTCCCGGGTACGACAAAAAACTACACCCTGCTGGGGAAGGATGGTCTGATGGAGCTGCCCATGGTGGGGTAGTCCCTGGAAATGCCAGGCCAGTTGCCTCCCCAGTGAAAGGCAAGTATGAGGCACCTTATAATCCCAGCCCCCACCTACCTGGTGGGTATTAAGATCAAGCAGGGGGAGCCCAGGAGATGGAGCTTGGAGCCCTGATCCTAGAGATGGGGCTTGGAGCCCAGGGCTGGGGCTTGGAGGCCCAGAGAGGAGCCTGGAGCCCAGTGTGGAGGCATGGAGTCCAGTGAGGGGCTTAGAGCCCACAGTTTGAATAAAGAAAGAACCCAGTGTGAAGGCACTGGGACCACAAGCTTTGGTGGGGAGTGAGAGTCCCGTGTGAGACTCTGGAGCTTAGGTCCCAGTGTGAGACACTGGAGGAACATCTGTGAGGCATGGGACATGATAACGAAAGGTCAGAGCTGTGTGTAAAGCTTTTGTCACCAGGGCAAGTAATTATTATCCATCAAGGCGTGGCAGGCGAGGTAGGAGGGTTGTTTGCCTGGAAGCAAGTGGGTCGGCCTATGTTTAGATTGGCCCTGGAATGCCCACTTGTTACAGGACGCAAGTGCACCTCTCCCCTCCCTGCCCCCCGGATCTGCCCTAACTAAGCCCCTCCGTTCACCCCCAGTCAGCTGGAGCTGCCAGTTTTAAGAATTGGTCCCAAGATTCAAAGCTATGAATAAACAAAGCCCCAGCTACAAAACAGACTGAACTTGGATCTTTGAACAGTTAAGGTAACTGTGCTCTGGGATGATGTAGATCAAAATCCGTAATGAAAGGTACACTGGAGCAGGGGGTAGAGCACCTTTCAGTGAAGGCATCTTGCTGTGGAACAAACTTCCAGAGGACAGCTACTGAGCATAGAGTCTGGCCAGGGGAAGGGATTGCTGCAAAACCTTCCTTCCTGAAGGGCTTTTCTGCCATGAGAGACAGACACAACAAACATCTCCTTTTACACTATAAATGTCTTCAATAAAAAGAACCAACTGACACTTTAAGACAAACAAGCACACCCTGCCTCCAACCTGGGCTTGTCTTGGAAAGGTAGAAATACCAGAGGCTCCTGGAAATCCACTAGGAACTTCAGTGTTGCAATCAATTTTCCTTTGAAGGTGCTTGGATACATTGGAACGGCAGAAGAAAAGCAATTGCTTTGATTAGATTCCTGATCAGTGCCATGCCTCATTCCCAGAAGGGGTCCAATCTAACAGTCCTGGGGCCAAGGTCTGTTAGATTCCCCCAGTTGGGTACTTAAATCACCCAGAGTATGATCCTAATTATATCCAGCTTGAGTTCCTAAAACCATTAGTGCAAAGGGTGGGTGAGTCCTCATCCTCCTTGCTGCTTTCTTGTGACTTAATTAAGACTAAGATGTTGGTATGGGTTAGAAGCAGATGCTCTGGGATTTTCAGGGACTCAGGCAGAATGAGAGAGGAATCATTTAGGTATCAAATCGGTGGAACAGAGTCTGGACCCTAATGTCTAACATACTAGAATTACAGCTGGGGGAGGGATTAAACATCTCATCTGGAGCTAGAAATGAATAAATGGCAATGGGGGGTGACTTGGGAGGAGGAACCCAAATGACTCCTTTCTGGTTCTTCATCCTGGTTCCTTCCCCTGGCACCATGGGTCTGCTCATCTCCTTATGACACTGCTACCCTGTGCCCCAGGGGACGAGGGATGCTCCCAAGTAAAGGGGCAACATGGGGGGACCAGTTTGTTCCAGGCATTGTGAGTGGAAGGAAAGGGAATCAGAAATATATATGGGGCAAGTGGGATGGGATGGGATGGGTTAGGAAGGGAGTTGGAAGTGGAATGAAGGCTGAGCAGGGACCCATCTTTCTATGCTGTAACATCAGCTCATGGGGCTATGGCTGTGGCCCACTACCAGATGCCAAACCAATACGAGACATGTGGTGAGCTCCAGCACAAAAATATCAGGTCCCTCTGATGATAGGGCTGCTACAACGCACTGAAGAGCAGAGGCAACAGCATGGAGCAACCTTCAAAAACAAGACCCGGACATGCACATCAGGTCCCCTATCCTCATCTCTGCAGCTCCTCAGTGGATGGGAGCACCAACCTCCTTGGACCACTGACTGATCCTTGCAAACCCAGCTCCTCCAAGCACCACTCCACCCTCTCACAGCCTGTGAAGCCCTGATGTGTTAATCCACAGCAATGCTTTCCATGCTTTCATGTGGCCACTATTTCTGATCAGCTTGTGAACGAATCCACTTCCAGTGCAAACCAAATGCTATATGCAAACCCCCGCAGGGTCCAGGATTGCCCATATGTTTTGTGATTGAATCCTGTCATCTCAGGTCCCTAGCTAGGGTCATTTGCACTGAAATGGAGAAAAATGAAATTACGTCTCTCCAAGCTTCAAGTATGTGGGCTGTCCAACACACGAGCACAAGCAAATGCGTGTGCACACACACACTACAGCTGTACAAAACTACTCGGGGTCAGGAATGTCAGGAGAAGCCCTGGAAAGACAGATTAGCAACCAAAGGATAGATAAAGTGGTCAAAGGTATGTGATAAATTAATCTAGCAGACAGCTCTGTAGTTTGTCACATAGTCGGTTGCTTTCAGGTGCTAAAGGATGAGAGATTATATCTTAAATATAAGATATAATTATGAACAGAGCAGGTGTATTATCCAGTAATATGTAAATGCTGATAGCTGGTAACCCGGTTTTACTGCCAAACCTACAAGGTGGTTCACGTCAGAAATTGATGCCAGAAGCGATAAATAAAGGATAGATAAAGTTAATCCTGCTACTGTGAGTTTAACAGGGAAGGTATTACTTTGAAGGGTTTAACATATTAACGGAATATAAATGGCATTTCAAAATATTTATGGAAAGCTTTTTTTTTTTTTTAAGCTTACAGAAGCAGAACAACAAAACCACATAAAATATTATTAAAATCCTCCCCTCAATTAAACTAGCTGACACTTAAAAGCTTCTGATTTACTTTAAAAAAAATATATCTTCTTTCAGAAAATTATTACTTTAAAATATCTTTCTGCTTTTCATTTTTTTTTTTTTTAAATAAATCTGAATTTCTTAAGAAATATAAATACCTTAATGGAGGATTTTTTTTTTAAGCCAGTGCTTCCAAGTTATCAAGAGTAATATAAAGATAAAGCAAGACACGTATATAAGGGGAAAGAAACTGCAGAGAAAGTCAATTATGTGAATAGTTCAATTATCCAAGCGTAGGATGTGCCACCACCTTGCTTGGTGCTTGGTACCAGGGAGAGCAATGGTAGCTAAAAAAGGAGGAGAACTGTTCTAGGGCATGAAAAAAAAAATGAAATAAGGGCCTGAAAAACATGTGTGTGTGGGTGTATCTGTTTAATGAAACAATTGGATTTTATCAATGGATATTGGTCCCAATTAGCATGGATAACTGCCTCTCTAGTGTGGTTGGAAAATGATTCAAGGTATCCTATTCCTTGGAACATGGGATCATAGGAAAGCAGGGCTGGAAGGGACTTCCAGAGGTCCTCCAACCCAGCCCTCTACTCATGGCAAGGTCATCCCTGGCTAAAACATCCCAGTAAAGTAACCTGCTGTGGAAAACTTCCAGGGATGAAATATATCTTTGAATCTAAAATGCATTCCAACTTCCTGACTCTCAGTTTAAGGGGACCCTGCCCCATCCACCAAATAAAGATGTGTCTTTGGAATAAAACCTACTGGCTCCTATTTCACCCTTGACTTAAAGATGCAGGCCATTCTCAAAAGAAATTTTTCTTTTTTCTTTTTTTAAGTGCCTTCTATTTGAAGGAATACAGAGGTATAAAAGCATGTGGTGATCCACAGTACTGAATGCTGCAGTACTAATAATAAAAAAAACTGTATCCTCTCCTTTGTATGGGCAATGTGCCGGGTGCAGAGATCCCACCCAGGAACACAGCTGGGTATTCGTATCCCTCTGCTGTTTCCACCACATGAGGCGGGCCAGTAGGGAGCGCTCCTGTGTCGAGCCGCCCACCTCCCTGCGCCCGACCACCTTCCAGGCTCTGAATGCCTCCCTAGGGGCGCCTTATGTCCAGCCGAACCCTCTCCCGGAGCACACTCGCCAGTCTGGGGGTAACGTGCCGCCACCACCCTGAGAGTGGACTGTCTCGGCCCTGTATCCTCGGGGAAACACAGGCCTAATAGTCCTACGGGTACTCGACCCAATACAGGCACTTGGGGTACTTCCCCAAGTCCGGGGGCAAAAAGGAAACTCTCCCTTAGTCCACAGACCTAAGGGGTCTCTTAGGCATAATTTAGACCCACCCCTCAATAAGTCTCCCACACCAGTCAAAAAGGAGAACTTTATTGATTACAGGGGGTAGGGTAAACTAGGGTACAGGATAGAGCAATATCTAGAAATCCTAAAGAGCAAACAGTCTGGCTGTGGTAGCCTTTTGATTACGCATCTGTGATACTTCCAGCTAAATATCTAATCAGATTGAGTAGCTTACTCACAAGCATCTTCCAAAGGCAGGTGAAGTTTCCCTTTGGAGGCAGGCGGTTCCTAGCTCGTGAGTTTGGGGGGAGAGAGCCAGTTTCAGATGTTAAGGCTTCTCTGTCCCCTGCCTGTCTGCTGCGTCACCTCATGGCCGGAGAGAAGAGACCGCCTCCTTCCCCGTCCTAACTTATATAGCCCCTGTGACCTCATTCACCTGGGCTAGCGGAGGTCAGCCCCAGTTGGCTGTCAGCCAACCAATTTGAAATGCATCACCTGTTACCGGGCAGATTCCAGCTCCGCAGGTAGAAACCCCTTACCCAGATAAGTGATGCAAGTCCCATAGGCAGAGGGAGCAGGTTTCCCCCTCCCTCAGGAATGCAGCCAGCTCCAGTTCCCTAAAGAGACAGGCTGAGGGTGTGGTCCCCTGTGTGCTAGGCCCATCCTAATTGAATGGTCACAGCACAGAGATTTAAATCACAGTGTCACAGGGCAGAGATTTTGGGGGAGAAACCAAGGTGGCTTTCTGCCACAGGCAAGAGGCAACTATCAATTTGTATAACCAATGCCATGTTCAGCCTGTATCTTAGCTTTGAATCAGACTATGAAGGGTGTGGAATCAGTGAGTAGACACACTTAACTGACGAGGGGCAGCCTACTCTTGCAATTAGTTGATTCAAGAAAATGAACCTGATTGCCTTCTATGAAGAGATGGCTGGCTGTTTGGATGCGTGGAAAGCAGTGGGTGTGATATACCTTGACTTTAGAAAGGCTTTTGATACAGTCTCCCACTGCGCTCTTGCAGGTAAGCTAAGGAAGTACAGGTTGGATGAATGGACTGTAAGGTGGACAGAAAGCTGGCTGGATCGTTGGTCTCAATAGGGAGCGATCAATAGCTCGATGTCAAGCTGCCAGCTGGTATCAAGTGGAGTGCGCCAGGGCTCGGTCCTGGTCTTGTTCGATATCTTCATTAGCAACCTGGGAGATAGGATGCAGTGCATCCTTAGCGAGTTTGTGCATGACAGCAAGCTGGGGGGAGTAGCAGATACACTGGAGGTAGGCTAGGATACAGAGAGACCTCAACAAATTGGAGGATTGGGCCAAAAGAAATTGCATGAGGTCCAACAAGGACAAATGCAAAGTCCTGCACTTAGGAAGCAGCAATCCCATGCACTGGGGCATGCTGGGACTGACTGGCTGGGGAGCAGCTCTGCAGAAAAGGACATGGGGTGACAGGGGACAAGAAGCTGAACAGGAGCCAGCAGTGTGCCCTTGGTGCCAAGAAGGCTACCGGCATCCTGGGCTGCATTGATAGGAGCATTGCCAGCAGATCGAGGGCAGTGATTCTTCCCCTCTATTCAGCACTGGGGAGGCCACATCTGGAGTCCTGTGTCCAGCTGTGGGCCCCCCACTACAGAAAGGATGTGCACAGGTTGGAGACAGTCCAGCGGAGGGCATCAAAAATGGTTGTGGAGCTGGGGGACAGGACTGGTGAGAAGAGGCTGAGGGACCTGGGCTGATTTAGTCTACAGAAGAGAAGACCGAGGGGGACTGAATACCAGCCTTCACCTCCCTGCAAGGGGGCTGCAAAGAGGATGAAGCTGGGCTGCTCTCAGTGGGGGCAGATGACAGGACAAGGAGCAATGGGCTCAAGCTGCAGCAAGGGAAGTTGAAGCTGGATGTAAGTAAAAACTGTCTCACTAGGAGGATGTTGAAGCACTGGAACAGGTTACCTGGACGGGTGAAATCAAAATCCCTGGAGGTGTTGAAGACCCGGCTTGACAAAGCCTTGGCTGGGATGATGTAGTTGGGACTGGCCCTGCTTTGAGCAGGGAGTTGGACTAGATGTGAGCTCCTGAGGTCCCTCCCAACCCTACATTTATACAAGTCAATGGGCCTCAGCTGGGGGTGCCCATTCAGATCCCATTGTGTGTTTGAAGCGTCTCTCCTTGTGCTCACAGGCCTCAGAACATGGGAGAACCAAAGGCACCGACCAGCTCCTTTTGCCCAGAGAAAGCCCCCTAGGTATGGATACCCTTCTCCCTGTAAAATGCTGGTGATACTTCATGGTACATGAACCTGCCTTTTGGGGCAGCATGAAGGTAATCCCAAATGATGAGATGGCTTATTATCTGTAAGATTCCTCTCCTCTCCAAACCTCAGGTTTGTGGCAGGCCTGGAAAGGCTGTTTGGTGATGTGCACATCCCAAAGGAGAGCAGGTGCTCAGCAGACAGGCAGCACAGCTGAGTCTCACAAGCCAGGCCTTTCCCCTTCCCCATGACAGACCTGTTCACAGGCTGGACCGAATTAATTCTTCTCAAAAAACTAAAGAAGAAAAGAAAACTGTGGAGTTTCTTTTTAGCAGAGCACCTGAATCGTGCACACTACACAACTCTTAATGCAAGCAGTATACTCCCGCAGAAAATTACATCCAAAACGCCTATGTTAAAAGAACATTAAGACTGAAAAATGAAGCACTCAACAGCTGGGAAAATGCTAGAATTAAGGGTGCCCATGCAGCCTTAAATTCAAACTCTTTATGCCCAGATGTACAGTCTTTAATTACATTATAATTCCCCGCCGCCCCCGAGATGCTCGCCCAATTCAAAGCGGAGGGTGGAAGGTACTAACTTAAAGTGTAAGCTATTGAATTCTTCCTTTTTAAACTCCTTTTTCAATGAATAGTTGTAAAGAATTATTTACTACATACCATTTCCTCACCAGCTTTTCTATGCTGCTCTTATCATAGTATGTTTGAGGGGCTTTTTAATATTAGTAAGTCCCTCCACTATGCCCCCCAGGAGAACAGGCAGACAGGTGAAAGACTGGGGTATAGAGATTAAGACTAAAAAGAAACTGTAAGTACCTCATGTCAGGCACCCAGAGAATGAGGAACAACTGCTGAACATTTCAGTTTAATTGACTTGCCCATCTTCACAAAGGAACTTTTTTTTTTGGCAAAAGCAGGGAGAAAATCTAATTTCCCCAGGCAACATTCAACTCCCGAAAGCATGAGACACTCGTATCTCTTCTTGTAATACCTCCACACCTTCCAACCTCTATAAGAAATGAATTATGGGTCCTATAGACACCATCCTCTACTCCACACCCAGGATTCATCCCCAGAGCTGGTCCTTCCTTGTGCATTGCATGAAACAGGAGAAAAACGGCAAGAGAGTCTATAATTAAAGATGGTGCCATACTGCATATGCATAAGGAGGCTGAATTAAAGTAGCCCGCACAGCAGCCCAAAGAAGCATTTCCTAACATTTGAATATTTGGCATTGCAACCTTAGCACTTCTTTTACATATGAAACGCACACACCCAGGTCAGATCACAGTTACACTGGCCACATCCAGCTCACAGGCTTTATGTTTGACACCGGTGCTATAACCTAATCACCAGTTGTGCGAGGTGACATTCAGCTTGTTCATCCTCCAGAAGAGGTGGCCCTCTGCCCCCTTGAAGGAGGGGTGCAGGATGCCAAGCATGTTCTGAAAGAAAACCCCACTGCTGAAGAGCGATGAGCAAAGATGTTTGCTCTGGGATGTATGGATGTTCGCCCCTGGACACCACTAGTCAGGCAGTCTTATGGTGCCGCACACTGCTTTTTAGATGAGGAGCACGCTTGCAAACCGAGCTCCAATTTTAAGGGGAAAATTAACTCTCTGGGCTCTCTCAGGGAGAAGCAAGCAGATATGCTCCTCTTCCTGAAAATCTCTAAATCCCCAGTCATTTCCAATAAATGTATTATAATAAATAGCACATAATAATCATAAACAGCACATAATAACCGGATCTTTTTCAACGGTCTTCTTTTCTGCGCTATGGGCTACACTAGACAAAGTGGGGGAGGGATATGTTGAAATCGATAGTTCTTATTTGCTGTTCAAAAATAGTTAGCAATCTGGCTGCTCTTGCTCTGGAAGAACACTCCATATTCCAAATTAGCATAACCCCCTTTCAGAAATAATTACCATATTTACTTGCACGCCACACATCTTTTCCCCCAAAATTAGTTTTCCAGAACTGGGGTGCATGCCTTAAGGGGGAAAGCTGGGGGGGGGTGGTTTGCCTGGAACAGAAGCATGAAGACACTGTAAGGTTGTTGCTGCTTCTCTTCCTTCCATTCCCTCCAGCAGCTTCATGTGGAGAGGGAAAGAATCTAGCAAGGCAGATCCAAAGGTTCACCATACACCAATTTGACTCCTGCTTTACCCAAAGTATAAAACCAACAGCCTGGTAGCAGGAATGGCACTTCTATTCAGGCAGTTTTGATAGAGTCAGTGACTTAATGGTCCATTACAATCTACCCAATTCCTGCAAATCATTCTTCATTCTGCTAGTGTTAACAATTCTCTCTTTTAATGGCCTTAATTTTGAACCAGTCTAACTATCCTTTGTTCACCAATTTTGCTATCTGTTACTTATTCCTGGTCTCTCTCCTCTTATTTTACAGCCCTGCAGGCTGATTTTTGCTCTTTCCAAAATCCTAGATTCACGCATGGAGGCCAGCCTTCAGCAGCAACTGCAGTTTCAGCTTTTGGCTGAGCAACCAACAGCTGCTGAAAATCCAGCTGTAAAAGGGTTAAACTTATATCCTTTGCTTCAGAAGCAAAGTGAGGGTGAGCGGGGTGACGATTAGGCTTTGTTCCTGTTTTTCGTGGCCATAACTCTGGGAAATACTTTTTTCCTCCATCCTGCCTGTGCAAAAACAAGGTGCAGATCTTCATAGATTTCATAGACATTCGGGCCGGAAGGGACCGCAGAAGATCATCGAGTCCAGCCCCCCGCCCAAAGGGCAGGAAGTCAGCTCGGGTCATAGCATCCCACCAAGATAAGTATCCAATTTGCTCTTGAAGGTGTTCAGTGTAGGTGCTTGAACCACCTCCGACGGCAGGCTGTTCCAGACCTCGGGGGCTCGGACAGTAAAGAAATTCTTCCTTCAAGCCTGAAACGGTCTCGCAGTACTTTATGACCGTTTGACCTCGTCACCCCTTGGGGCACTCTGGTGAACAAACATTCCCCCAGATCCTGGTGGTCACCCCTGATAAACTTATAGGTGGCCATCAGATCACCCCTGAGCCCGCGCTTTTCCAGGCTAAAGAGCCCCATGGCTCTCAGCCTGTCGTTGTAAGGTCTGTTTTCCTGACCTCTGAGCATGCACGTGGCTCTTCTCTGGACTCTCTCAAGCTTCTCCACATCCTTTTTGAATTGTGGAGCGCAAAACTGGATGCAGTACTCCAGCTGCGGCCTCACCAAGGCTGAGTACAGGGGGAGAAGGACATCCTAGAATTTGCTTGAAAAGCATCTATGGATGCAAGCCAGCGTTTTGATCGCTTTATTAGCCACGGCATCGCATTGCAGGCTCATGTTCATCTTATTTGGGGGTATGTGGTAGGCAAGAAAAGACAGCGTCTATAAATGTGGATAAAGCCAATTCAGAATAAGGTGCTCTTACTTCAGCACAACATGTGTGCACGCAGGGAATTGTTCAGGAAGAGCTAATCTGCTTTACAGTCACAGTCTATCTTCACTGAGACCAAGTTCCTTACACAGACAAGACCTTACGTGCAGCATGTGCATGAGACAAAATGTGTGTTTGCACGTGTATGAACAGGAGTGCGAGAAGCCAACAAAACAAGCTGATTCTTACACCATTCCTGTGCTGGCTCGAGCACTTTATTCTGCACGGCCTTTCAACAGCTGCAAGCACTATGGAAACCGACTTCTTGTGAAGTCCTCCCTTCCACACCCCCTCACATCCCCCTATTCCCAACACCACCCTCACAAAGCAAATATAAAACCAGGCCATGTGGCAATTTTATTGTCCAAATAAAACTCTACTCAAAGACTACTGTATTCGCCGTAACAGCAAAAGAGATAAACTAGCCACATGTTCATTCATTGCTGTCTCCGTCCCTTCTGGGTTAGAGGGCACTTAAGGGGAAACATGGGGGAGACAGCACCCAGCCTCAGAGATCTTTTTTGCAGTTAACCAACAGGATGTTGCTGCATGCGTAGGTTGTGCATTCTTGCCAGCTCTTAGGAATCGCAGAAATCGAGTGTCTACACCAGTGGTGCCCAATCTTTTTACCCTGCCGGCCAGGTCCCTCTGCACGAAGCATCCAGCTGGTGGGTTTGATCCATAATACAGAGTCAGCGTGGCCTGGGCTGGATCAGGCCACAGGGGGGTGCAGGGTCCAACCCTGATCCATCTGCCGGGAGGGGAGAGAGCGTAGGGTGGAAGGTGGACAGCCCACCCCTGATCTGGAAAAGGTACGGGGCAAAGGGGGTTCGGGGGTGGGACACAGCCAGGCCCCGACTGCAATACGTGAGGAGGTGGAGCTTTTCAGCCTTAATCTGGATGTGTGGGGTGTGGAAGTTGAGCAGCCCAGCCTGATCCGGAAAAGTGGGGAGCAGGCCAGGCCCTGATCCTGTTGTGCAGCAATGGCCCAGGCAGGGCTGGATCCAACCCACAGAGCTCCCACTTCTGCCCATTATTCTCACCCGTGGAGATCCTCGTGGGTTGGATGCCATGACTCCATGGGCCAGACCTGACCAGCACTCCTGGTCTACAGCACAGGCATTATGGGCACAACTCATTATAAATCCCTGTGGACCTAGGCCTGCCCTCAGCATTGTGCCGTGCCCTCTTAGCAAATCTGAGACAACAGTGAGCACAAAAAAAAAGGAGCGGGGTGGGGAGGAGAAAGCTTCTGCTAAGTTAAGGGCTGCACACCTTGCCTCCTACAAACCAGGGAGTTCTCCCCTGCTCCGAAGCAGCAGGACACCCTTCCAGAGTCACAGGAGGCTGCAGGGTGGGGAGTTCAAAGTTACCCTATTTCCAAAATTAAAAATGAAATCACTGATTGTCACGGCTGAGTAAAGTACGTATTTACAGAGTATACCAGAATTACACAAGGCAAAGAGAAGGACTGTAATGCTTTGAACAAATGAGAATTGTTTCTTAAAAAAGAATTTAAAGTTCTCCAAATACCATTACGGCTGTAGGTACAGAAAGTTATCCTCAGAATAGGGGTGTCCAGCAGCCAGCAAAACATTTAATCTTGCAGAGAAACTCTTAGACAAGCACCCTTGTCGCTCGCATAAATCTTTATTAGAAAATAATTGGGGGAAAAAATCAATTTGTATGGACAATGGTGTTTGTTTTCTGGATGTTAATTATTCATTTTCCTGCTCTATTACAGGACCCATGGGAGCACTGGAGGAAGACGAGGTACTGGGAAGGGAGAATCAAAACAGTGACAGGACACTGATGGCAGCTCTCCTGTCGCGGGGGTGAGAAGGGAGGATGTGGAGTCCGCCTGAGGTGCCAGGAGGAGGCGTACAGTGCTGTGTACATCAAAAGCTGACTTTTCAACCTGAAACCACCGCACACAGGCAGAAGTAGAGAGGCGTGTTAAAGTTAAAAGACAGACTAAAAATGAGATTTGATGCATTTTTCATCACAAGATGTTGGGGTCAATCTTCTGGTCTTCGGGTGTCTTGGGGCTGGCTGTACTGGGTGTGTCTAGGGCTGCGTACACACATTCAGATGATCTGGGAGAATACTCCTATGTTTGTTTTCCTGGCAAAAAAAAAAATTACCCAACAGACACCTGACCAGATCTTTAAATGCTGAGCCCCTGGAGAACAGACAGCTTACAGAGCTTATGGGAGCAAAGGCTCCCTCAGTCTGCCTCAAGATAGGTGGCAGCAGTGCACAAGGCAGCCCTGATTGGCTGCTCAGGGTCAGCATGCATCTTCCTGTATCACAATGTGTGGATTGGGAAGGGGAAGTGTTTGCTGGAGCAAAAAGAGCCCAGTGAGTAACACAATATTGCCTGGGTAGGATATGGGGAGAGGAGTGGCAAAGCACCTTGGGATTCATGAGGACTGTGCTGTGGCTTCTCTCAGTAGAGAATGCATACAGACATTCATTCTCTCGAGATCAACTCTCCTTAGAGTGATTTAACACTGACCGTCCCTGGGGTTTTGGTTTTGTTTTTTTTCCTCCAAGAGAGGGCATTTTTGGTTTGGAAGAAAAATCCTGAACATGTGAACACTCATAGTTTCTCCTGGGAGAGAAATGATTTTCCCAGGAGTCACTGGATGTCTGTACATGACTTAAATTAGAGCAACATCTGTTTTAGAAGAGAGGAGGTTAATCACCGTCACTCTTCTAAACACGCTAGGTAAAAGCAAAGCCAGAATGGCATCTGCGGGACTGAACAGTTCAATATACCCAAAAGCCAAGCATACCTGCCTAGGTACAGCCAAGTGTACAAACTACCTCGAGGAAGTACACAGGAGCTCAATGTACCTACTTTGGCTGAAAAGTTCAGCAGCACACCCATATGTTTTATACGGGTGAAACATCCACAGAAAATAGCAGCACGGCAGGGGCAGGGAAAAAATCAGCGAGCCCTTGAGGGCTTCAGAAACTACTTCTGCCGCTTCTTCCTTCTCTAGAAGGCACTGGCTGTATTACTGGATCTTGAAGAAATAAAGAAATAGAAAAAAAGGACCCTTGGGGCATTTGGGGTTTCCAGGACAATGAGATAAAATCATGAAACTATGAAATGAAGCAGAACCAAAGTCTTGTCCTCAGCTTCACAGGGTCCCCTCATGACAGCAATACTGAGTTCAGGGGTGGAGGGAGGGGGTGAATTTGTTAGCCTGACTGCTAAAAATGATGAAGTTTTAACATCCTAATGCACTACATACAGAAAGGTCATTTTAATTTTCTGATTAGTGCCCATACGATGAAAAGTAACAGTGTCTGTGTAGGGATGTGCAAGAGAAGGGCTAGCAATTTTTATCTACCAAAAGCAAGACATGACTTACAATTCTTTTGATGTGGGTAATTTTGAGGTGTAGTGTCCCAGGCCAGTTTTCTCCCTATAAACATGCCATCCTGCTATTCCTTCCCTCTTTCCTCCAACTTGTTTGGTTGCCTTTGGCAAGGGAAACCTCTATCAGCTTCCAACTCCAGCCATCTCATTCACATTAAACAAAATAGCATGTCTGGGACGAGTGATCATTTTCCATTATCTACTTACCTTCCTCCCCAACCCAAAAACTAGCGCAAGGGAAGCTTTATAAGATAAATGCATTTCCAACCATCATGAATCATAAGCATGAAGAAACACAATAGAGAAAGTCTGGTGAAAAGTTACCGAGGGTGCAGGGATAGATAAGTAAAAGGTAAAAGAGAAATCTGTAGCAATACAGTACAGACTCACAGTCCATCTCGCAGCTCTTGTGTATCGTTTGAGGTCCCCAGGGATCTAAGGCTTCTTTCCAAGGAAGTCACTGTCAACAGGAGAAAAAGAAAAGACAAAGAAATAGCACTTTGTTCCAAAAAAAGAAAAAGGATTATGTGTTTTAAATGGATTTTCCTTCACACTGCTGCATGGAGCAACTAACATATGGGCAAATGAACGCACAGAAAAATGAGACAAGAAAGGCCAAAGTCTGACAAGTCACTTCTTCACCAGGGAAGCTGATCAAGTGCAATACGAGCACACGGTGCACAAGAACTGTTACAAGCGTTTGCTATTCGTGCTCTGCCGTAACTGTAAATGGGTATTTCCAGCTTCCAAGTTACACTCTAGGAAGTCTCAGTCGCAGAGCTGTTAGAAATTAAAGTCTCAAGCCCGTGAATGCTCATAGACATCTTCTGTGGGAAGTTTCCGAAAGAGATTTTGAGAAGGTGCAGAAGGCAGGTGAACTTAAATTAATGATCAAAGTCTAATAGATGGGATGAAAGAAGGAAAACATACATAATACAGGAAGGAAAAAAGGGGAGTAGGGTGGCAGAGAGATATAAATGAAGGGAAAGAAGTGAGACGTGGAAGGGATGAAGCAAAAACAACTCCTGAGGGAACTGGGCTTATTTACTCTGCAGAAGACTGAGAAGGCATTTAATAGGGTGGGTCCAAAGAGGATGGAGCCAGACCGTTCTCAGTGGGGGCAGGTGACACAACAAGGAGCAATGGGCTCAAGTTGAAGCAAGGGAAGTTGAGGTTGGATATTAGGAAGAATTTTCTTCCTAGAAGGGGGTAAATCACAAAAACAGATTACCCAGAGTGGTTTTGGATTTTCTACCCTTAGACGTTTTTAAGACCCAGGCAGACACAGCCTTGGCTGGGATGATGTAGTTGGGGCTGGTCCTGCTTTGAGCAGGGGGGTGGACTAGCTGTGACCTCCTGAGGTCTTTTCCAACCCTTGTTTTCTATTATTCTGCGAATTCTGGAAAATCTGGAAATCATGAATTATGTGATCTCCATCTGACAGGCAAACAGGCATATAATAAATGGGGGTGGGGGAGTTATTGGCTGTAGCTATGTTGGTCTAAGGACATAGGCAGGCAAGGGTCTTTGGGTAGACATGATATCTTTTATTAGGCCAACTAAATGGTTAGAAAAAAAGTTCTTTGCAAACTTTTACTCAGGCATAGGGAGACTCTGCTGATGTTATGTGTTCTCCAAGGTAGAAAAGAAACTAATTTACACCAAGCATGTCTGTGATAATGCAAACGAGTGGAAGTTGGGAAGAAAATGGGTAGACAGGAGAGGAGGGGAGGAAGGAAGGGAAATGTATGACGAAATGCAAGTGGTCAGCTGGAAGCAGGTTACCTGCAGTATCAGATGTCAGGCAGGTTGTAATGTGTCATAAATCCAACGTCTGTATTAGGTCCATGATTTTTTGTATCCAGCAGATTTATGAAGCGAGGGCTGTAGGCTCATCCCTCTATGCCTGACAAAGGGTGTTTGTGCCCAAAAGCTTGCAAAGAACTTTGCTTCCAACTGTTTAGTTGGTCTAATAAAAGATATCATATCTACCCGAAGAACCTTGCCTACAAGAAATTGGAGCACAGCAAGAAAGGTGATATTGGCACCCTTGAATGATGCCCATTGCACCCTCTGGACCCATAAGCATGCTCTGCTAGCATATCTGGCCCTGAACCAAATTATCCCAACCTCCAGTATGTTTGCAAGAGGCACCATTGGTAAGCATCTACTCTGAATGTCAGGCTTGCAAGACCACTGGTACTCAAGTAAATGTCCTTCTTCACCTTGAATTCTGGGCACTAACTTTACATTCTAACATTAGACACCCTGCCGGGGCTGAAAGTCCTGCTGATTAGGCCAGAGACCCAAGGGAGGCATAACTGCCTGGGCAATAATCCCAGGCTGGGCTTCCTGCTAACGTCTCTGACAGACCCTGAACATCTGCCAGCCCCAGGCCCTTGCAGAAGTGGTGCCGTAGCTGCATTGCAGGTCTCGATGGGTGACAACCTGGCCATCTCTATACCCCAAGAATTCTTCTTTCCTGTTGCTATACTGTATGCATTAGTTGTCATCTGCCCGTTCCCTTGGAACTGCCAGATCAGATCAGATCTGCATAGTGCAATTACCTCCATAATCTCTGCTACGTTACCCAACATTGATGCTTCAGAGGGAAGAGCAAACTGCTGGTACCACCCACAACGCAAGCCTAACCAGGGGTTAAGTTTATGGTAGACATAAACACGCTCACTCCTTTCCTCTCACCTGGTCCTGTTCCCTTCCACTCTGCTCCAAACTGAAGGCTGCAAACGTGTCCGTACATTCTTCAAATTCACTGAAGAATGCATGGCATGAATCTTCATGCATTTTTCATACAAATCAATCAGCCAAAAATCTCAGGGACCTCAGTTCTGTCTTTGGAAGAACTGAATGAAAACCAAGACTGCAGGATTTGGTGCACTGATTTAATCCAAGACCCTAGAAAAGGAACAAGTTTCCCCTGCACTGCCAGCTCAGGGCATGGTTGTGCTCCTGGATAAGGAGTCTGGGAATGGGAGAGTAACAACCCTTGGTACTCAACATGTACAGATCCTTCTGCCTGAGTTACCCATGGGCCTTGATGACCCACCCCAACAAATGCACAGTGTGACAGATGAGCACTGTACCTGAACTGAGTGGGTGAAACTAAAACCAGACCCAGGGCTGGGATGCCTCCCTTCCCCACCTCCCCGCTTCGTCCCCCCAAATCAGCTGTGCATGCACACCTGTGTTTTGACATGGCATCATCCATAATTACCACTGAAGAAGTTAAACTACCCCTCCACATATGTTCTCTCTGGTGGGTCCATAAAATGCAGGAAGAAGATGCCCTTGAAACTGCTCCTTCCATGCAAGACTGATCTGGAGCAATGGACCTGATCTTACCAAGTGCTGGGGGCTTCTCAGCACCCCACAGGCATTGCATAGCACTACACAGGATTGGGGCCTGCAAAGAGTCTTCAGTCCAGATCAGAGTGCATCGGGTGAAAGGAAGCTGACACCCACCACGAGAGCCCTGGGGGACTGTAAGACAATTATAAAACCACTAAAACTCTCAACTGGCCCCTAATCCCCTCACAATCTGAAAAAAACCCACTGGTCGGTTTTTTCTGCTCAGTGTCTCCCGTTGAGACCCTAGTTATTAACCTTTGACCCACACTCATACTCCTGCTTTATCATCTTTTACCCCCGTGGAAGAATGCCATCCCAGTTTCTTCCACAACTCTTCTATTAGGTTTTTCCTTGCCATTGTCTTCTCACCTGTCTGTCAATCTGGTTGACCTGGGTTACCATGGAGGTGAGGGACTTCAGGTAAAGGGCTGGAACTCCACCTCTCTATTGTGTTAGCACTGACCTCATCGCATGGGGCAGGGGCTTGAACCCACATCACTCTCTTAGGTGACCAGTGAAGCTTTTTAAATTGGTTAGTCAGCATCAAACAACACCTGGCCTTGACTGGGTCTCAAAGGTGAAGTCAAAAGGGCTATATAAAGCTGAGACTCCCCAGGAGATGGGCGGCAGCCATGTTAAGTTACATACAGCAACTGGAACATCTGCAGCTCTCTTTCCCTCTCTCTCAGGATGCTGAAGTGAGTAAACTACTTGGAACTTATCTAGATATATAGCTGACTGTAATGTAGAAGCAGATCAAACAGCTACTAAGCTGACATGGTTTGCTGTGGGTTATGCTTTCATACTTCTCTATCCTGTACCCTTCCTCAAGCCTGTCCTCTTTAACCAATAAAGCTCTCCACTATAACAAGTGTGATGGACTCACTGGGTGAGGGACTGGGGCAAGCTTTTAAGCTCCCTATGCTCAGCCAACTAAGGGAGGCTACTCTTTGTGCTTCAGGCTAAAGAAAGCACCCCAAGTTCTCACAATGGGTCAAGCATCCTCAAGATCTACAAGGCCTGTGCACCCCAGGCGGCACAGGGCCCAGATACAGACCAGCCTTCTGGGTGGTGGCAGCGATTACCCTAGGCTTGTGAATGTGCTCCAGGAAGGGGGTCAGCCAGATGTGAGGTGGCCCAGGGGAGGCATGAGGAGTTTGGTAGGTGGACAGGCACAGTGAGGTGGGTGGCTCAGCATGTGAGTGCCCCCTACTGGTCCACCACACCCCCCAAGAAATCAATCATTATACAGTTAATGGCCTCCCTCTAACCACTAAGAGAGGCTTCTTGTTTCCCGGTGGGCCTACCCCACCATGCCTATATAGCAAATAGGCCAGAACACACATCCTTCTTCTGGCTTAGATACCTTGCGTCGTGTCCCCACTTGCATCCAGCTGAAATGACCAATCATTTTTTTTTATCTCAGTGCCTGGACAACATATCCTAGCCTTTTGTTTCCCTGTGTCAGTTTTCTTCCACTTCTCATCAGTGAAATTGGCTTTGCTCCTCAGATTCTTCATAGCTTATCCTCTGTTTCCTTATATGATACCAAGATGGTGAAGGTGTCAGCCTGCATCGCTTATTTGCTAACTTAAAAAAAAAAAAAGGAAAAAAAAAAAAGCCTTCATCCTTACTCCCATGCTGTCCTTCTTACAAGGAAATAACTCCCTGAAGAGATGCACAGAGCCATCCCATGTTCTTCAACACCTTTCTTAAAACTCTCAATTGTTATGATATCTACAAAGAACTTTAAAAAGGTCAGGACACTAGTGTGACACCACTACTGCTCACAGTGATAATCAGGGATCCTGGTTTTCTCTGATTTAAAAAAAAAATCCCAATTTTTTAATATAAAAAAATAACCCAAAATCTGCATTTTCCCAGGATTAAAAACAAACGTCATATATATATATATATATACATGACGTTAATTTGGGGTTATTTTTTATATCCAGAAATTGGGAATTTTTCTTTTTTTTCAGTCAGAGAAAACCAGGATCCCTGGTTTTCACTGTGAGCAGTAGTGGTGTCCCCCAATG
>NW_017728992.1:205208120-205209985 GCF_001723915.1 Gavialis gangeticus
GTGTGTGTGTGTGTGTGTGTGTGTGGCATTTCACTTTAATCACAAAAAAATGTGGATTTGAGGTTATTTTTTTATATCTGAAAATTGTTTTTTCTTTTGGGTTTTTTTAATCAGAAAAAAACAGTATCCCTGGTGATAAACAGTATGGACTCCTTGGACAGACTTAACACATCCAACATCAAATGATAGCTACAAGGTAACTATTACAAGGCCAACGTCCTGGAAAAGTTTAGCAAAACCAGCATAACTTTAACCGTGTTCCGTGTAGGGTTAAAGCTACACTGACTTAATTCACTTGTCTCACAACAGGAGCATTCAGATGCAACAGTGGCACTGTAATAGTTGCTGCCCACT
Organism: Gavialis gangeticus; assembly: GCF_001723915.1. Lineage (NCBI taxonomy): Eukaryota > Metazoa > Chordata > Crocodylia > Gavialidae > Gavialis > Gavialis gangeticus. Next base: position 205,208,475 of record NW_017728992.1, read on the forward strand.
TCTAGCAGCAACTCTGTCCTTTTTTTAAAACCTTTAGTTAGACTGCAGGGTATTTAGGGTGCAGCTGTTGTCGTGTCATATTTGTACAGCGCAGAGCGCACACTGATTTTGTACCTACAACTGGATGCTACCATGACACCAGCTATAAGAATAGCCTTATTAATCCATTCCAGATTCAACTCTGCAATAGTGAGGGCAAGTGAAGACAATGCCAAACAGACATCAAAACCCCAAGGGCAAGAATGCATGTCCATTTCTCCCCATGCAGCCAGCTTTGGAGAGCAAGAGAAGGTGTGCTCCATGGTTTGGTTCCAGGATTAGCAGTTGTTATGGTCCCCAATCTGTTGTAAGCAATCATGCCTTTTAAAACTAACTGCAGTGACTTCAACAGGGCAAGACTAACACTAATAAAAATGCATAGTTTTAACATAGTGTACATGGGGCGGGGCTTATTCACATCTTATTCCTTACCCATTCTTATGTGCTACCACTTAAACATACAGTAAGGTACAATGATTCTTCAAGACCTCCAGTAGACAAGTCTGGATGGAGTTATGGCCTTGCTGGAGAGGTAAGATCCGGAGTACTCGCTCTCCTAATTATTGCTAATCAAAGTTAAAGGGTGAGTTCTATGTTCCAATGTAGTCTTCTCATTGCAATTGCCTAGGACTCCCTCAGCTAAATTCCTTTCCATGTTCTGTCTCATATAAAATGGTACTTTTTCCCAAGACTGCCAACAATTATTTTGCAAAGTTTGAGCCTAAGAAGTTCAAGTGCTTTTGAATTATGCAACTGCAAGGAAGAAAAAAAACCTGGAACATTTTTTTTTTTCTCACATGCTCCCACTAGAATAGTTGCAGTTAGAAACTTGGCTTCCTTTTCATTGCACAATGACTTAAGAAAAATCAATCCAGCACTTTGAAAAGTTAACCATGAGAACCATGTATCAACAACATAATTTGGCCTTTAATGTGCATGCTATTTAAAGTTGTTATACTATGCTTTTATATATCAATAACTATATTCTAATACAATAAAAGCCTTAGCATTTCCATCTGTTTGTCCATAAAGCTTGGGGGGCGGGGGAAGGTGTGCGGCTCGGTATCTGTGGCATGTGCCTGGCTGTGTGTAAGTGGCGTGTGGCACATGGCTGGGGGTGTGTGTGTAGTGTGTGGCTAGGTGGGCATGGCACGTGGTTGGGTGGGTGTGTCTGAGATGTGTGGGGAGGCACATGGGGCCAGACATAAAGTGGGGTGGAGGGGAGGGAAGGGGGTTGTGCAAAGCTGGACATGGAATAGTGGCAGCGCGGGGCAGTGGGTGGTTGTCCTCTGTCCCTGCCGACCGCCCATCATTCTTGATGGGGACTTTGCTAGTATAGTTATAACAGTGCCTTGTTTGTGTGTATACACACACACACACTCGATAGATAGATAGATAGATAGATATGTATCTATCTAGATAAATATCTATATCTATCTATATAAATAGATATATAACTAATATATATACAG
>NW_017728992.1:205215798-205218608 GCF_001723915.1 Gavialis gangeticus
ACACTGACTTAATTCACTTGTCTCACAACAGGAGCATTCAGATGCAACAGTGGCACTGTAATAGTTGCTGCCCACTTCTAGCAGCAACTCTGTCCTTTTTTTAAAACCTTTAGTTAGACTGCAGGGTATTTAGGGTGCAGCTGTTGTCGTGTCATATTTGTACAGCGCAGAGCGCACACTGATTTTGTACCTACAACTGGATGCTACCATGACACCAGCTATAAGAATAGCCTTATTAATCCATTCCAGATTCAACTCTGCAATAGTGAGGGCAAGTGAAGACAATGCCAAACAGACATCAAAACCCCAAGGGCAAGAATGCATGTCCATTTCTCCCCATGCAGCCAGCTTTGGAGAGCAAGAGAAGGTGTGCTCCATGGTTTGGTTCCAGGATTAGCAGTTGTTATGGTCCCCAATCTGTTGTAAGCAATCATGCCTTTTAAAACTAACTGCAGTGACTTCAACAGGGCAAGACTAACACTAATAAAAATGCATAGTTTTAACATAGTGTACATGGGGCGGGGCTTATTCACATCTTATTCCTTACCCATTCTTATGTGCTACCACTTAAACATACAGTAAGGTACAATGATTCTTCAAGACCTCCAGTAGACAAGTCTGGATGGAGTTATGGCCTTGCTGGAGAGGTAAGATCCGGAGTACTCGCTCTCCTAATTATTGCTAATCAAAGTTAAAGGGTGAGTTCTATGTTCCAATGTAGTCTTCTCATTGCAATTGCCTAGGACTCCCTCAGCTAAATTCCTTTCCATGTTCTGTCTCATATAAAATGGTACTTTTTCCCAAGACTGCCAACAATTATTTTGCAAAGTTTGAGCCTAAGAAGTTCAAGTGCTTTTGAATTATGCAACTGCAAGGAAGAAAAAAAACCTGGAACATTTTTTTTTTTCTCACATGCTCCCACTAGAATAGTTGCAGTTAGAAACTTGGCTTCCTTTTCATTGCACAATGACTTAAGAAAAATCAATCCAGCACTTTGAAAAGTTAACCATGAGAACCATGTATCAACAACATAATTTGGCCTTTAATGTGCATGCTATTTAAAGTTGTTATACTATGCTTTTATATATCAATAACTATATTCTAATACAATAAAAGCCTTAGCATTTCCATCTGTTTGTCCATAAAGCTTGGGGGGCGGGGGAAGGTGTGCGGCTCGGTATCTGTGGCATGTGCCTGGCTGTGTGTAAGTGGCGTGTGGCACATGGCTGGGGGTGTGTGTGTAGTGTGTGGCTAGGTGGGCATGGCACGTGGTTGGGTGGGTGTGTCTGAGATGTGTGGGGAGGCACATGGGGCCAGACATAAAGTGGGGTGGAGGGGAGGGAAGGGGGTTGTGCAAAGCTGGACATGGAATAGTGGCAGCGCGGGGCAGTGGGTGGTTGTCCTCTGTCCCTGCCGACCGCCCATCATTCTTGATGGGGACTTTGCTAGTATAGTTATAACAGTGCCTTGTTTGTGTGTATACACACACACACACTCGATAGATAGATAGATAGATAGATATGTATCTATCTAGATAAATATCTATATCTATCTATATAAATAGATATATAACTAATATATATACAGAGAGCAAAATATATATTAGTATGACTGCATACATATGCATGTGTATACACATGCATATACACATACCAGAACATGCACCACTAAAATGTAGAAGGCAGGCTCATCTTTTAAAGGCCTGACCTTTAAAAGCTTGATATTTCCATGTTATTGTTAAATTAAGAATGGTTAATTTTGGTTTTTATATAGCAAATATGTAAAGCTGCTAGGGATCTTTCACAAAAAGGCAATAAAACACAAAAACTCATAAAAGAGTACAGATTAATGACATGGAATGAAATCTAATAAATCCTAAAGGCATGGACGACTGGTGCCTCCTAAGTCCGGGGGGGGGGAGGCACCCGCAGAAGCCAGCATCAGCGGTGGGGACCGGGCTGGTGAGCACCTGCAGAAGCTGCCAGCGATGACCACGGTGAGTATGGCCCTGTTGTGGGGGGGGGCATGCCCCCCCACCCCGTGTCCCCCCTACCAGTCACCTATACCTAAAAGTTAATCACAGCTCTGACACTGACTCCCCATGTGCAGCTGTGGCCAAACTATTAAACCATCTGTGTCAACGTCTGTAAAGTGAGTTATCTTTACCTCTCACACCCAATTTGTTTCTTAGTCTTTTCAAAGTCTTTTGACAATAAAATGTGGAGCAAGGATCGTTCTTGTTAGAATGAATAGATGGGATGGCAAAGCTAGGTGAGGTATTGGGGGCAAGACTGGTTGAGAGGTGTCCACCAAAAATGCCTGAGAGGCAAAATTGAGCTTCTGACTCAAACTTTGTTCATTCTAGCAGCGGTGTTGGGGGGGAGAAGGACAATGCATGTCTAATTCCCACAGAAAAATATCAACATTTCGGTGGGGTTTTTTTGACAAAGAATGCTAAGCTTTTGCCTGAAAACTAGATGTGCACCAATACATTGGTCCAGTATCGGATTGGTACCGATATAAGGAAAACTGGCTGTAACGGATATATCTGCCCAATGCAGCCAATAATTTGTCCAATAAATGCTCGTGCTGCATGCATCCGCAGCGCAGCACTCAGGCAGCGAGGAGCACAGCTGGAAGCATGGAGAGCTACCTCCAGCTGGTAAGTTTGGTGTGGTGGGAGGGGAGGGGGGAGGGAAGCAGTGTGGAGGGGGCAGATCAACACCCATTGCAGTGAGGGAGAGGGCAGGGACAAGGGCTGCCAAGGTGTGTGGCGGGGGGCAGAGCTGCAGCTCTTGCGGGGGGGGGGG
>NW_017728992.1:205218722-205219288 GCF_001723915.1 Gavialis gangeticus
ACGGGGGTAGGTGCGGGCTCCTGCCACTGCTTGCACCCCAGGAGGGCCCGGGGGGGGATGCCCCCCAGACCTGCGTGGAGCTCTTCTCAGTAGGGACTGGGCTCAAAGCAGGTGCTCGTGGCACTGGGAGGATGCTGTATCCACCCCATATTTTCCCACCGCTTTGCTCCCAGTGCCACTGCTGCCAGCCACCCGGCACAGCCCCGACTCAACTCCCCACCTCCACCCATGAACTGAGAAGAGCTGGGGCTACGCCGGGCGGTCAGCCATGGTGCTGGGAATGAAGTGGCAGCAAAATCTAGGGTGGATGCAGTATTCTCCCAGCACCACCAGCAACTGCTCTGAGCCCAGCCCCTGCTGAGAGAGCCCTGCGCAGCCCCAGCTGCAACCTGCCCTGCCCCACGCAGATCTGGGGGGCACACACACCTGCATGCCCTCCCAAGGTGCAAACAGTGACAGGAGCTGCTCCCTCCCCCATGAGCCCCGGCTCCACCCTCACCCCACCCAGCTTGGGCAGCACCTGCCCCCTCCCTCACCGTGGATGGCATTTTGTACCCCCCATCCCC
>NW_017728992.1:205219542-205224355 GCF_001723915.1 Gavialis gangeticus
GGGCACATGCCCTCCTGGCCCTGCCCCCACTGGGGTGCAAGCAGCAGTGGGAGCTGCCCCCACCCCACAAGCTGCACCTCTGTCCCGTCCTACCACCCCCCTGCCCCGGCTGGGCAGCACTTGCCTCTGCCCCCTCCCTCACCACAGGGGAAGTTTATCTGCCCCCCATGCCCCTTCCCTCCCTCTCCCTTTCCACCACAAGGGAATAACCAGTTGATGGCAGCTGTATCAGAAATCAGATTGGTATTGGCCAATATGCCTCCTTAAATATCGGCTATCAGTATCAGCCCCCAAAATATCGGTGCACACCTACTGAAAACCATGACTGATCCAGAACTGCTGTGATGGTGCCTTGCACGAACTGTAGCTCAGGTATCCTATTCATGTCCATGGGCTGGGTTTCTCAGCCAGTCTACATCTCCCGTGATGAACGATGCCCAGATTTTCACTAAGAGGAGAGTTGTGTTCTGACCACAAAGCCCTGCCCAGACACAAAAGTGGGTGAACAAACTTCTCTTCCAGATGTGTGCATTTGGGGGAAGGATTTTTTTTTCTTCCTATTTTTTACCCTAAACCTTATTCTTCCATTGGTTTTTTCCACAAAAAAAATTGTTTCATCAATGTTTTTTGTAATCAGAACCAACCAGTTCTGCTTTGGGATGGATGACAACACTTGTAAATGAAAAGAGAGGGGGATTTTATTTGCAGTTCCCACAAAAACTCTAATGGTCTACTTAGAAAGATCCCAGAGTGGAATAAAGCCTGCTTGGCCCTTGTTCTGCCTCTCAAATCCCAATCATCAATTAAGCTTTTTAATTTGACTATAGAAGGCAGGAGATGATTAAATTCTAACACAATAATTAAATAAGAAGCCGCATGTTTACAAATTTCAGCCTTCGGTTCGCTTTTGGGAACGATCTCCTGTTGGCAGCAGGTACTTCCTAACGTGTCTCCCAACCTCTGTATCCACAACGTTCCAGGCTTAAACAATACTGTAAATACTTCTGATTATCAAAGTTCATATATCCCCATGTATTGCAATCCCTGGAAATTCCCCAAATTTCATTTATATCATCAAAAGTGCCTTGCACAACTGCCAAGGGCAAAGGGAAGCCTGACTTATCCATAGTAGCACCAGTTCCAAGGTAACAGAAAGCTGATCTAATAATTGATGCACACACATTTTGGGGATGTCTTTAGTGAGCATGAGTTAACTGTCTCTCAGTTATACTACACCTTTACCCCTCTCCCCCCACAGCATACCTTTTCACACTGCATCCTGGGAAGGTATTTTACAAATAGCCTAAGGGAAGGTAGAAGCCTATACTCTTCAATGACAGAGGGACTGGGGATCCAAAATTGCTTAAGCCAGTGTTTCTCAACCCATAGGTCGCGACCCAAAAGAGAGTTGCAAGAATATTTGAAAGGGTTGCGAGCAGTCATGGAAAAATGGGTTTTCCCTTGCAAGCAGGCAGCCTTCTAGCCTGCAAGGAGCTGCTTGGGGCGATTGGAGGCAGGGAGCACCATGTGTCACCAGCAAGGCTGGGGAAGGGGCTGTGGGTTGGGAGTGAGGGGCACCAGCAGTGCCGGGGGTCTGCGAGTCAGGAGTAAGGTGCACTGGCAATTTGCAAAACTGCACAACAATGAACGTCTCTTAGGAGTAATGGAGGGTCACATGTAGATATTGGTGTTAATGTTTTCCTGTTGATGGTGATTTCTGTCTTTTAAAACTAAGACTGTTGAACAGCTTTAACTGGTAGCGTGTAATAAGTATTTTGGGGTGAAAATACTTGTGTGCCTTCAACTTAAACTATTTAGTGGGTCAGGACTGGCCATTGATGTTTTCGAATGGGTCCTGGTACAAACAAGGTTGAGAACCAGTGTCTTAAGAAACTTTCCTGCATGCATGTATGTAGTGGAAAGCAGGCCAGCAGGCAGGGTGAACGTACCTGTATGTGACCGCCCAGCTCATTTCCAGAGACACAGAGTCATAGAGAAGTCAGAAGGGACTTCCAAAGGTCATCTAGTCCAACCTGCTGCCGGGGGCAGGATCATTTCTAACCAGACCATGCCACACAAATCCGTTGTCTAAGTTTTTTTTAGCAAAACTACCCATTCAACTCTGGTGCAATACATGACATAACATCCGAACCAGCCACAGGTAAAGCAGGGGCAGCCAATGCCGTACTTCTATAAAATGTTGCTAATACACACTTAAGAGACCCCCAGGAAGAAGGGTACACCTCCTGCTAGAGAGGAAAGCAAAACCTCCCAAAGCCCGTACCAACCTAACCATGGGGTAAAAGTCTCTCCTGACCCCAAATATGGTGACGGAGAGTCCTCACCTTCCCTGAGTGTCTGCTCCACTGCCTCCCTGCTCTAACAGTGAAGAGGTGTTTGTTTTTTTTCCCCTGATATCCAAACTAAACCTATTTTGGTGCAACGTCAAGCCTTTGCTCCATCTCCTATTCTGTGCAGCAAGACAAAAAAAAAAGATGTTTTCCCTCCTCTTTATGACAGTCCTTCAAGTACTGGAGGACTGCTATCATCTCCCCTCTTCAGCACCTTTTCCACCAGCTCAACATACCTAGCTCCTTCAGCCTCTCATCGTATGTCCTGCTTTCCAAGCCCTTTATCATTTGTGTCCCCTGGCTTTGGACCTTACCCTTTTCACATCCTTTTTAAAAGTGCAGAGTTCAAAACTGAACAGGGTACTCTAGGTGGGTACAAAATCCCGAGGGAAAACCCAGCACAGTCCTACTCGCATTAGACTCCCAGCCAAAATTAAGGCCATGCCCCCCTTCCATCGCTCTGCAAAACAGGTTCCCATATTCTCTGTGACACTGCGCAGTTGTCACCTTTGCCCACACATCCATTGCTCTGCCAGCCTCACACTCGGTGCTTTGAAAAGCACTTGGAGACACAGCATGATAAGAGCCACCAAAGCACTTACATGGTAGAGAGAACAATTACTCTTTGTGGGAGGCACAAAATGGTCACAAGAATAAACGGAGGGTCTTCATTAACATCCACAGAGTTTAACCTTTCCAGAGGTCTCCCACATAGGATAATTTCCCCATTTTTTTTTTGTCCGTAGCTTTAACAAATCAAGCTGAAGTGCAACCTATATATCGTCCATTTCCAAAATGAAACACGACAGCGTCTAAAAATATTTCAAGGCCAATTAGACCATCAGAAAAGAAACCGATGCAGCAGCAAAGGCGCCGCACTTGTTATAATGAGCTCGTCAAAGAACAGAATGAGTCAAGGTGGCCTGCGTCTTTACACATGCACTCAGTTTACAAGAACGTGTTACTGTAGTGTATATAATTCAAGGAGAGGAAAGACAGCTACGTCATCACAAAGATAGGCTGCTACCATAGGCTGAGAAAGCCAGAACAAGTCAAAGGGATGACCCATTCTCCGAGCAGGTCCGTACTGCTGAGGTAGGGAGATCTCTGGAGGAATGAGATGGACCATCAGCTCTGTGTGACAGCAGCATAGACCTTGGACAGCATCACCCTCCAGTGAGATGGCAGGAAATGGTTTCCCTGTTTTACTAAAGTTTCAAGATTAAAATAAAAAAATCCCAATTTGCACTGAAATAAACCCAAGACCTTTCAATATCCCCATTTGTATACTCATCTTCCATGACCTCCCCCCCAAATCAATCTCTAGCACATAGCCAGGTTATCTATTTAAGGTACTCCATTAGTACCTGGGAGATTCAGGTTACATCTATCTATCTAATGCAAAATGTAATACTTTTGACAGGAGAGATCATAGTATTATAATACTTAGGGTCGGAAGGGACCAAAACAGATCATTAGGTCTGACCCCCTGCCCCAGGCAGGAACGGGTGCCGGGATCATATCCTTTGACCCCAGCTGACCTCCTGCCCCTGGGGCGGGGGGCTGGACTCGATGATCTTCCGCGGTCCCTTCCAGCCCAAATGTCTATGAAATCTATGAAACTGAGAAGTTCATCTCAGAATGACACCCGCCTAGTAGCTATTTATGGCATTGACCTGGCATCTCAACCCAGAACCCACACTAATCTTCTCTTTCCTGCTTTGACCTGAACTTCTATTCTGCTTCTCAAAAAAAGCTGTACAAAATCGCTAACAAAACCAATACATCCCCCCCCCAAGAAGTTGTTTTATCAAATTGGAATTTTCTGACCCCAAAAGCTTAAATGAAACAAAAAAAATTCTCTTGTAGCTCTGCTTTGGGGCAAAGCAGTTTGCTGTATCAGGTAACACATCAAGCCCAGCACCAGAGCCACTGACAGGCCAATCACGGCCACTTTACAGAGTGCCACCACTTTAAAGATGGCATCCCACATCCTCCTTGCACGAATATTTCTGCTCAGTGACCCAAAAGTCTTTCCTTGCATCAGCACATGCAATACGCTGCTCCAGAGAGCCGGACTCCCCAGCAAGGTGTAAATCAGCAGAGTCCCGCCAACTCCAAGGAACTGCACAGATTTACCTAAACTGAAAGCCTGGCCCCAAGTCTTCATCTATCCTGCTGCAAGCTTTAAGAGGACTTGGAAAATGGAGCGACCCCATCTTGGCAGCTGAGAATTTATAGTGCTGGTGAGACACTGAAAACTCCTTGCTCAGGCCCCAGGATCAAAGTAATGGGACCTCACACTGCACCAACCTGTCATTACTAACCAAATAAGAAGAATTAGAGACGGAGGAGCACTAACAGAGCTCTCAGGTTTGCCATCTGGCCAGGCCAGGATTGCTCCCTCCAGTCCATTCTCCAGCGATTAGCCCTGGCAACATGATATACCGAATCAATTCCTT
>NW_017728992.1:205229355-205230502 GCF_001723915.1 Gavialis gangeticus
TCCAGTCCATTCTCCAGCGATTAGCCCTGGCAACATGATATACCGAATCAATTCTTTTTACTGGTGTTATTTATTTTATTTATTTATAAGGCATTTACTGCAAGGCAGCTAAGTGCCAGACCATAAAAAAAAAAAAAAAAAGACGGCAAAACTTCTAAAAACTTAAGAGCGCTCCCAGGCTCAGCAGCTATCAGGCAAAACTTCCTCCCTACAGAGAATTGCTCTCAAAGTGGAAAAGTGAGAGGGGGAAGAGAATGGCAGATGGGCTCGAATGGTTGCCAAAAGCCACCTAAATGTAACTCTCAGACTACCTATAAATCAGACACCGATCAGTGTAATAGCTCAGCCAGTGATTCTCAACCAGGGTGCCACGTGCCTTGAGAGCCTTTCAAGGATGCCGCAGGGCGCCACTCAATGTTAGCACCAGTAAGTGTGCAAACCTGAGTCACAAGATAAACCCAGATATTTACAGCAGGAATCTGCGGTATTAAAAGCACTGCCCTGCTGCCTTCTTCCTGAGGTCTTTGCAACAGAAGAATTGCTCTATAATTTTTCTGGAGTCAAAACACAAGCTGGCATTTTCTCAGGGGTGCCTGAAGTCTAAAAAGGTTGAGACCCACCGATGTAAGCACCGAGGCAGGAGCAGGAGGCTGGCCTGACAGCATCGCTGCTCCTGGTTGCCGCTGGGACTCGAGGCAATCTGGCTGTATAAGAGTCCACAACTCTCTACAGAAGTCGTTCAGATATTCGGGGGAGTCTGTTGAGACACAAAAGCGTTGCATCAAAAATGTATGAATATCTTTGTGCTGGGAAGGCCTCAAACATGGGATCAGGGACACTAGATTACTTCACCTTAATGATGCCCCTACCCCAATGGTAAGGAGGAAGCACACTCTGTGCTCCCTTACCTTTCTGAAAGGGGCTGAAGATACAGTGTTCACAAAGGACAAAGGGACAGAGCTGACAGAAGCAGTGCTTAAATGTGATTTGCAGACGGTAAGAAAGAGAAATTCTCGTGAATAAGTGCAGATGATAAGCAGCAAGTGGGAGGTCTGGCTTAGCTGTGAGATCAGCCACAGTCAGAGACGGTGAGTTGAGCTGCAAAGGCTTTCTTCATTCAGAGAAAGAGTCATGGATTGCAGACTGT
>NW_017728992.1:205235502-205237769 GCF_001723915.1 Gavialis gangeticus
AAGAGAAATTCTCGTGAATAAGTGCAGATGATAAGCAGCAAGTGGGAGGTCTGGCTTAGCTGTGAGATCAGCCACAGTCAGAGACGGTGAGTTGAGCTGCAAAGGCTTTCTTCATTCAGAGAAAGAATCATGGATTGCAGACTGTCCCGGTCCGAACTCCAGCTGACAAACTGGTGCGGAAATTGAAGTAAGAAAATGTGTGCAGGGTTTCCGAGTTTTGTCTACATCTGCATTTTGACAAGCTACTCAGTAAAGAGTAATGGTTGTTCAAAATCCTGTGCTTTGTGATGATGGCTAAAAAAAACTTAAAACACCCTACAAAGTATTATAACTATTACAGCTTGAGTGCTACCAGTTTATTCAAAAAAATCTCCTTCTTGCCTTTTGCAGCAATGCATTGGGAGGTATTTCCAGAAGACAAAGGAAAGTATTAATGCTTCCCTGGGGGACCCCATGTGTAACACTGCACGCAGTACTGATCACCAGGGATCTGGGTTTTCTATTTGTTGCAGAAAAATGCAGATTCTTTTTTTTTCCCTTTAAAGAGAAAAGCATGGATGTTCTCCTTTAAAAGAGGCAAAAAAAAATGGGAAGCCATGGGTTTCCCCTTGCAGGCTGGTATAGAGGCCCAGCCTGCAAGGGGCTGCTAGAGGCTGCGGGGCGTGGGAGGAGGGCAATCACAAGCAAGGGGCACCACATGCACGTGCGCGTGCACACATACATGTGGCAGTCAGGCAGTATGGCGGAGAGCAGCTCCCTGCAGGTAAGTCTGAGCCCTGTGCTATGCAAATATTTTTCTCCCTACACCAGTACTTATAGAACATGATTATGTCCTCTTAAATGTCCCAGAAAGCAAAATAAATGGAGATCTTCTATGCCTTACCTTTGAAGTATGTTGTCTGAGGTGCCAGGTCATCTTCTAGTTGCTCATCCCCAAACCCTGCCTAGTTTCTTTTTTAAATGTGGGCAATACTGTTGTTCACTTCCAAGAGCTCTCAAGTGATGACACCTCTGACATTACAGAGCAGTACAAGACAGGAAGCAAGGAGCAGAAGAAAAAGATTGAAGGTTCAAGTGGAATTCAGACAGGCTGCACGTAATTACACAGAAACTGAATGTAGCCCATGCCATCTGAGAAAGATGTCCTAGGGCCTCGTTACAGGGTAATTTTACACTCTTAACCCCTGGACTGGCTGCACGTTAACACCTTAAGTGGTTGAAAACACTTGATACTCATCTTATGTTACACTTCCCCAGGGCAGAATTATCTCCAATCCACCTAATTTTACTCCTGTTTCATTAAGGCGTAACCACTCTCCACAGCTAGTCTACCCAAGTTGAAGTCCTCCAGCTTCCCAGGATGCAGTGGCCCCTCCTGAGTCAGGACAAGCGGGGATGCTGGGGTGCAGCATGGCCAGGCACCCCACCAGGCATGTCTGATAGGAAGAGTACAACAGTCCTGGGGCACCCGGTGGCCACTGTGCTTCCCACCACTGCTCAGACTGGCTCTGCTCCTCCCGAGTTCAAAGACTTCAGGACATGCTGCACAAACACACGTGTGGTCCCGAGTCGCAGCTGAAGCTCATGCCACCACAGGCTCACTGCTATTGAGTCAGATTAATACGAGCATCATCCCTAAGTGGTTTGATGCCCCTCCGATAGCAGGGCACATGCTCACAAGTGGGTCGTGATATCAGAACTGCCTCTCAGGGGTGTCTCCACTTCTGCAGCACCTGGTGAATACACGCCTTGCACATAAGCATCTCAGCCATGCACCCCTGCATGGAAAGGTCAGGAGCAAATCTTCTCCTTCTGTTGCCACCCAACTCAACTGGGGAATGGTTTTGCCTACACCTCATTGAACATTTTCCATTTCTGCTCTATGCCAGAGGCTCCCAAGCTTGGTGACATTGAGAGTTGCTTAACCAGCTTCCCCAGAAGCCCATTGAGCAAACTGCTTGTTGCTCATCTGCATAAACTAAATACCTTGCTGGTTTTGATGACCAAAGGGCTTGCTTAATTCATTAGCTGGATCAATCCTCTCTCTCTCTCTCTCTCTCTCTCTCTATATATATATATATATACACACACACACACACATATATATGCAGAACTCAAGGCTCAGAGAAAATAAGTGGGAGAAAACAAGGTGTGGAATAAAAAGCCAGGATTCAATTCTAGTCTTTGTGTGAGGAGCGGGACTCCATCCCTACGTAGGTCCTTGGGTATCACCGATCATTCCCGGATGGGAGTGGGGGGGGGGGGCC